>NW_020799130.1:2342273-2386615 GCF_003259725.1 Athene cunicularia
GGGTGGGCTGGCGGGGAAGACCCCCAAGCTCCATCCTGGCCATCCCTGTCCCTGCTGCCAGAGCTGGGGACGCTGCTGGGGACCCTCGCGGGTGAAAAAAGGAGGAAAGGAAAGGGAAGGCAACAAGGGAAAATGTTGGAGATGCTGCGGTATCCCCACATCTGCCGGTCAAAGCCACTTGGCCCTTTGCTGGGGGTTCCACAACAGATTCTTCCTCACAGTGCGGGGCTGCAAACCCCATCTCATCCCCCCGACACCCCCCCGCCACGCACAGGCGTAACACAGGCGTGGTGACAGAGGCCAGCGGGAGTGCAGCCCCCCCACGCAGCCAGCTGTGCCCACGTCCCTCCCTGAGCAGGAAGGGGATGGATCAGACCCCCGAGGGGAGAGCGGAGGGAAGCTCTAACCCTCGTTTATCCGCAGACACACTCCTCAAGTGCTTTCCTTCCAAGCTGAATGATCCACCTGCCATACAGCCCTCCCCGTGCGCCACTTCCAGTGCTGGGCTCCCAAACACAAAACCCAGCACAGCTTGGGGGGCTCGCCCCCGAGTCCCACAGCCTGCACAGCACCCGAGACCCACTGCGCCGTGGGGTGCTGGCTCTGCGCCCCAGGTAGGCACGAGCCTGCATGGCACCGTTGCAGCTGCATGCAGCGGGCACCGCCGTGCCAAGCCTGCTGCTGCCCTCTGCTGCCAGGGACATCCTCCTCCCGGGACAGAGCTGCCCAAAACAGGCAGCTCTGCCTGTACCCCACGGCCTCAGCCTGCCCGTCATGGCCCTGCTCTTGTGTGAGCCCTGGGCTGGCTCTGTGCCCCGGGACAGGGACACCCCAAACGAGCCCATGAAGCACTCTGGGAGCCCTGGGACTGGCTGAAAATACAGAGAGAGGCAGGAGGGTGGGTGCTGGGGGACTCCTGCTCCCAGTATGTGCTGGTGTGGAGCACAGTGACCAGCTGCAAGGGGTAAGGGGTGAGCCTGGGCTTGGGGTGCCACGATCAAGGAGATAAAACACCTTGGGGATGGGAAACCTCCTCCAGCTGAGACCCACAGGGCTGGGGATGAGCATCCCCAGACAGACAGGAGGACACAGGCTGAGGACAGTGGCCCCCAGGGCAGGGACAGGGACCAGCTGCAGTCACATCGGGGGGGAGCAGAGCTCAGGGCCACCCAGGGCTCCCAGCCCCACGCCACGACCCCCCGCGCCGCGGTGCTGATCCCCTGCAAGCTTTCTCCATGCAGGCGGCCCTATTAACATAATTAATTATACCAGGGGCTTGCGGATTATCTCATTATAAATGTGTCTAGTTTTGATTTTCCTTTTAATTAATTTGTATTATTTACACGCAGCAACAGCTGCCCAGGCAGAAGTCAGGGTAAACCGTCTCCTCGGCGCTTGGCAAAGAGCAGGTCCCAAAGAAAAGGGGTGGCCAGGGCTGACACCTTGGTGACAGCACCCTGAAGCCCGGGCAGGGAGACAAGGTGGGGTCCTGCGAGGCTGTGGGACAAGGGAGACAAGCCCAGCTGCTTTGGGGATCAACGAGGTTTAAGCTGGTGACCAGTCCTGCAGCGGGACACGGAGCAGCCACCCAGGGACAGCAGCTCCCACCACAAAGTGCCACCACCCCGCAGGGACGTGCCCTGGCCTGGGGATCCCAAAGGCTGTGCCCCTGCCAGAGGGACCCCAAAGGGAGGTGTCAGTGCCGTGGGGACCCCAAAGGGAGTCCGGCTGCCAGACCTCACTAGAGGGCAGCAAAATGCTGCCGTTCCCAGTGCTGGTGACACCGGGCCACTGGTCCCAGGTGCTGGTAGCCACATCCTCCTTGGGGGCCCCCCAGCACTTGCCCCTGCCAGGACTTGGAGGCGGCTCTGCCCGTCACTCCTGACCTCCACCGAACGGGGAACTGCAAACTCCTGGCTCTGCCTCCCCGCCAGCTGCGGGGGCTGCTCGGCGGAGGCCAGCTCACGGGTGGGCACACAGACCCCAGCACGTTGGCTTGGTTGGGTGACACTAAAGGTGACAGTGTCCCAGCAGCGTGCAGCCAGCCAGCAGGTACTGCTGGGGAAACTGGTCCAAGAGGGGCTCCGGACACTGCAGACCAGACCCCAGCTGTGCCAAAGACCTACCAAACCTTCCCAGAGGCTGCAAGTTTCTCTCCAAATTCCTAATTTCTGGCTCCAAGCAGCCCGGCCATGGGGTCACCGCTGCAGCCCCCGAAGAGGCGAAGGAGACGAGGATCAACACGCCAAAAGGAGCGCGGCCGAGAAGCACCGAATGCCCGGCCAGAGCGTTTCCAGCACCGGCAGGCTGCCTGCTGTGTTTACTACGAGAGGACAGGGAGCCCCGTGCCATCTGGATCCTGTACAAGGAAATGAGATAAATTCAGAGGCGCTGAATTTCCCCACCACGTTCAAAGGCAGCTGGAAGGAGACGAAGCCCTGCCGCTGCCGGAGAGGGATCCAACCTCTCACCTCCCTGCTCCCCGCACGCAGCCCAGCTCTAAATTCAACTGTTAGAGCGATGAACCTCCAAGGCAATTCCAAGAAACACCTTGTCCAGGCACAAATTTTGCCGGAGCAATAAGAAGCTGCCAAATGCATTGTGCTCCAGGGAGCGATAAGTGTCTTTGGAGGGCGGGATGGGGTTTTCTGCGGGGGTGCGGGTGCAAACTGCACCCTGTTACATGGGAAGACGAGAGTAGGGGCACCCAGGGGTGTCCGTCCCAGCGGGGTGGGAGCAGCTTTGCTGCTGCTGCGAGGTGCAAGTCTGCAGCAGGAGGTGGAGGTGCTGATGCTTGGTCCAGGACAACACCAGGGAGAGACCAGCCCAGCACCAGCAGCGAAAGCTGCGTGTGTTTGGGGCTCAAACACCCACTAAAAACGGGGAACGGAGCCCTGGGCAGCCTGGGCATCCTGCCCTGTGACCACCCAGTGCTGGCACAGCTTTTGGGTGGCCACCCAGATCACCCAGCACCTCATGCTACGGTGCCCCGAGAGCCCAGAGCGAAGGGAGAGGTTGGGAAACTCCGCGCAGAGCCGAGCAGAGGACGGGAATTTCCCATCAGGGCACCGATGCCGCAGCCCCACCACCTGTGTCCTGCCCCACGGGCTCTGTCGTGGGTGGGCACAGTCACCCCACCTGCTCCCACCCTCCCTCGGCTCTGCCAGCAGCAGGGCTGCCCCTGGATGCACACAGCTCACACCATGTGACAGGCAGAGCAGGGGCCTGGGAGATTTTTATCCAAAACCAGCTATTTTGAAGACTTCACAACCGTGCAAGACCCACCAGCCGACCCTCACGCGTGGGTAGAAGGCTCGACCCCACGAGGATTCACCCCCGGAGTTTCCATCAGCTGAAGCCCTGTGGGCTCAAGCTGACCTTCCCCAGAGCCCTCGAGAGTCTGGCAGGTTATTTCTGAGAATCACCATCAATGCTGAGCAGCAGTGCCAGGTGCTGGGAAGATCTGATTTGGGTTTTGGTTGGTTTTTTTTTTTTTTCGCCCCCACCAAGATTTTAACGAAAAAACAGCCCCCAGGTGGGAGAATCGCCAGGAAACTGCTTTGTGCTCAGGGACAGAGTTAAACCCTTCAGGGCTGTATCGCATTGCGCAAGTCAGTAAATCCACCTCTATCTGGTGTCTCTGCACTAAAACCATCATCAAAAAAAACCCACCCTCTATTAAAAGCCCCAAACTTCAGCCTGTGCTCATGCCAGGTGTAATTAAAATTTAAATCCCTTCCTCTCAGGCTGCTGTTTCCACATAAGGTGCCTTTGCAGCAAGGCCGCAGACTCCACCTGGTTAATTTTCCTGCCCTCCTGGGGAAACAGTCAATAGTTATTTTTTTAGCAGCTGCAAAAAAGCTGAGTGACCAAAAAGCATCCTGCTCCCCAGGCTGTCGCCAGCGGTGCCCGGCCACCCACCTGCGAGGGGCTCCAAGCCCGGCACGTTATTCCCGCTGCCTCGAGCTCGTGCAAAGCCCCTCGCAGGCAAACACCCGACCCCAGGGCTGAGCCTTTACGCCCCGTGAGCCTGGCAAAGGCTCAGTGGCCCAGAGAGCCAGCCTGGATCGCCACGAGGAGGTAAAAACACACCAGGCCCCTCTGCTCCCCGGGAAGGGCATTTGCAGTGACACCAGGGATGACCCGTCCACATCCACAGAGGTACGGTGTCACCCTGTGTTCCCCCACCAGGATAAGGTTATTTTTTAGCTGCTGTCCATCTCATCTGCTGGAGTCATGGGGACAGCAGCATCCCCCAGCGCCACCAGCACAGCGTACGGGGCAAAGCCCACAAACGGGAGGGGATGCTGTGCCCCCACGGCCCCCCCACCCAATGCTGGGTACCCCGAGCCCAAAGCTGCAGCCACAGCTTCGAGCACTGCTGCTATTTTCAGGGGGTTTTCCTGCTGTATCACAGGAACCCGGCACTCTGGAGGGGGAATACCGTTTTCCTTCTCAAGTGACACAGCAACGCTAATTGTATAAATCACTCTAAATGAGGGAATGGAGCTAATTCTGCATGCAAACATGTCACTGCAGGCTCAGCTGTGACTTGAGACTGACCACAGCTAAAAATAAGGCACCACTGCTGCGGACGAGCAGCAGCCTTCAGTCCCTGTGGGCTGTGGCAGGAATCGCTGGCTGCTCGGAAAGACCCAAACCAACGTACAAACCCTTTCCAACAACTCAGGCAACATCACCCTTCCTTTGCCCGCCCGACGACAAAACCCCTTCACTGCCCCAAAGAAAATCACAACAGTAAACTGATTTTTTTTTTCACCAGGGCTTGGCAGCAGGTGCAGGATTCGACCCTGATGGGCAAAGTTTTGCCAAGGGATGCTGCAAAGTCACATCAGCACCTCACCGGGCTCTGCAGCTACCAAAACCCTCAGGCACGTGTTACCTGGTCACATCCCTGGGTACGACGGGGAGCAGCAGCCACCTCCTCTGCCCCCATCGCCACCCCTCCTCCAGGAGCTGCTCGGCACAGAAAGCAAAAGCCTCTGAAGGAACAGCTCGGCTCCGGCTGGCCCCACGCTCTCCAAATAATCCCCGGCGGCCTCGGGGAGCATACAGCCTCTTGACTGCATCTGCAGGGTAAAGCCTGCTTTAGAAAACCTTTCTAAAACCGGCTTTTAAAGCCAAAGGAGCAAAAATACACAAGATTATCGTTATTATTTATTTGCGAACCCTCAGATTTACTCAAGGCCTATATATGCAACCCAATACCGAGACTGTTATTGCTATTAATCTCTATTATTTACTTCTAACGTTTATAAAGTGCCCTTCCTACGGGCCGGGGCGCATGCTTCGCATTTCTCAGAACAGAAACAAACACTGGAAAGTGAAATGTTCTTAATTCAAGCTGCCAGGAGACTTTTTCCAGCCCCTCTAAGCCAGACACACAAGGGGGAAAAAAAAAAAAAAACACACACGTGGGAAAACACAGATGGGAAAAACCCCTCCTTTAGCTCCTTGAACTGAACCCCGTTCTCCCCTGCGTCCCGGGAGCAGAGGTTGGCGTCGGTCTGTACCCTCCCACCTTGTTGATGGCAAATATCCGAGCAGCTCCGTCCCACCGCAGCGGGCTGCGGGTCCTGGCAGTGCTCAGGCAGAGGGAGGATCTTGCTGCTGAGCAAGCCAGGGTGCAGCACAAACTCCCAAGCCCCGCTCCCAGTCGCAGCCCCGTGCAGACATTCCCAGCCCCTCGCTCGCTGGGGCAGGGACATGCTGGATGTGTCCGTCCGGCTCTGGGAAAGGATGTTCAGCAGCAGTAAGAGCGTCCCCGAGGACACAATGAGGAGCTGGGGCTGTGTTGGCTTTCCTGAGCCTCGAGGTGCCACCTAACTGGGAACCCCAGAGAGGGACCCCACTTCTGGCTCCCAGGGAGGGGGACATGGCACAGACGGAGCAGAAGTTTTGACTCAACCTCCTGAAAGAGGTGGCTGGAGGCTCCAGGGGAGTTCAAGGTGCAATAATTTGGTGCAAGATGATTCCCCAGAGAAAACGAGATGAGTAGGTTTGTTGTGTTTCCAAACAGGTTGTTCCAAAGCAGCTCTCCCCGACAGCACGGCAATCCCATCCAAAACAAGGGTTTCACTGCCTGTGCATTTAAAGAAAGTGGCATCAGATGTGAGACTCTGCCCAGTAATTGCTTCCCATTCACGAAATACCAGCACAGCTCTCACCCATGAGCCACCTTCTCCTCCACACCATCCCTGACAGACCTTGTGCCCTTAATCCAACTCTCATCTTTGGAGAGCTGCTGCCGATGGACAGACACCGAAGCTTCCTCAGAAGGTGCCTCCCCCCTCCTCTGCTCATCCTCACCACGTTACGAGAGACCAGCCCCGACGGCCTCAACCCCTCTTCCCAGTAACGAGAGGGATGTGGAGCAGCGAGCACCCCCTGAGCAGGAGCACAGGGCCAAGGTGCTCTTCAGATCTCCTACTGAAGGCACCTTTAGGTCTCAGCATCCAATTAAAAATGATTCTTTGCCTTCCCCGAACCTTTCCCCCGTTCGTATTGATGCGGACAACAGAAGAAAATAATTTTCTGCCTGAAATCATTCTCAAAACACGAGGTGCAGACAACCACCTCACCCTGTAAATGACACTGCCTTCTCATTAGTGGCACAAAGGGACCTCGCTGTTGCACGAGGTGGCTATTTAATACGTGCCCTTGCTGAAAACAGAGGAGGACTTAGACCGTCACCTGGCAAACCAAGCTGTGTTTGTCATGATTTTAATTCCTGCCTCTGCCGGTTTATTTAACTATTTCGTTCCTCATCCTTAGCCCCACCAGAACGCTGCGCTGCGCCTAACAAATGGGCCAACCCGTGATTAACTCGAGTCTGTCTTTAAAAAATCAGCACAGCACTCCCAGGATGAGGACGGCTCGGGAAAAAGGCACCGGGGAAAAAAAAAAAATCATCACTCTGCTAAATTATAAGGTTGTTAAAGTCAAATTCCACACAAAAGGAAACCTCATGTTGCATAACAGCATTTAGAGGCAGCTGCAGCCTGTGGCAAACACAAGGCAGACTTTTATCTGCCGTGGATACACACCCTTTCATATCTTTCCAGGTCAGCATATCCCCCATCCATGAGCATCCCTGCACGTGACTGCAGAGCTGCATCCCCCCACGCCTCCGGCTGCTGGGCGAGTCCCACCACCGGGTACGTGAGCCCCGCCGGGGTGTATCCTGGCATCTCAGAGCACCACGTATCCTAATTACACTTCAAAGAACAAAACGCAGAGGGTGGGTGCTCTGGGTCAGGAAGAAAGGCTTCGTGTACAAGCCAGCAGCAGGACTGCCACGGCACAGCGATGGTCGCTGCCTCCATCCTCCTGCTCCACAGGCTGGAAAATTCCCCCCAACATGACTTAATCTGCCCGAGTAGCCACGCTACTTTATCTTTTTAGGATTAAGATCTAATCTATTTCTAGCAAGCCAAGGCACTGCGCTTCACGACAGGACTGCTGCTCATCTGCTACCTGGGGAATTACGGAGCTGCGATTATAAATAAAACAAAAGGTCACCCACCCATCGGCCAGGGCACAAGAGACTGACTGCGGGAGTGCTGCCAGCAAAGTTGGCTCCCCCCTGGGCACTGTCACCGATCCCCTGTGGGAAGTGCTTCCCCACTGCCAGACAGCTCCAGCAAATGAAACAGCCCTGCTGCCCCAGCCAGCCCCCGAGGCCCTGCAGATGCCCTCCCTGATGAAGGTCTGGGTGGTGGCAGCTACTTGTCCCCTCGCCCAGCGCTCACAGGGAGCCCCGCCGAGCCAGGGCACCCCATGCCATGAGGCAGGGCTGTGGAGCCAGACTCCAAATCAGCATTTTACACCCATTTTCCCTGCAGAAGACAGAGAACAAGGGCAGGGTGGGCTGCACTGAAACCGCTTGGCTCGCAGCACCTTTAGTGTTGGCAATAAACGGAGAGCTTGCTCTCAGAGCCTGGGTGAGACGTTGGCCAGCACAGAAATCCCCCTTGTTGACTCCTACGCTGCTGTGGAGCTGCAGTAGCAAGAAGAAAAGCCCTCAGCTTGACCCGCCAGCCCACTGGGTACGTAACGGCGCTCGGAGAGTCCGGCAGCCCCGACGTACTCGCCCAGCATCGCGCCGGCACAGCGATAACAACCTGGTGGCACAAAGCTGCTGCGGGCTGGAGGGGAGTGCCAGGGAGGCAGCGGGTTCGGCCGCCGGCACAGCAGCACTGCTAACGAGGCCCTGCTAATTCAGAGGGACGGGAGCAGCAGGCAGAGGTCACGGGCTGCCTGCAGACTCCGGTGATTTGCCGCCGCCGCCGCGCTCAGGTCTTTGTCGGGGAGTCAGCTCTGCCGGGAGATCACTCGGGGTGAGAGCGCGGGCTTTGCTCTGTGCGTCTCGGTTCACCAACCTCAGTCGTGACCTGAAACGGTGGCTGCTGCTCAGGGATGTGTTTTTCAGCAGCTCCAAAGAGGGCTGGGAATGAACAGGAGACTGTTACAGGGCCAGCAAATCCACCTCCCCCTGCCTGCACCAGGCTGATCCACAGCCGTGCGGGAGAAAGAGAGGGGCTTCTGCTGAACTGCAGAGCTCTCCCCAGGTGCATCCCTACAGCAAAATCCATCACAGCACAACCCTCCCACGGAGACCTTTGCAATCCAGTTGCCCCCTTCTTCCCCGCGCAGGGTCATCAAAAGGAACTGAGGATCCAGACAGTTTGCCAGCAAAAGAGAAGAGCAGTTCTCACATCTCCGAGCTATCGCCTCGCACGGCTGCGTGCCCAGATACTGCTGCCTGATTAATAAACATTTCATGCTCTGAAAGTTCGTATTTCAACCAGAAGGATCAGAGACTGGGTTGCGCTCGCAGCCAGCTCCCCGGACGCTGGAAAGTCCCACCAAGGTAACAAACCCTGGCCCACCGTGGCATTGCCCACCTTCACCATCACATCTCCCCTGCAAGCAACCCCCAGCTCCAAGCCCACCCTCGGTGGGGACTGACCCCCTGGAAAAGGGATTCTCCTATGTGTGGGGGGGTCACAGCCACACCGTGTTTGTCACTGGGGATACAGGAGGTGCCCCTCAGTGCCACATGCCCCGGAGCAGGGCCAGGGGCACTCTGTCCCCAGGGTGGTATCACTTCCACCAGCACTGGCTGCTGATGGTGCTGTCCCCACATAAAACAAAAAGGGGAACCCCGCGGGGAATTTCCACCCCGGTGGGCTCCCAGCAGCCTTCCACAGCCGACTGCAACGAGCAGCACGGCCTGACACGGCAAGCGAAGGACAGCTGGGCTGCCCAGACCCCTGTCCTCCACTGAAAGACATCGCTGACTGGAGTGCTGGGCCATCTGCCCCTCCACGGGGGCTGCAAAGGGGCTCGGATCTCTTTTACAGAGGGATGGAGCAGCACGGCCAGAACCAGCTACACGGTTTTACCCCCAAATTCCCATTAAACCAAGATGCATTTTCTTCCAAGGTCGGTGCCCTGGAAAGTTCCCCTTTCAAGGTGATCCAGCATCTGTAGGATTTTCCTTTATAATAATAATAATCCTGTTGAGATTTACCTAATCTTCAAGTGACTCATTTGCCTCCCAGTATCCCCTGTCCTAATTACCACAACACTCCTCAGCCTCTCGCTCCTGGTATCTCTCTGCACGCCCACGTTTTGCATCAGACCACTCCGGCCCGTTTTACTCCTTCCCCAGGGCTGGAAACATTCTCTCCCTCTCATTAATACCTCACAAATACCTGGCTGGCACACAGCACCCTTGTTTACACACAGGGACATCCATCCCCTTGCCAGAGCTGGGATTTCCTGGGAAGTTGGGCCGTGGGGCTCCCCGGCTGCTGGACCACAGTGGTGTGGGGCTTATGTGGGGCACAGCCCTGGAAACCTTCTGATCTACATGGGACCGTGGGACAATCAGGATAAGCCATCATGAGGCAAAGGGCTCATTTATCCACTCATCAAATCCTGTCTCTGTTATTTCATACTTCCCGTCGGGAAGCGACAGCCACGTCTTCCGCTGCGCATCACGTCACTGCAAGGGACAAAGTGCCCAAAATGCTTCAGAATTAGCAAATCCCTCCCAGGGTAACTCATCCAGCGTCTCCCAGCTCTGCCTCTGAGGTGACTTCTGAATTCTCCTGCTAGGGGCAACTCACTCTGCCTCGGGCACCTTCTGCTACAGCAAAAACTGCCAGCGATTAAGCTATCTTGAAGGCAGGAGATGAATGCTGAGCAGGGACCAAGCTTCAACCCACAATTCCCCTGTAGCCGAACCCCACACAAAGCAATAGGCATTAACAACACTTGTTCACTTGACATGAACCAAATGTGGCCAAACTCCCAGAAGAAGCTGCTGAAGCCAAGAAATTAGCAACACTCCAAGAAGAAGCATATGTTTACATGCATAACAGTGAATCATCTTACAATAGATAACTGCACACAGGAAAACAAAGGGGAAAAAAATACCCTCTCATCCTTCCTGCTTCGGACCAGGCAGCAGGTTGAAACATTGACAGTGGGGGTCTATCTCGTGGAGGGTCACCTCTCCTGGAGTTCTTGGTGCGAACAATTGGAGACCAGACACGTGATGGATGGTTCTTCCCATCCATCCTACCATGTGTTATCATTTAAAGATGGTAGAACATAACGCCACGGGTTAAAAATGAAGGACTGCAGAGATCTACATTTTCAACCACACCTCCTTGCCAAGAGCACATCTTCCTCCCCGAGCGTGGGAAAAGGCAAGTCTCAAGCCTCACGCTGGGGCCAGCTAAAATGAAGTCTTGTTTATCAAAGGGGCTGCCAGGCAGCCTCTTCCCCATGTCCTCACTTCAACGGTGACTTTCCAACCTCATTCTTTCACTGGCAAAAACAGGTCACCATCTGCTCTCCCTCCTGACTCTGGCTAAATGACAGCGCCTGCCTCTGCAGGAGATAAAACAACTCCTCTGCAAAGCGCTTTCCCTAACGCACGCTGGGGAGTACAAAGATTGCTCTCCAAACCAGATGACCAACAAGGACACCAGGCGCAGGGATGACGGCTGTTCACAAGGAGGCCTGCAGGCTATGAAATAATGACCAGGAACGGCTGCCACATTCATCAACATGCCCCCAGGAGACAGGAGATCTACAGTTTCCACCTGCAAGGAAGGAATTCAGCCTGCTCCACTTCCAGTTTTTGTTTTCCATCCTGAAGTCCGCAGCAACCTACTCTCTGCAGCTGTGTGGCTGGAAGGTAGACGGGCACGAAGCCCTGGAGCAGGCAGGTGACAGGCACAGACCTCCAGGACCTCCAGCCCCTGCGATCACCAGCCTCCGGAGGAGAAACCAGGAGGTTGTAACAGGCAGAGAGGCTTCAAAAACAAGGGTTAGAGGAAAGCTGCCTTCCCTCTCTGGGAGCCTCAGTCCTGCTGCCCTCCCTGCCATACCCACATCATCCCTGGGCAGGGCAGGCAGGCCCAGGCTGGCACCCTTCCCTCTCCTGCTGCTCCCCAACAGCCCTTCCCTGGGACAAAAGCTGTTCCTAAACCCTTCCCCTTCTCTCTCTCTCACCTCCTGACTATTTCACTGTGTCGTGGTCCCCATCCACAACGCTACTCTGCGACAGAAGCAAGTGCTGGGCTCTCGTTCACGGGAGGGACTCGAATCCACATCCCAGAGAAAGTGCCCGACGCTCTCGGCTACCTGGAGTCAGATGACTGCTCTTGTTCATGGGGATAAGATTTTAAAGTGCTGGGTTTGACCTCAAAGCACCACTGCCAGCTCTTCCTGGGGGTGGAAAACACCAAACAAAAAAACCCCAAACGTCAGCAAGGCACATGGGTTGCAGGCCACGTGACCGATGAACCAAAATACCTTCTTTCCTCCCAGGGCAGAAACAGAACGGAGATTGTAACCTCACCGGGGTGCTCACGGGTGTCTCTCATCCCCTGCTCAGTCTCTCAGCTGTAAGCCCTGGGAAGCGACAGTGCACAGACCAACCGCTGCACCGAGGCGGCTGAGCTGCGCAGAGCACAAAAGTCTCTCCCTCTTGTGTGAGGACGGGACAGGCGCAGTGACAGCCACCACCGTGGAAAGAGCTGCTCTACCAGAGCCAGGCAGCCGCAAACCCAGCTCACCTAACCTCGTCCAGCTGCACTTTGCTGCTCTAAGCCTAAATTAATATTCCTCAGACCTCCCACTGCTTCCTCAGGCTACCCCGAACCTCTGCCGACCGGAGCAAGCCGTGGCAGGAGCGAACCTGTACACACCCCTGCTGCTGCTACGCTCGCTCCTCGCCTCGATGAAGCCATTTAACGCTGCCACGCTTAAGGCTGCAGCTCTCCTCACGGTGACACTTTGCATCCATCCCTGCATCCTGGCATGTCACGCCGGTTGCCATGGCAATGGACCGTTTGGAGGAAGGAAGGTTTATTATCAGTTTCTCTATTGAATAAAGCCTTGGATGAAATTTTGTTTTCTCCCTGCTGATGCAAAATGTCACGGATTTGTTTCTGACCCTGCCGAAGCTCCCTCTGTATTTATAGATTATCCAGGCCAACTTTCAAAGCATATTTCCTACCACTGCTGAGCGAGTCTAATGCACACACCCAGACAGGGCAGCGTCTGGATCCCCATTAACAACTCGCCTGAGCCCTGGGGTAAACCACAGAGAGCAGCATCCTGGAACAAAGCTCATCTGGACACTTCCCAAACGCTCAAGAAACATGCTAACTGTTGTTAATTAAATGGTAATCAGCTGTCTCTAAGTAAAAGAACTTTCCTACAGACCAGGGGTCCCTGAGATTAATCCCGTGAGGCGCAGAGCACTTTGCTGAGCTCGTCCACGTGCTCCACAACGGTACAGAGAGGCTGCAGAGCTCCAAGACATCCAGCACTGCATGAATTAGGCCCTCGGGCTGAATATCAGAAATGCAGAGCAGCAGGTTTATGAGTCAGTTCTAGGAATGTGAGAAAACTGGGTAGGAAACAGCTAAACAAATTGCAGATTTTTTTATTTTTTTTTAAAAGCTTTCTGTGTTGCGGTGCCAAGGACCCTTCCTACGCAGGCCAATTCCCCTCTTTCCCCTCACATCAAAAGCTCTTCAAAATTTGTTCTCATCACGCTTTCAGGCTGACGCACTCTCCAGTTTGTTCTCTGAAGTACAATGATGTGACTTGAGAAATGCTCCAGTGGTTTTAACAGGTTTTTAAAAGTCAGTTGGGAAGTGGGAACAGGAAAGCTGGAGAGTTGCAACACCACGCAGTAACACGGGTGTGTTGTTACTCCCAGGACAGGAGATTCCCAGAAACATACATTAGCTTGAAAATCCCATTTCACAGCAGCCCAGCGGCCCTGCCTGGGCAAAGAGCCCTTCCTGGAAAAGCAGAGAGTGTGTTATAAAATCCTCAGGTTTTATCCCTGCGGAGTTTTGGAAGCTATCTGCGACGCAGCCCGCTTGAGCACACGGGAGAGCAGCCCGGCCTCTGGGATGAGGTTTGGGAAGCACAGCCCACACTTTGGGGAGGGCGGTTGGGTTTCTGCCCCACGTCCGTGGCAAGCCCGGGGTCGGAGGGCTCGTGGCCCAGCCACAGCAATGGCCACAATCGCACACGTGCTGGCGGCGAGGGGCAGGGAGCAGAGCGGGGAAGCGGCGGCGCGTTAAGCCGTGGCACGTCCCCACCGCCGCTCCCCGAGCCCAGGCACGCGCGGCTCCATCTGGCCGGGAGCAGCCGAGCCGTTCTGCCAGGACACGGCCCGACACGGCGCCTCCGCGCGCCAGCCCCTGCCATCCCCTGGGACGACTCGGTCCTCGTCCCTCCCCGCGCCGCCGGGATAAATCCCGGGGTACTGCACCACGGCAATCTGCTCCTCACTCCTCGGCAGGGCGAAGGCAGGTGCTCTACCAGATGGCAACAGCTCAGATGAACATGAAGGATGTCTCCAGCATCAAAACCAAAGGAGTCTGAGCCCACAGGCCTCTCCCTTTGATACACGCCATTCTGGACCACGACCAAGAAGGGAAGTTATTTATGGACGTGCTCTTTTTGGCCAGGAACCCACCCATGCTGCGCTCTGCCACCCCTACATCCACCTCACTTCTCTTAGTTAGCAAAGACGTCCTGCTAAGGGACATCTAGACACCTTGGTGGTCTGGACCTGTCATGCTCAGCCAGGTGACAAATATGTCCCGTCTCCCTCGGGGACTGCATTCAGATTGTGCGAGGCAGACAGCAGATGGGCAAGTCAGGCTGTAGCTGAACCGGGAATAGCATCTACATCGCTGGTAATCACAAAATATAGCTGCAGAATTCAGACAGGGTAGGATGTCACCCGGCGCACAGGAGATGGATTATATTTCTAATTTCAACCTAAGTCTAAGGGCAACAAAGGCAGCCAAGTTAAAATACCTTTTGATCTGCAACATGTCTCCTGTGGCTCGTAAGGGGAGGTTTACAAAGATCAAGCTGTGGAGGAGTCAGCACCCTGGTGAAATGAGAAGGCAGCCTCCAAAACTTCTCTAGCAGCAACGACATTCAGCTCTGGGGCCACCCTGGGACAATCTCACCAACACAGGAACGAGCTGGTGCCATTTTAACACAGAAAGTTTGCATTTTGCAAGCTCCTGAGAGGGGTTATTCTGTACCTGAGGGTCCCACTGCCTCAACTGCTGGGCATTGCCACCGCTTCACCTCACCCCAGCGCTCTCGCTCCCATACGAGGTACCCAAACAGCCCGGCCACCAGCAAAGCGCCTCAACTCCACATGCTGCGGGTCCCCACGTGCAACACGTTCACGGCCTCAGTGCAGCATCACAACGGGATGGGGAGATGCAGCCCATCGCTGCGGAGTGCGAGGAGCCAGAGCTCCTCCTGAGCATAACTCGTGTGGAGCCCCAGGGCTGCACGTACTTGAGATATTATAGTGCAGATTTAGAAGGTCACTGTCCTCAGCATCACTAAGTGTTTGCCCTTGAAACATCCTTGTCAAGGGAACAAGAATCATGTCGTGCCTGAGTTCTGCCAAGGCATCCATCTAAAATCCCTTCCTTGTCTTGCACCAAATGCAAAACACGCATTAAATCAACACTCTTGGTGTTTTATGACCCTTTTCTCACTAGAGAGGCAGTGCTGGACTCCAGGCGAGCGGGAGACGTTCCCCCAGCCTTTAACTCCCAGAGCCATTCTCATTTGTTCTCTGCCTCAGCTACACAGCAAACGTGAGGGAGACTCGAGTTTAACACGCGAGTTTTACGAAGCGTGGAGACAGGACAGAACGACGGCGACGCAGGGCTGGGACAGGAATGAGAAGGCAGCGCTGCAGAGCTCTGCGTGTGCAGGCTGCCACTCTCCAGCCAGGAAACCGCTTTATGAGGCTGCAAATATATTTCTTCCACTTCTCATGGGAGGTCCTGAGAAGGTACAGATTTAATGCTGTTCCATTTCTACTGTGTATTGATCAGATATGGGTGTTCTGGAGCAGCAGAGAGCCGTCATCAATTAGGAAGACACTCCCTGCTGCATTAAGCCCCGCAGACAGCAGTCAGAAGCCCTCAAAGGCTGACTCAAAGAGCGATTGCTTTCTGTATTATTGCATTTTCAATATGAGACTGATCTTTAAGAGGTTACATTTATTCCCATCATCAAAAATTGCTAACCAGATGAACGACAGCCCCAGCAGTAAGGGCACCATGGGGATATCTGCAAATAACCCCAGCAAAATGGGACAGAGCAGCAGGGAGATCGTTGGTTTGCCACACAGGAGGGAAGAGGCCCCTCTCTGGGGAGCTGCCAGACTAAGTTACAAAGCACGTGATGAGCACGGCCAGATAATAATTCCTGAAGAGGTGTCAGAGAAGAAGATGGGCTGAAGGAAGCTCTCGCATCCTGTGCCGCATGACCGGCTACTGTCCAAGACCATCCTCGCAAGAACTCACTCCCATCCTACTCACTGAATTTCAGACTGGGGGAGGCTGGTTCACACCACAGTAACTCAGGCGATGGAAACATGAGAGATTTGTGATCTGAGGCCTCCCATCTGCCTGGACTGATGATTTTCCCTGTTGCCTGGGATTTTGCAGTCTTATTGCAAGGTTTAAAACTGAAAAAAGAAAAGAAGGAAGTCTGAGAAAGGGAAGGGTGTGAAGAACAGCAGGAAGGTGTAATCGGTGCACGCAGAGATGGTGCCTTTTCGGAGAGAAGTGTCCCGAGACACAGGTGAGGAATCCCAGACTTTGGGAAGTGCTAAAGGCAATTATTCACGTCCTTCCAGAAACGAGTAAAGGGCCAGCTGCGGCCCCCACATCCCAGCTCAGGCTGTCAGCAGAACGGCCTGACCCAGCTCCTGCGCTTTGCAGGAAACCCAAAAAAACCCAAAGGAGAGTCTTTGGTGGGTGACAGGAGAAGGCGCAAGCAGCCAGAGCCGCTGGAGAAAAGGCTGAAATATTCCTCCCTCTGTCTCACAGCTCGCTGTTACCACCTTGCTGCCAGCAGAGACCACAGCTCCACTGACTGCAAAGGTTGTGTGAATGCTCTTCACCCAACCAAGCTGGGCTAGCCCCCATCCTGCCGGGCTAGCCCCCATCCTGCAGAGCAGAGGGGCTCACAGTGCTCAGCAGCTGGAAGAGCCCCAGGCAGGCATCACCTCGGTCAGCCAGGGACACCCCAACTCCCTGCAGCACCGTGCTGCAACCGGCCGAATCCTCTCCCCAACCTGAATCGCTCCCACTTGGCTTCAGTTCAGAAACCGGACCCAAGCAGAGGTCACAAAGGAGCTCAAGGTAAGAGCAGCAAAGGTCAGAAGAGCTCAGAGCCCGCCGTGGCGCCCAGCCAGCGCTCTGTGCTTGGCCCCCAAACACCGGTGCTTTAGAGGAAAGAAAAAGCTTCACGTGGGCTGCTCCATGCCTCGCTTCCAAACGAACACGTTTCCTGAGCTCAAAGAGCCGAGCTGGAAGAGGCAGGAGGCGGCAGGGGAGGGTGCTCAAAGCAGGCAGGGTTGAAATCTGCTGGAGTGCTTTCTGATGCCTTGATCTACCGAGGCAAGCAGCATGCACAAGGCTCGCAGACAGTAAAACAAGTCTGCTCGTTGCTGTCTAGCTAAGAGGCATTTCTTTCATGCTACAGCAACTGCTTCCTGTAATCAATTCACTGCTGAGGCCATGAGACAACAAAACAGGGTTTTTTCCCCCTAAACAAGGAGCTGATTTCAATTGATCTGAAGGTGGAAACAGCCTCCTGTTATCCCAGAGAGGCCAGGACCCCAGGAATTGTCCAGTACCCCTCAAAGCCTCTCCTGCTCAGGGCCAGCTTTCTCTAGCCCCTGTGTTTCTGGAGCAAGGAGGAGTTGGCAGCAAGCACAGCTGCCAGAGGGAAAGCTGGCCCAGAAACTTGCTGAGTGAGCAGAGCCCTGGCTGGGTGTGGGGGAAATTGCAAGCCGTGCCATGGGATGCCCTTGCTGAAGCCCAGATCCGTTTGTATTTCACAGGATCCCCCTCAGAAGCCAAGGCTGGGATGAACGCTCAGCACTTGCTCTGCTCAGCAGAAATGCTGTTTCTATTCGAGCTCCCGTAGCTCTGCGCCCTCCTGCTGAGGGTGGGCTTTGTCACGGCGCTGGTTTGTTAGGCTGCAGCGAGCAGGGTCTTACCAAGACTCATCACGAGCAGCCTCCCCGGAGGGCGCAGCACTGCTCTGCAGACTGGGAACCCCAGGGGCAGCTGGGCAGCAGCCTGGCGTCAGGAGGCTGACAGCTGGTTATGTCACGATATGGCAGTGCAGCAGAGACAGGTAGGTAGCAGTTTCTTATCATAAAAGCTTGACAAAATTGCTTTATTAATCCCTCTGGTTTTGAGCTGATCTGGTTGTTTTAACCGTGCCACAATTCTCCACCACACAGGACTGGTAATTTCTTCTTCAATTTCTCAGCAATCCCTCTAGAACAGAGCACAGCAGATTTCCCTAATTCACATTATCAGCACCATTTGCCTCCTGAACAACAGAAGGACCACCTGAGATTAAAAGGAAAGCTGTTGCCCTCTGGGTTTTCCCCTCTCCTAAGCTACACGATGTCTCTGCTTTTAGCCTCCTGCCTCAAGAGTCGTGCAGAGTTTAAATTTGCTGCCCGGCAAACGAACGGTACATGCAAAACCTCGCTTAAAGAGCAGAAAATCTATTCCCTTCCTAGGCTGTTAGACGCCATGGATAATTGATACATGACTCCATGAGATAAAGAAATAAACCATTCTTCCTTCTGGAGGCCCCTTCTGCCTCCGACTCTCAGAGCTGGGTAGCCTTTGACCTTGAGTTCTTGCATTAATGCCTGCACACAGTCAGAACAGGGATATCGCACATGCACTCAGCTCATCTCCTGGGGTTTCGCTTTCTTCTGCCCCTGAATAATGGCAGCTTTGTCCTCTAGTAAATGAAGGAGCAGCCAGTTTATTGCAGGCCCAGCTTGTTCTCAAAGATAAACCCAGTGAAAAATGTCACCTGCTGATTTGATCCGCCCCGTGTGCCACTTTAGCAGCTGCTCTATCCCAAACACCCATTATCACCAAACAGGTGGAATAATAGAAGTGTATACAGCATATATACATAAACATGAGAGCTGGAGGAAAGACGGCCTTTCGCCTCGCAGCCCCGCAGGCCTGGCTTAGAGAGCTGCTTTGTTTAGGAGCGACAAGAGCCCAGATTCACAGGGAAGCTCCGTCACTGCCCCGTTGGCACGCAGCATTCACAGCAGCGGGATGCCAGGTCCCCTGCAGACCACCCAGCTCAAAGCGGGACCCTCGGCAGCGACTGGGGGAGGCAGGGAAGTGACCTGGCAGCTTCAGACTTCCCTCCCAGAGGAGTTTTGTGCATGTCTGCACTCAGAGCTGTGGGGACTGGCGCCGTATCAGTTATTACGCAGCTACGGGGCAGGGGCAGGCAGAGAAGTGCAAGTGCTGCTTGCGAAACAGCTGCCCAGAGCTGCCTCCCATCCCAGTTAGCCCTAGCAGACTCAGCTCTGAGAGCACCAGAATTAATTTAAAGCCATTTCCAAGCAAAGGCAAACAGTTTAATTCTGCTGCCCTTTGGCAACCCCGCTTTGATTTCTTTCTGAGGTCCTGAAATAAATGGAAGGCTTGGATTCAGCTTAGCAGAACACAAACAGGAAAGCCATATGATAAATTACCTTTGCAGGCACGAAGGATTCACCTGGGACAGTGCTATTACCTAGTAACCAGGAAGCAACCGCGGGTTATCAGCATCACATCTAGCTTTTGCAAGCGCAGCTTTCACCTACGATGTGAGTGTGGGGGAGACACCAGCTCCCTCATTACCCCTGGGCAAAGCAGCTCCAGCAGCCTCACCCGTGGGGCGATGTTAAAGGAGTCGTAGCAGCAGCATCCTGAGACTTGGCAGCTACCCGCAGCCCTCCTGGGGTGTTTAAATTTACTGTCATTATTAAGGACAAAGACGCAAATGTCAAACGCAAGGCATCCCGTAAGGGATTTAACGCAGGCTAGAGAGGAGTTAACTAAAATGCAGAGCATTCGTCTTGCCTTTAAGTAATTATCCTTGCAGGAAGAATACCGCTACCAAAAGCAAGTCTTCTGTAATTTCTGTCACCTTCCTCCTGACCCCTTCTCCTATTTAAAATTTCTGGCTAGCTTTACAGAAAGGAAACAAGACTGGCTCATTAACGAAGGTACAAAGAACAACTACAGCAGGTTGGGATGGAGTCCACATGGTAATCAAAACAAGGCTTTGTAGTTAGCACCGAATTCCTGCTGTCTCAATTACGTTTGTGGAGCCTACCCCGTGCTGCACGCAGCTCTGCTGTGGGGAGACTTTTCTTTGTGCCTTATTGGCTGCGCGCAGTGGTACTGTGAGAGCAGTTTCCTTGACAACATTTTTTTTTTTTTTAATAGAATCTTTTTTTTTTTTTTTTCCTTGCCCCACTCCACGGCTGCAAGATCAGGCCTGACTTTGAATCCCAGTTGCAAAGACACCACGAATACGAATTAGTGTTACATGAAAAGGAACACCCCGAAAGCCTGTCCTAAGGCGAGGGCCCCGTCCCACACAGTTTGTGCTGCGACCAGTAGTGGCAGAGCTGAAGTGACAGTTGGGAAGATAGCGATTATCATCAAGTTGTGCATTATGCAGCTCTTCCTCCAGATTTTTTCCTCCTAGGCTGACAACATTTTGTTGCCCTTCATCTTGTTTTCGGTGTCTAGGGAGGAGAGAAGGGAAGAAATCTATGGCTTACACCCACCCCACCACGAGCTATTCGAGCACGGGTCACGCAGCGGGTGCTCTGCGGTACAAGACACTCCAGCTGACTCCTCCAACGAACCAGCCAGCTCCTCCATCCCCAGGGAGTCCATCAAATCTGCATTTTATCTCCCCTGCGCCTGATCCGATGGCAGGAAACCCACTGACTCGCTTGCTGCCCCCAAGCAACAGAAACAAAAAAGCACGTCTCATTATTAGGACTAGTCAAAAGATCTTCCAGCAAAACAGATGCTCCCCTCCCTGCCAAACGCTGAAATGATGGGATTGAAGCGTTCTGCAGGAACATATCGATCCCATCATAGTTCTCAAAAAAGCAGGAGGCTCTGCCTGCACTCCGAGCACTTCAAGCTCGCAGGCAGCAGGGCTGAGCAGCAACGAGGATTAGATGTCAACAAGCTGCTGCTATTTTAACATTTCCCCCCAACCCCACTCAGTGCCAGCCTGATGGGTTCTGCTGCCCTTTTCTCTAGGAAAATTTCTTATTTCAGTCCTAGCGCTGTTTATATTCCACGCAAGACTGTCCTCTTCCCTTTTATTGTTGGAAATTGAAATTTGAAATTGAAATGGCAATAAATCACAAAGTAGCACGAGAGTCAGCCTGCATGCAGAATAATCTGCAGCAAAAGGTACCCCAAAGCACTAAGTCTAGTCAATTGGAATAACCAGCTCAGCAAGACCGTGCCACCCAGCAAGCTAATGATCCGACAGCCCTCTGGATAACAACAAGGACAATAAAAAACAGAAACAAAACAGTAGCGCAGGAAGGTCACCAGCTCCACACGCACGGCCTTGCCAAAGACAACCCAAGGGCTTTCTGAATATTATTTCAGCCAGGGGTTCACGCTGTGCTCTCCATTCTCTGCAAAACACTGCAGATGTTAGTAGCCCCAGCCTCCCTGCTTCGCTGGGAGCAGGGGGCCTTTCACAACATCCTATCCTCCACCTCGCTGCATGCGCATCCCCTCAGGGTGCTTGTCAGTGAGAGAATTGTTTTAGTAAAGGACTCCAGTCAGCAGCACTCAGCCCGGCTTCCCAGCAAATCGGCTTCAGGAACCACAGAGGATGCGTCCCACGTCCTGGGACCAGTTTCGCTCCCTCCTCTGACTTCCCGCAGCCCCAGAGGAGTCACGTTATTACTCAGTGCTTTTGGTTTGCCTTGCTGGACAGAGAAGAAGCGATTCCTTACCTGTTTCTTTTCCCTTTGAGCCTTTTGAGCCCTTTGAGCTCTTCTCATCCATCCACAGATTTGGATCAGGGATTTTCCTCTGGCGTTGGCTCCCGGCGTCCCTCGTTTGTCTCCATCTAGAGTTAAGCCCTGTAAGAAAGGGCACAGACAGAGCCACCTCAAATTCCAGCTATCCCGCCAGCATCACCACAGCCACTGCCAAAAGCAAGCAGCTGCTCTAGCAGCCTTAGCTCTCACCCACAGTTGTTTCTTCATGAGGCGAGCTCCTCGCCAGCCACACCGCTACCCCCGCAAAGCGCTCGGGTGCTCCGTTCCCCGGAACCAAGCACATCCCTGGATCGAGGACCTGCTCGGTGGTCCAAAGGGAAGTGCAGCAGCCCAGGAAGGGGAGCTCCTGGCCCAGGTGGTGCAACTGCACCAACCAACAACTTTGCCCGTAACTTCACGACGGAGCCTAGTTTTCTTTTTAAGGTTGTCCCATCAGTCACTAGTAGCAGGATCTCAACCAAACATATGGCACGAAAACCAACGAAGACTTCACTTACATCATTTCATTCACTGACGACGGTGATTTAAGTTCTGATGAAACCATCAGCCAGAGCAAAGGAAGGTCCTAAGATTTAGCTCCATATCAAAGGATTTGGGTTTTGCAGAAGTATTTGAGGACTATCAAGGTAACGATGTCTACGCAGCCCCTGGACAGCCTAAACTGAAAGGTGTTCGATACACCTGTGAAAAGCATTACTTGTTGTGTCCCTTTGGGACTCAGTCAGACATAAACCCAGTTCTAGACAGGATTCCCCATCCCCATTGTCACAGAAGAGTCAAGGGACTATTTAATACCCCCACAACTTTCTTCTCTACAAACGCAGCCAAGGCAGCCTCCAGGGCAGAGAACAGAGTACACCAACCCATTCACCAGAGCCTAGAAGCTTCCTACAGCTCTCGGCTGCAAGGAACCGTCTGCTCCATCTTTGTTAGGGAACGTCCTGACCCGGAGCCAAGGCTCTAGCCAGCTGTAGCACACACGTGAACATCGCCGGCCAGAGCAGTGACACTACACAAATCTAGAGAGACAACAGCTTTGATAGCAACCTTAACATTTTACTTCAAGATCCATTTAGTGACAAAAAGCTATTCTTCCCCTCCCCCAAGAAACATGGACTTAAAATGCTCCCTGGATTTGCAAGTGTTGAGACTAGATTAAATGATTTACAGTTTTTTTGGTTAAAAGAACATACTCAATTATAGAAGTGCCAGCCATGATTCCTGCAGTTTCCTTCCCCATGCAGAGTCACTCCACTCTGCTTATCATTCTTAATCGCTCCAAAAGCAGCATCTTAAGTGATATAAATATGCACGTGATTGTTAGCCCCAGTTAAAGGATCAGTATCTGAAGCCCCCTAGGTGTTAGTGAAAAACAGTTAAAGAGAAACAAGTAATTCATATTGTACAGGAATATCTCAGCTCTAAGTGCATGACATTTTTTATATTGAGTAGCCTTTGATTAGCAAGACGTTTCACTTTTGTACATGGTAACCAAAAAGGTAGAAACTCTGGAAAACAAGGCAAGAGTTTGGTGTTAAAAATCCACAACAAACCACAACAACAAAAAAACCACCCCACCCTATACAAATACAAAGAGGAGATGAAACTTCACAGTTACTGCTGCCAGTCTCACAAAGTGGTTTATTATCTCATTGCCAACAGGGACTAAAAATTTGTTCTAGTACACTAGTGGGAAAAATCTGATAAATATTAGAAACACAACACCGATTTGCAAGTAACATATTTCTTTGATGGCAGCAAAGCAAAGCTGATTGGATCGTTATCTGTGAAGCCCAGAAAATAGCACCTTAGAATTATTTAAATAAATTATACAGATCAATGCAGCAGCATTCCACTACCAAGGAAAGGGAACTGACTGGGATCCAGGACTCTAGAAACTCACTCATTGTCACCCCAACACAATAACCCCATTCAAGCTCTGCCAGGTGGCATGGTGTCTAGTCTTGTCCAGGACACAACAGAAAGTTTTGCAACAGGTCTTTTGACAGTTCTTGGGAAAGTTCAGAGCTGTTGTTTGGTTTGGGGGGTTGTTTTGTTTGTTTAAAGGTAAGTTTACATGTTTTTAATTGGGAAATTTGAAAGGAAGAAAGAACTGTTCCCTCTTCTCAAAGGTAGCAGAGCCTTTCCCACCAGCAAATCCAAGCCATGGAGTACCCAGTGGTGATCAGCAATGCAAGGGGCACGGACAAACTTCCCCAAAGGCCTTTACAAATCAGATTAAAGAAGAACATTTAACATTAATGAGCTGCAATAAATTCATCAAGAGCCAGAGGGAAGACATTTTACTGCAAGAACTTTATTGCACTACGTTCAAGTGCTGAACCAAGTCTTGTGCCTACTGGACATCGGCCACAATTTACACACCCCCCCGCCCACCCCTTTGTGTCTACACTGAATGACAGTCTGCACTTCTGACTATTTTTCCCCTCAATTAAGGCTGCAGAGTCATAGATGATAATTAGTACATTGTAAATCAGAGTAAAACTAGGGGGAAGAATGCAAAGTTATACATAGAGCATGTAAAATTCTTTTTTTATTGTTCTTCAGAAGGGCTTTGGGTTTGGTTTTTAATCCAGCTCGACACCTTCCCCTCCAATCCGACTTCCATCATTTCTCAAATTGGCTTTGACTACCAGTATTTCATTTTACTAAAAACATCAATTTTAATTTGCAGAAACAGTTAGAACATTAGGTTTCTACCTTGCGGGGGGAAGGTAAAGGCCAGAATCAGGTAATTTCAGCATCCTCTACCTTCCACATGGACTCAACACGTTACCAGATACGTTATTTCCCTAATGTAGGCATTGACATCACAAACACTTTTGCGACTCCTTTATCTATTAATCAGAAACGTTACACATCTTAAAGGGAGGAAGGAACTCAGTACAACAATACAGCTTGAGTCAGGGTACAGACCGAGTTTTGTGGAGTGCAGTGTTTTCTAGCCACGGATCTCAAACAGGTCTGCTGGCTGTGAAGTGAGGGGCTTGACAAGTACCGTTATTTTTTGCTTAAATTTATAAATCCCTTCCAGGCATAGAATTCCAAAAGTCCATTACCTGTGTTTGCACAGTTAAGCTGCAGATTAAAAGCAGGAAGTCTAGAACAGGAAGAAATCCTGTGAAGGCAGTTCACAGTGCCAGCAGCTGAGGTATTGGTAGAAGATGGGTACCAGTCCACACCTGCTACAGGCACAGACCAACCTTTGGTGCTCCACAGCAAAAGACCACGGGAGAGTACGATCCTAAACCTGTACTCAAAGCCTCCCGTGGCTGAGTATTACAGACATAATGTCAAGTTGAAAGCACATGAGGTCACTACTAGGGCAGGGCACTAAGATAACACGTGTCTGATAGAAGTAGCCTGGCTGAATCTGCTTATTAGAGGCCTTAAGATGACTCATCTGGATTAATTCACTGCCAACACCAACGTGGTGTCAGTCCACACTCCAAAAATCAGCGTATTTATGGTCTTCTGATGGTGAATACATGACAGGCATGTTGGTGTGTACCTAGAGATACTCCCTCCAAAAGAGCCTAATAAAAAAATAACAAGGCAATCAGTGGTTAAACTGAACTGTACATGAGGGCTAGTCTGGGAAAATACCCACACTAGGCGTTTATTCGTGGACCGTGTTTCTGTGTCACACCATTGTCACCTCAGATAGGATACACGTGAGACCCTCCCCCAGGCCTGATCTCCTGTGTTCAGCAAGGCAGAGAATCTGGACAGCAGCAAAAAGCCTTTTCTTCTTCCTTATGACAGATAAATTAATTTTAAGTCCTTGCCTGAATAGCCCCTTGCTCACCTAGGACACTTTTGGACATCAGTCTTCTGCCGGGATAGATTTTTATCTAGCAACAGAAAGACAATTAACATTTCAGCCAAATTCTTTGGAAAAAGTGAGACTGACACGCACACACATAAAATCACACACACACATGCACACACACGCACTCACACAGTTAAAAGCACCATCTCCCACCGATCAGAAAAGGCCTTTAGCAGAATCACCAAAGATATTAGGCAGTGAGTCTTCTGTTAAAAGCCCACCAGGATGTTTTTTCACACCTGCAGAGTCTGAACACCACGTAGACATACAACACAGACATCACTGAATCTCTAGAATATGCCCAGGGTGGGCTTAAGGCTGTCAGACTGCTCCCATACAGCAAAGGCTCCTCCTCATGCCTCTCTGCCAGGTCCCAGCAAGGTTAAAAAACAAAAGGCAACTCCATTTAAAAGAGTCCCATCAGAATTAATGTATCGGGCCCTAACTGCGGGGTACTTTCCTCAAATCAAGAAAATAGTTTCTGCACAAGCCAATGCTCTGCTGGTTTTCCTTAGACATAAAATTTACTTTATTTCTTTTCTTAAAAAGTTAAAAATACAGAAGGTTCAGAAACTGATTTTCTCCTTGCAGATGTTCAAACTGCAGCTTAAGGAGAAAACAATCCTTCACTGAAATGTTTCTCTTTTTTTTTTTTTTTATTTTTATTTTTTCAATCATCACCACCATTAGGACAGAGGTTGAGGAGCACTGACTCCACCACTAATTTGATGACGTAGTTTGATTCCAGATTCACATTTCCAGGTGCCAAGAGTCCAGAAAACAGCCATGCTAACTTCTGCCTTCGTTTGAGATTTTTTTTTTTTTTTTTTTTTTTTTTTTTTTTTTATTGAACACAGCAGTGACCGTTGGCATCTTTGAAGCGTAATCGCATCTTAGGTCGGTATTTCTCAAGGTAAAGCAGCTGTTTGGAATTGAAAGCTCCCCTCCTTTTCCTAAAACAAAGAGAATGAAGGCTAATATCAATGGAAAAAGTACTGCTTCAATCACCATGTACATTCTAAGGCAGATTAGTCCTTGTTTCAAAGCTTTTCTGCATCTACAAAACAGCATTTTGGCTTGGTGCCATACCCATTGACACTCTGAGGGAGGATAAACCAGGCCAGCACATGCAGTTCGTCACCTACATGCCAATATTAAAATCAAAATCCGGTTAGCAAATTTCAGCATATTGTCTTGGATGGGGAGAATTTATTTCCATTGCCAGCAGTAGTCACTGAATAACATCAAGGTCACCCTTTCCTTGCACGTGCTACTTGTTATATTAGCTAAGACAGACCGTGACATTCAGATACAAATATGTAAGAGGTTCTCAGAAAAGAGCTTCTCGGTATAAAAGGTACTGTACCCAGAAAAGGAATTTAAGAAAGGAAAAATTCAGAAAAATCTGTTGACAGCAATACAGTTTACAAAGATAACCAAAGACCCTGGGAATCCATAAAAGGATGAATTGCTTTTTTGGCAAAGCTCATTCAACATAATCTTACCTGCTGGGCTTCATTTCAAGATCTGATGTTATCATTAAACCAACAGAGCTCTGCAGTCTCATCCTTCACCAGTTTTGTTATTTTCCAGACAGGGTGGTTGCTGACATTTCCTGCATGGATTGCACACTCACCCACAACACCTGGAGCAGTGCTGGTGCTCACCTACTTGCTGTAGAAATTCTGCTTGGGGGCCCAACCTCACTACAATTATTTCTTTTCTTTTAAATTAGAAGCAATTAGCCCATGTTCAATTCATCCACAATTTTTATAGCCCTAGCCTAGACATTTTTTTCCTCCCCAAGTTCAAAATCTTTGGGACGTGGGTCAATGGCTTAATATATAAGCCCAGATTCTTTCCTTTTTTTTTTTTTTTTTTTAAAAATGACCTTTTAATCCTCAACTGTAAACAGAGGAAAGGGCACAGCCTCAGCATCAATGTCAAAGTCATGCCCATTATTGCCAGGAGATAGCTACTAGAAAACAAATCAGAAATCTAACAAACTCTGCTGAAGACGCATGTCGTTCAAACACAACATAAACAGAGAGATTTCTTGGGAATGGGGAAGTTTAACTTACTGCCTTATAAACTGAACTGCATCTTCGTACTTCATTCCACATTCAATGAGAGCAAGTGCAACCAGAACAGGAGCCCTAAAGGAGAAATCAATATTTAAAGAAGATCTAGAGAAACAATATATTGAACCCCTCAAAATACATCAAATTAAGCTATAAACAGAGATGTTAAGTATTTTCTCTTTAAGCATTATGTACAGAAAGACATTTGCCTGCTGAGTACCTAATGTAAAATTTCTTTTAGCAGACAGCTCTGCTTCCAGCACGCACAAAAAAAAATAAAAATTAATAGCTCCTTAGTGTTTGGGGCATGAAACAGTAATTCTAGATTTTTATGCTTCCTCATTTTACTATAACCTAATTTTCTACTTTGCTAAAACAAGTGTGTAATACCTCCTGCATGCATTATGACACTGTAGATTTAGCTGTACGTGAGACACATCTGTGAAGCGCTGAACAAATGACTTATACAGATTTTTATTTTTTTTTTAATTATATGCTGTACATGGAACAAGGAGTTCTGGGGACAATAGGACATAACTTTCTACTTTGGGGTGCACAGTCTGGAAATTGGATCAGTGTAAAGAGCTGGCTTTTCAAACAAGCAGAAATCACAGTACACACAGAGTCTCTCCTGGATTGATGTTCACCCCACTAAACACACAAGAGTTGCAACAGGCCACTCTGACAGCAGAGCGGGGAAAGATTAAACAGGTGCTACAACTGGAGAACTTGTACTCATGGCTAAACAAAAACACAGTTCAGGATAAACAACTATTACTGTCATGCTGCACCTGCACGAGTAGAATTAATTCACTTTCCAAAGGAAACAATTTGGAACTTCAAAAATCACTGTAACAAGAAAAAAAAAAAGTGTGAATCTCAGTGTGAAATTCCCTACTCCAGGTAGACAGTTTTCCAGATTAACGCAAAACCTGTAAAGCTCTTGCGTTTCCCCCTGCCAGAAATAGTCTGAGAACAGACTAAAGCAGCAAAAAGGTCATTCTGTAAGGAACAGACACACCACGGGTCTGTGTGGCATACAGAGGATGGGAAGCTTCTGGTAGCCTTTGGCTTGATATTATGCAAGAAACAGGAGTTGAAAAAATCACTTGAGTTACATGTGGCCACCTTCCTAAAGATGTTCCTCAGATAAAAATAGAGCAGAAATGGATAAACAAATGTTAATTGCCTTGGGGTTTTGGCTCTTGTGTCTTTAAATATTGGCCATTTCTCCCTCTACCTTTTCATTTCCCCCACCTCCTCTTCTCTAGAGGTGAAAATTTAAGAATTTGATGCGCTCCAACTCTGTGATTACTTGACTTCTTTAATCTGTCTGTCTTGGCCACTCATTCATACCCTTAAATATTGTAAGAATACTAACACTTAAGCTCCATTTCCTCTGAGCCCATAGGATAAACATAACATTCAGAGATTACATTTGGGAATACAAATGTAGCATTTAGCTTTCCTGAATCAATTTTTTTTTTTTAATTTAATTTTAAAAGGAAGTTCTTCCCATAGAAGGAAGTTATATTTTTGAATGGTGAGGAGAGAAACATCAGTCTGCATGTAAGCAAGAAATACAAGCCTAACTCTTCTGGAAACTGAAGCAAAGCCACTTTAGAGTAAGAAAGTAATTGAACCAGTTTTTCTAAATGCCTTTTTTTATTACCACACGCTTAATAGTATACCAATTGAAAACAGGAGGAAATTAAAAAAAAAACAACTTTATAGCCTCAGAAATTGTACTATACACGTATATTGTATTTGTCAAGAAACACAAGAGATTTTACTGTTTGAGCAGAAAGACACATGCTTTCAAATTAACAGCATCTCTAACTGCTCCCGTCGCATGACTGACAGAAGTGTTCTGAACAATCTCCCCAAGTTTCTCCTCTCATCCTCAGTCACAGTTATGAAATTACTGAAGATTTTTAAGCTGCAGTAAGTCTCTCTTGCTTTAATGACACAAACAATGCTGCTGCTGCTTTAAAGCATCATTTGGGAGAAAGCAGAGAAACTGGTATTTACTTAACGCCTTCCATGACCTACATCCCAAACAAATAAATTAACTTTAAATCCAGCATAAAACCAAGACAGAGGAACACTAACCTTCCCAACCCTGCAACACAGTGAACAGCGACACAGCATCCAGGCTCTTCACGAAATTTGGTTTTCAACAGGTTTAGCCAGTCATCAACTATCTGATTTGGGGGTGGTGCCCCATCATCAAACGGCCAGTCCTTCGAAAGAAAAAAAAAAAATTACATTAACTCTACAGATTTCAATCCATAATCTACAGCAAGGTCACCACAACTGGGAAAAGGGTAATACTGCATTCAGCAAGAATGCATTTTACACAAACAGTTCCATGGGTATTTCTCCTGCCTGCACAGAAGTTTGCAAGTCAGTATCATCACACAACACTAAACGTTTAACAACCATCTGATTGCACTTTTCAATAAAATGGCAATAAAACTCTACACCAACTCCTTTGCATTATAGAATTTTTAGAAAAATAGCTGCCCTTGAAATCTCATTTTATTAAAATATATGTAAAAATCAATAGCCATTTCAAATAAACATTTGAAAGATGAGAACTCTGTAGACTTTCGCCTGTAGTTGTGTCAACCTTTCAAAATACTATTTGTACTTCAGAGTCTGTACAGAGAAGCTACTTCAATTCAAGGGAATCAGCTGAGGAGAAGGTACTTCAGAACAACTCAAATGGATCAGCTTGTCCAGCTGCTGTGAATCCAATAAGCAAGACAGTTGAGACTACTTGTGTATTTTTAAGTCAAAAAACACATTCATAACCAAAAAAAAAAAAAGACAACTTTGCCCCTGTCTAAGCACTTAATAACTAAGTAGCAGTTACAATTACATTTCTGCCTATTAAAGGAGCAGCCAACATTTAAACTATCCAGGCCACATTTAACATCATCAGCATGGCTGTAAATCAAAATTACATGTGAGAAGCTTCCCATTTTCTCGAGGTCACAGCTCTCTCCTGGAACTTGTGCTAAGTGGAGTACTACATGTCCTACATTTCAAGACCAAGCACAACATCACATGCTTTATAATCTGCTCAGACACAGGGAGGGCTGTAAAAAGAGCACTCCTAGATGCAAGGGAAAAAATAATACTTAGTAGTTATTTAGCACTTTTCATTAGATGAATGCAACACATTTTACAAGAGACTTATAGCCAGAGTTTCACATTATTCAACCCCCTCTTCAAATGGTAGGGAAAAGGCTTTGAAATGAGCCCTCTTCTTCCCCCACTGACTAGAAACAAGTCTTTCATGTAGTATCTTAAGAGCAGGTTAACAGGAAGTAATATTCTCTGAAGCCTGAAAGAAGAATGCAGAAACTGTACAAGTAGAACCAAAGGTAAAAATCCACCAGACTTTTCATTTTGAAATGCACTTACTACTACCCTAATACTTCCTGAATAGCAAGTACAGCTTAGCACAGACCTCAGCCCAGGAGCACCATATAAATGTGTTAGCACTTAAGAAAAGCTACAAGGTGGAAAACTGTGTCTTGGAACAAGAAAACCAAGAAGTTTTAAGTTACTTCAGTAACTTTATACATGATTAATTCAGAAAGATACACAAAGTCGGAAGAAGTGCAGAACACTCCTTTTTCAAAGCAAATGGGAAATTAAAAATATCTGGGACGACACAGCAAAACAAAAGGCTGTAGAAACAAGATGATGAAGTAAAACTTGTTCTTTCTAATAAAAAAGTTTTATGAGATTTTCCACTCAATCCATTGCTAGCTATATTATTTTAGGCCTAGTGTCATCCCCTGTCCCAGAAACATGTACAGGCTGCCAAGAGAAGAGGCATTACCCGAGACACCTTCTTTTGAAACTGTCTTGCAAAGAACAGGATTTACATGTCAGTTCTGTGTCCTAGTTTCAGATTAAATTAAATCCTTTCCTTCAGACCAAATATAGAAGCTTACTATGTTGCCTTTAGCTTACATGTTAATCATCGTGTCCACACAACTCTGTGCTGGCCCGAATTAATCACAATCGTCATTTCCCCACAGAGCATCACCTTCTCAGGAATGGTACAACAATGACGTTAAATTAGCACTGATAAAATACTGCAGCTTGGGACACTGCCCAGAATGAGGAACAAGAATAATTCTGAGACTAGAGGAGTAATTGCAGCAAAGTTTTGCCATTTTTTTTCCTGATTATGAGTTCTGCCAGCATCGCCTCTTGAATTCCTGTTGGACAGGATAGAAAACAAATGGCTAAGTGCCACGACCAAAACAGTCATTAATAACCAGGATGATGCACGGAGATTGCACAAACAGAAAATACAGCTCTTCTGTGCCACCTCGCAGTAGCCGGGAAGGATAATAGGCAATAAAGGGTTATTCTTATTTACCCTTTATCTGGAGCAGCCTGCTCAGCAGAACACCTCCGGGAAAATGACTGCAGGATCTGGCAGAACTGAGATCACCAAGAAGCGCTAACAGGACTTTAAGGTGATAAAGACCCCTCCTTCAAAACCCGCCCGCAACTGGCGCTGAAGTTACAGCAGCACAACGCTCCCAGAACCGCCTGCACCTGCGGAGGATGAGGGCGCAGCCGCCAGCATGGAACTTCCCCACCATCACTAGCAGAGCCCACGGCAATGCGGTACAAATCTGATGGCAACGGAATCACATCTCCAGCACGGGCACTGCCGACCGCCAGCTGGCACGCAGCGGGGACCATTCTGGAGGGCACGGAGCGTAAAGAGAGCCTGACCCAGGGATGAGCAGTAAACGAGGGACTGACAGAGGGAGAACAATGAAATATGTCTTAGATACTGGAGATGAACAAAACTACAGCAGCCTCCCTGGTTGCCAGCCAGGGCAAAAATACTTTCAGAAAAAAACCTACCAGTTTTTCTGATGTAACACTTTTCTGTTACAAGACCTTACACATGAACATAACGAAGAACTGCAGAAGCCCACAGAAACTAAATCCATCCCCGCCTCCTGTCTCCTGGATTTAATCTCTGTTGATAAACATGCGCATGCAATAGTACTACCTCAAGCATGGAACATCTAATTCTCCACTTTCTCACTATGCCATCTGCCAGAGCAACTCTGTAGCTGCCACATTCTACCCATCTTGCCAGTCCATGATCCTGTATCACCGCGTGAGAGCAGGCTTTGCTATAATGCTCTCATTTCCAGGAGTTTCACTACGCTTTTGACCTCAACAGTTTTAAAATAGACGCTAATCTCTCTCGGGCTGTGTTTTTAATCTTTGTGTTATTTTTGCAAGCAAATATTAACTTGAAATAGTGACGTGTTATTTTCTCAGCCAGCTGGTAATTCAATACCATTTCTGAACAGCAACAGGACTCTGCTTTGAAAAAGCACGCATTTATCGGAAGGAAAAGCTATACAGGAGGTGGTCGTGGCGGTGACTAGTTAAGCTGCTCACAAACAGCAAAACACTATTGCAATAGAGTAAATTACAAAGACAAGCTCATGACTGGGATCATCAGGATCAGTGATGACATTAACAGCAAACCTTCCCTGCCACCTCCTGCCTTCTGTCACCCTTAGCAGACGCCTGGTGGATTTATGCTCTCTCCTGCCTTGCCTTCTGCAGCAGTGGAATACTAAGAACTGGTACGTACCCAACGGGGAGAGGCTTGTTAGCTGAGGCAAATGTGTACAGACACAAGACTCTCGCATGTGTTACTCAAAGTGAAAGGCTCTCCAACAGAACGGAGCTTAGCAGAGCTGGCGGAAACACCATTTCCAGTTTTTAGCAAAGTTTCCTCAAAAAACTGCATTCAGTTCAAACCTAGCCAACATCAAGTTTTTAAAGTTTCTTGAGAAACAAAATCCCTGACCTATTTCAGAAGCGCAGGCTCCAGAGCACTCCCCAGCTCCTGCAGCTGCCCCGGGGCCCCGGCCATGAGCTGGAGAAGAGGATTTCACTCACGACTGCAGGAGCCAAGGTCAGTTGGCCTCGCAGGACAGCCACCCTGGCAGGGCTGGACACCTGCAAAACCACCCTAAGTCTTCTAGGAAGAACTCAGATCTCTGCTCTGGCATAGGAACACAGAAACACTCTTAAGCCCCAGCTTAAATCAGGGCTCTGAGGGCTTTTACACCAGAAGTTTAATCCTTCCAGTCTCTGGCAACCTTCAGAGTATCACAGCTAGAGGTTTCACAGCCTGAAACACTGTGATGTCCACGTCCAGGGCAGCTCTGCAGTGAACAAAAACGCTCCTCCAGAGCGCAGCCCCAGGAGCACTGGTGCACAGTGTAATGACTGATTTTTCCAACAACACTGAGGCACATGTGGCTGCCTGGAACTGGAGTAAATGCTTACTAGGGCCGGAAGCCAAGAAACCTGACTGACCTGTACGTGGAGTTTTCACAGATATGCCAGGATACAAGTTTTTCTCCTAATGGAAAACTGCAGAAGTTTTCCTCTGACAGAGCCATAAAAATCAAGAGGCAATAGAAGACTGACTACCTGAAACAAGAAGGTGAGATGCAATTTCTGGCCTCACAACAGAGTATTACTCACTCCAGTAAAATCAACTGATTATATCTGACACAGTATAATAATTCAGAAGTATTGCCTGGAAAAATACCGCCTGCAAGCTTAGTATGAGCACACACCTATTAAAAAAACTTCCCCTAAAAGACCAAGCAGTACTAGACAATAGAGTCAGACAGTCATTGCATAATGTTAACCATGAGCAGGAGTTAAGGAATTCCACCTGCTGAACTGGGAAGCCACCAGCAGCGATGAGGCTACTGATCAATATTCTGCTCCAGCCAGTCCATGGAAGCCTCTACCAACACGTCAGCTACAGTGTCAAAAGGTGGCACTTTTTGAAAGAGCGAGAGGAGTTTTATCTGCATCCCGAGAAGGTCAATGGTAAAGCCAAGAAGTGCTGTATCTAGAGAAAAGGACCAAACCGAATTGCATGAACCACAAGGCCCAACACCGGATTAGTATCGAACCAGTCACTAAAAGGCAATCAAAATATCACAACAAATCCAGGAACAGACATTTCTATTCCAACTAAAGCACTCAGGCAATAGTAACAAATCCGGCAGTACCTTTCACAGAAGTACAGCGAGTTCTCAAACCCAGCTTTAGTTGATGCTGGGGATCACATTGCTTTTGGCCAATCTGAAACAGTTATAAGATCTTGCCCAAAGCATGAAGGCCATCCCCACCACTTCTAGACACGTAATTTTTCAGTTTTAGACAGTTTTAAAGGCAACTCACTAGAACCTGGATTCCTTCTTTTTCAATCGGAGCTTGATCATAAGTGGCATCACAAACTCGCACCAAGGTTGTCACTCCGTACTTCTTCAGCTCCTTTAAGAAAAAGGAAAACACGTGAGCACACTGACAGAGTGAAGAATTCAAGAACTTTCTCACCAGCTACAAAACTAAACGTTTTACGGAGTCAGCAGTACCGCAACTACTGCACAGCTCCAAGGTGACTACACAAGGGGCCAACACAGAAGGGGGGGTTTATGATCGACATTAGGACATGGGTTACGAGTGACAGGAATAAATGTGAAACACCTCTGAATTATACTTCTCTAGGGAAAACACCAGGGTGGAAAAAAATTGCTTGTATAAGAGCAACACTAAAGTAGCTGATTATATTCCCCAAGCAGCTTCTTCTTCTCTTTAAATAGAAGCCTGGAACTGTTTGCTTCAGCCAGTGTTGACATTTTGAGGCAGGGAGGAACAGAACACACACCCCACCATACTCCAGCTTCCTTGTAATGCACTCTAAGTAGCACACTGTGCTAGATAAATAATCAGGAGATCAAACAAAAGCTGTTCCAGTTCACTTTGAAGGTTCATACAGTAAGCAGAACTTCCTCTCATACTTGGACTGTATCATTAGAACTTCTAACAGTTAGCAATAATACCTATTCCAGAGTCAAGACTCCTGAAAAAATAAGACAATCCACAATAATGGAGGGGGGGAAAAAAAATAAAAATAATATATATATATATATATATATCAAAGACCAAAAGAATGTGGCTTTCAAGCAAAATTATCCACCAGTATCTGAGCAAATGCGTGGTGAAGAGCACACTGCTAAGTGATGGAAGTCTGTTAATAGCCACAGTCAGACATCAGTATCAGATGACAGGATCTCTTTGGAATGAAAAAGACCTGCATACACAAGATGAAAGTGCTCGATATAAGGGCGCAAAGATACAGCAGGTTTGGAGCAAACCAGAATGCAGAAATACACTGTACTACTGCTTATCTGATGATACCATCTGTTACTTTTTCAGAAAACTGCATATTAAATTTTGCCATATATAAGATTTTATTTTGTCAGTAATGGCGTGCCCATCCCAACCGACTCTTCCCATAGTTTGGCCCAGGCAGATGTCATTTTTCAGTGCTAAATTCCAGCACCTGAAATCTCTGACAATTCCAGGAATGGCAGGGCAGTTTGGTAACACATCCTGTAAACTAAAACTTCAGTTCAAGTATTGCACCTAGTCCAACTCCAGGGGTGAAAAGAAAGGTCAGAAACAGTTACAATTCTAATAACTACTTCAAAAGCCAAAAGATGAGCAACAGATCGATATATTAGAAGCACTGCATTATTTAATGAACATTAATGTTTAGAATCACAGAACATGCAGTCCTTCAGAAATCAGGACAATAACGATGGCAAGGGTCTGCGTCTGTATTCTAAAATGGAAGCTCATCCAGTCTCTTGCAATTACGGAAATGCAGGACTTTGGAAAAAGCAATCGGTGGATTCTCTTCTCATACTGTTGAGAGAATGTGAACAATACATCAAAGATAAAAACGCCTTAAGTTTCAACATGTTAACATACAGCCAAAGCATTGAGCAACAGGTGTGAAGAATGACTGTTCAGTTTGTCTACAGAAACTATGAGCGTATAAGGAAAGAAGGATGATACTTAATTTGGCTGCCTTACCTCTATGAACTTGCTGAGGGTTGCATTGGTTGGGTTGTGAGTGATCAGGAAACGCATATTCTCATAAGTAATTTCCACGGGGGCTGGACGGTTCATAATGGCAAACAAAATGTATAAGGGGCCAAAAAAATAAAATTAAAAAAAAAAAAATCAATAACCTTGGAAACGTTTCACAGCAGAAAACATTAAAAAAGACCACTAAAATGCCTGGGATTGATCAGAGCTTGCTTTGACGTGTTTGTTCCTTAAAGAATTTGCTTCTAGAAAAGCAGGTTTGCTTCAGAATCCACTTGAATTCAACTTCGGCCTCAATTACTGCAGGTGGTATCCTTCAGACTCCAAAAATTCTGACTACATGCAAGACTAGGCAGCCTGTTCTACATTTAGGCACTGGTGAGGCAAAAAAGTAAGGGCAGATTTTCTCTCCACTTTGTTTTCTTGATGCTTAGTTTTGCTAGAGTCAGTAAAAGGAATATGCTTCCAATGTGCAGAAGATATCCCATATATTTGAGTGTGTTCGCTGTGTCTGGAGTCTTCAAGGCAAAGTAATTATGGCACGTAGAACCCCCTGCACTCAGCTCACTTGTCAGCCAGGATGCTGTGCTGGGCCTGGCAGAAGTCTGCCCTCACGCTCAGAATCGCCATAAATGTGCGACGTATATTCCAACAGAACACCTAAAGAGAAGAAAAATATCACATAAGAGGATTTGTTGCTTCTACCTTCAGGAACACCAAATATTGACCCTCCAAGAGAAACTAATTAGACTAGATAAGACTGCGTCTAAAAACCAACCAACAAACCAAACAAACAAAAAAAAATCAATCTTTACTGGAGACCCGGCAGTTGTAATCCCGAATGTTCTTTCGGCACCGAGTACACTCCAGCCCAGAGACACGGGACTTCTCGTAACTGCTGCTCCTGGCAACCAGGCACCGTCACAGAGACAAGGAAACCTTTCTGTGCTCTCTGCAGCCCCTCCCTCCCAACCAGGTGCCCTAGAAGAGGAGAAAATAGCGCAAAGCCCCGTACGTGCTTGAAAATGTCTTGTTGATACAGTCATACCTGTTCGGCTTGAGCCCAAATACATAAAAAAAATACTGTTGGCAATGGCTTTATTTTCTGAACAAAACAAGCAGTACAAACAGAAATAAAAGCATAACTAAACTGCCATACATTCGAGCTTTTGCTAGCAGATAAATTTTACCAACACCATCGTACCACCAGACTCCCAACAGCAATAGGGAGATATCCTCCAGGAATCAGTCATTTTAAAAGCATCCAAATGGTCATTTAGCAGTAATAACTTTTGGTTATTCACAGCCTTGTCTGTGTTTACACACTAGGGCATTAAGACAGCAGCAGCTTCCAGTCCTAACACACAGGACTCAAAAAATAGATGTTTCAGCAAGAGCAATAAAACATGGAACAATGTAATTCTACCATGAAAATGGAGCTAAGCTAGCTCAACTCATTTATAGCTGAAATACTAAATAAGCAACATGGCTTTTCACTGCATTTAAAAAGTGTGAAGCCAAAGAATCACTACTGACACTTCTTTTTTTTTTAAGGAAAAAGTTTTAAATCAGTTGAATAAAATCCAAACTAGCAGCCAGAAGTCATAAACCTGCAACTCAAGTGGAAAGGTCAACGTGGCACACTCAAGTGAATACAATTAGGAAGAAACACACATGCGTGGAAATTCACACCCAAAACTTCTGGTGCGCTCAACATTTTAATGAGATCCTCACTTTAAAATAGTCAAATTAAGTACTACAAAATTACCTTTTTCACTGACATGAAGTCAAAAATCACCCAAAGAACAGCAATTATTTCCTTAAAGAACAGTTTTCAATGCCAAAAAAATACATTAATTAGGTTGCCAGAGGCAAGAACAAAGATGTTTTCAATAACCTCCCCCGACCTTAATGCAGTTCTTACTCTGAGTGACTGAAATACAAATTTCAAAAATGAATCCTGGAATATTTTATCAGTGTAATGACTACAGGATTAAGTCTCACCCCAGATGGAAGAGTCCCATCTAAACATATCATACTCAAGTCCTTACACTTGTCAATTCTCGCACATTTGTCACAACTCTCTCATATATGCTACCAAATCTCAAAGCAAAGGCTTTGTTAAAATGTATTACAGTCTGCTGTAGCGATGATGTACCAGGAACAGAATGACTGAAGTTAAAATATCCACATGTGTCCAACACCTGGAAAACTGGATGCATGAAAGTCTTTTTTTCTAGGCAAATACTGGCCTGCTTTTCCCCCATTTGAACATACACTCATCTGACATGTCCTGGAGAGTGACCTGCAGACTCACGTTACAGGAACGGGTTTGAAACTACCTTCTGAGGATCTAACAGGGTCATTTAAATAAAAACGGTGGTCAAAACATCTTGGCAAAGGAGATCAAACCCTGGATCCAGAGTACCAGAGGCTTACAGCATTACAAAGTACACTGTCGTGAGGCAAAGAGCAGTTGTGTCACATTCAAACAAACACTTGAAACATTTTTTCTTTTCAGCACCAATAAATTGGTTGGAAGACCCTCACCCAGTGCTATTTACACTGTGAGATGTATCAAATCGGGTCATTATGGTTACACTTCTCCCTCAAGCAAATCAAAGAGGGAATTGCAACCCAATTATTTTAAAAGTCTTTTGTAAAAACTATTTACCAAGTCATTAAGAAAGGACACATGGAGATGGTATGTTCCAGTAAATTAAGTATGGCAGGGGGAGTCACCAACTCAAATCTTGCTCTCAGATCTGCACCCGTTTGTAGTCTGACCTTGGCCAAGCCACTTTCAGTAGCTCAACTCATCTGCAGAACAGGAATGACACCATCTTACCTCCCCCAAAGGAATATTACTGAAGCGTTTAATTAGCTAATAGCTAAGGAGTGATTAAAAATTTAAAGCACTGTATTTAAGTCTCAAAAATGATTTCCAGAAGGGTAAGAAGTTTATGTAGCACATAACCCTATTTTTAAAAGTTTGGTTACTGACACATTCATCCCTTCCTCCCATGACTTTCAACTGCTGTTAAGCTAAAGTTTAAAAAGAACAGCCAGGCTTCTAATTAAGAAAATGAAAACCAGGAAAAACCCTATTGTATACAACTTCTGATCTCCCCTAGAAAATACTTTAAAATTTCTTCCTCCCTGTGTTAGCAAGCAAATTTGCACTTCAAAATCCCAGGAGCACTGAGCTCTTTCAAGCTGACAACAATAAATAGTAACCAGGTCTATGCACAACATAAAACAAGAAAGTATTTTTCAGCCAATTAACCTTCAACTTTTTATACTTAGAAAGTGAGATAGCACATGGAGAGAAACCAAAGTATTACAACATGTTTTATGTGGCTGGCCTCTGAAAGGGAGCAGAAGAATCCAACATGTCAACGCTACGAATGAGGCGCGATAGCTCCACCAAGAACCAGAGGAGAAAAACCAGAGACAGGAGGACAAACAAGCCAAGCAATAACCATTCATGCATCTGAAAAGAACTAGATATGCTTGGGAGTCAGTTCCTGATGTTCTTTAACTTAATTATCAGGGAATAATCATCAATCAAGATGCCTATCTGTACAACCAAGTTTAGTGAGCTGTGACAGTCTGCACCTACAGACAGGCTTAATTTGAGTTATAACTAACAGCACCGTGAGCTCCCCACCTCTCACAGCCATACACACCGAGAGCGCTTGATACAGCCTAATGAGGCCAACTGGCGAAGAATGTCTTTCAAAACACTATGAACCTGTCAGAATATGCTTAAAATGTAAGCAAGGGGCAGCCCTATTAATTAGCATAAATAAATCAGGGTGATTAACTAATTGAGAGAGAACAGTTAAATGGATTCCTGACTTGATAGAAGCTTCACTTGACATTGCCTTAAGTAAAAACCCAACACACCTACAATATTAATCTCCAGTGGCTGCCTCATCTCACAGCCTTGAATTGACTCCTAAATTAGACACTTCAATAGGGCAAGTCACTCGCTCTTCTGTATTGAGCCAGCACAAGTTCAGGGAGACAGGTCTAATGAAAAACAAGTAATAACATCGTGAGGAATTCCTGGTTCCACCATCTCCTTCAAAACACACCGGTAAACGCGCTGCCTTGGCCACGCTGAGACAGCGAAACGGCTTGCAACAGCTGCAGCTTCCAGAGATTACAAAACACAGATACCTCTGGAAAGGTCACTTGGATCACCTTTCAAAATAACCCAGTGCACAGGATGCGCAGCAAAGCCTGCTAATTTGTCAGTCAGTATTAAGAGAACGCTTCGGTGTTTTGAAGACAAGTATTTTCAAACCAGCTCAAATAATTTTGTTCCTTTAAGTGGGAATCCACATTTGATGTTAATAAAGTTAGGTCACGAGCTGCTCAATTCTCCTCTTTTTCCTTTTCTGTAAAATCTCATTCTTGCGGTTTGCATTTACACATGTGAGATGAGCACCACAGCACGCTGACAGTACACAACTTGAGCCCCTAAGAATTGCCATCCTGACATGACGCTGCAGCCCGGCCAGGCTTTTCCTGACACTCTGCATTTTTTATTTTTTTTTATTCCCCTTCCTGCATTGCCCAGCTGAGTGACCCACATTCTATCCCGTACACTACCCAAATGTCCCAGTTCATCTGGAGCACAAGCTGCTGTTCGAGTGAAAGAATTCATCAAGATCTCCAAAACGAGCCTTAAAACAGTGGAAACACATGTTAGCAAGAACTGAAGCAACCACCTTTTCTAAAATATACTTTCCTAGTATAAAGAGAAAAGAAACTCTGGAACTAACATTCTTGGAAAAAATTCTTGAGCGCTCTCTGAAGGAAGTTTGCTCAGAGTGACACGTGCCTAGAGAGGGGTGAGGTCAAAAATTTTACTGTTCCACCCTATCCACCCCCGCCATGGAGCTCCCTCCCAGCCTGCTGACAAGTTCTACGGGTGACTCATTCGTTTCCTTTTTCACTAACCTAGTCGCTCCATCTGAGGCCGTAAACCCCACGGCAGCAGATAGAGATCTGCCTTAGCAAGAAAAAAAAAAAAAAAAAAAAAAAAAAAAAAAAAGTCCAGATTAAAGCAGTCTCAACTTAAAAGTGACACATCAGGAAACAGTAAAAATTGTCAAATGTACCGTGCAAGACTGCCAGCGAGAGAACAATCCTGCAGCAAACCTCAAAACGGAGCACAACACAGACAAAGTTAGCTGTCATCCCTAAATTTGGGCGAGGTCAAACCCCTATAGGCAACACAGGCATCGATGCACAGAGATCATCATCCTGGCGAGCTCGGCAGTGGGAAGCAATTAGATACTGCATTAGCTCTTGCAGAAAGAATTGATAGGCATGCGTGCTTTTTTGCTTCAGACCTTTTCTTCCCTGTGAAACAGAACCTGCTTCGTAGTTAAAAATGCTGATCTGACACAGGATTTTTTGAACGCCTTCCCCACCCACCATTTAGTTTCTAAAATCCCTTCAGAGGACACATTTGAATGTTATTTACATACCATGCCCAAAAAGTTTAAAGTTACTAAAAGTGTTTGAAGTCAAAACCAAAAGGCCTCACTAAGAAATTTAAGCTTTTAGCCCATTTAAGCCACAGAATTATATTTAAGTAAAATCAAAAAATACTTTAGACAAAAGTTCGTATGTGACACTAACAACTTGCTCCTAAAAATCAGAATGCTGAGTCGTCTAAGCTCTATCAACTGTTGGTCTTTGAAAACACGGTTCTGCTGGATCATCAGCTCCCCTGACAACTCGGGCTACATATTCTCACACTTTAAGATGAAGTATCAAAAAAATCCAACCCACCCACCAAAAACCAATTAACAAGTCAAGCAGGACTTAAAAGCGATTTCAAATCACACTGCAACAGGAATATTATTCTGTGAAGTTACAGGGTTGAATTACTTGCATCTTACTCATCTCACTTATTTGAATTTGCCGTATACCTCTGCCGGAAAAATGACTTAGTGGAGAGTGTTGGCTCCTTCTCCTGTGGCAGTTAAGTTCAGCCTGACAACTGAAACTGAAGCTTACTGATAATTTCACTGCACGTCCACAAAGTCTCAATTGTTAAAATCCACAGTCCATTATTTCAAGCAGAGCTAGACTTTCAGTGTGAGAGACCAAAAAGAATTTAACTTTTTAGTATAGAACAGAGAAACAAGGGGTAACAAGGGACACGGAACAGTGACCTGAACAGAGACAGCAACCCAGCGTCTCAAGTGTTGTCACTGAAAAAAGGATCAAGAGATTTAAGGCTCCTTTACCCCTTCACAATTAGCAAAATGAGCCGCAAGATGATACCGAAGTCAACAGCCACTATAAAGGTATTTTATACTCTCTTATGATATCCATCAGCCCCATACTGGCCTCAGTAGGTGCCAGCCTGATCTAGCACTGCACTTCACGTGCATCAAAAAGAGTAACTCCTAGCCCAAATTCTCAAGCCATTAGGTCTATTTTTCAATGTTTAGACAGAGCTGTCTTAAATCTCCGACTCTGTAACAGGCAAAGCAGCTGTCAAGCTAATCCAAATACAACAGACAACACAGAGCTCCTCTCTGCTAGTTCAGTAACGGTACATCACTGACAGTGTGTTTTCTCCTCTGAAGATACCACCAAAATACACAACCTACACCATTTACAAAAACTTTCTGCTTGCACCAACTACAGTTATCTCAAGAGCTACGTCTTCAGCTGCAGATCACCTTCCTTAAAGCAAGGACAGAAACGTGCCTTTCCATGAGCTACATATCGCCCAGCTCTGCCATGCAGACCTCCCAACAGTTAACCAACACGGCATTCCACCATGGGGCAAAGTCCAGCGGCAGGAGCAAGGAAACCAGCTGCGATCACAGTTCAGCTCTGATAGAGGAAGAGCGTTTTAGTACTGCTGTGTGGAAGAGAATGATGAATATTTGCAGGTAATTAAACCTGAAGTCAGTCACCTATGTCTGAGGGATGTATGTAAAAACATCACAACTAAACCCTACATAAGACCAGCTACATCCCTGCCTGTGCATCCATACGTAGAGATACGTACCCCTACCTTAACTCCAACAAATCTTTTCTTTCCAACAGTTGAGTTCATTAAATCTATTTCTACGTGTTGAGTCACAAGGAGATAGAGTTTTCTGGCTGCTGCTAGTGGTGGGTTTATCTTTTTTCTTCTTTAAATACTAACTGCAGTTCTGAGTCAGAACCCGACTGGTTCATTTGGGGAGTTTTGAAACGAGTTTCCATTTATACAGTAGCCTTTAAAAGCCAACTTTCTGCCTTACTCCTCCTCACGCTGAAACCAACCAACACACAGCTGCCCGGAGAGAAAAAGCAGATCATGACTAATCACACCAAGGAACCACGAGGAGCCAACACCGCAACTGAGCGGAGGCTACTTCTACGCTCATCCCCGTACCGTAACACCTCCCAACCCGCAACCTCGCCTGCACTCCAAATCCCAAACCCCAGCTCTCAAGAACTAGGCTCTCTCACCCACCAAAGCACACCCTAAGCAGCAAACCACAGCCATTCCCAGTAAGTACACCGCTCCCTGTCTCAGGCCTTCCTGGAGGTCACTCAGCACCCTCAGCAACACCAGTACTTTCTTTAGCCACTGCCCTGGCCAGGCCAGACTTCATCAACTCCCCCCTTGCAGCCCAGGCAGCTCCAAATCCCAAGGGCAGCCCTCTATCTATACAAACTGGCCTCGGCATTCACAACCCTGCCCCCACTCAAACCCCAGGAAAACCACCACATCCTGGACACCCTTCCTTTCCAGCTCCACATGTCCCCCTCCAGAGTGAGAAAGATCCCCACGCCCCCAACACCGCTCCCAGCCTTCCCCTCCATGTTCCAGCACAATTCTTTACCCTTTAGAGACCATCTCCAGTCCTAAGACAAGGTAGCCCCCCCCCCCCCCCCC
>NW_020799130.1:2386665-2389701 GCF_003259725.1 Athene cunicularia
GCCCCGCTCAGTGGTTCAGCCCGCCCGGTAGTTCCGGTTTCCGCTTTCCCCGGGCCCTTCCCGCTGCCCCGGCAGAGACACGGGCCCGCGGTTGAGCACTGGTGCGTACAGCCCCGGCACCCCTGAGAGACAGGGTTCTCCCGGGAAGGTCAGCCACGCGGCACGGCGAAACCGAAATAAATGAACGAGCCGTTGATCCGGTTCCCCGCTCCGGGGGCGGAGCACCGGATACGGTGACTCAGAGTTTGGTGGGAGGGTCACGGCTCGCAGGAAACCCCGCGCTTGGCCGGAGCCTGGCCCGGCCGCGTGGCGTTAAGTGACCCCGAGGTGACGGCCCCGGCTGGACCGGGTGACGTCCCCTCCCGACACCGGTTTTACCGGCGAGGGTGCGGCAGTGCTTGTGTAACCGGCTCTCGCGTCGGGGGCGGGGGGGCAGCTTCCTAATCCTGCCTGGAAAAAGGGGGTCCATACCCGTTGTCATCCTGCTAAGGGGCTGTAGGACGGCTCCGAGTCACCGAGCCCGGACAGGGCCACAAAATGGTTCTTGGGGCGGGTACGGAGAAACTCTCACGCGGGCTGTGCTGCGCCACGCTTTCCCCAAGCACAGGGTGACATTTTCTGCCCCAAAAGCTGCCCCGCTGACAGGGAGCAGCTGCGAGGCCAGACCCTGCTAGAGAGCAGCATTGGGAGGTCACACGGGGTTGGCCCTGGGGCTGCTCCAGCCTTCTGGAGAAGGAAATATTTATCCACAGGATGAAAAATCACCGTGGCTCCCAAAGATTCCCTAAGAATAGCAGGGTTAGTGTCTCCAAGGCTGGTGTTTATTAATCCCCTCTAACAACAAATACCTTCATTGGGAGCCACGGGCTTTTTTGTCAGCCAAGATAAAAATACGAGCAAAGGATAGAGCCTGGGGAATGATGGACCGTTCTCACGGGCATCACAGGCGATCGCGCTGGAAGCGGCACTGGCAAGAGCTGGAACAAGAGTTTCTCTGTTTTGGGCTCCTGCAGGAAGCCCTCTACAGGGCCCCTCGCCCGAGGAGGGAGCGAGGGCAGCAGAGCAGGCAGCCGTGCCTCTGACATGCCACCATTTGCATAACACGCAACATCGAGTGCTCCGGGCTGCCGGGCCTCTTCCTCTTCTGCAGCAAAATAAAGATATTTTCTCTAAGAGGTGATGAACATCCCCATGAGAAGCAATCGTGTCCACACCAACCATCAGCTGCTCCCAGAAAGGTGTTCACGGAGGAACAAACGCTGGGAGGATGGAGCAGGGATGGCCCAAAACACACGCATCTCCTATTTTCAGCTAGAGGGAAGCACATCGCTCCTCTGCCCTCGGCCTGGTGTCATCCAGAAGCAGACTGCGTCCATTTTCACACCCAGTGACTATTTCTGAAGCAGCTGGAGACTCTGGCCAAGCTCAGGGCTGCACTGCTCTCTCTGTGTAAGGTCATAACAAAGGAATGTCTCGGCCCCTTCACACCCTGAGCAGATCAATGTGAAGAAGGTAAAAGCGACTTAATCTACAGATGGTGAAGTGACAGGTTAAGCAGTATCCAGGTGCACTCAGGAAGCTTGGGAAGTGTTGGAAACTGACCCCAGATTTCCTAATTTCCAGTCCAGGGCCCTATCAGGTAACCTTCCTCCAAAAATTGAAACATACTCTAAAGGAGCAACACGCATCTTTTTTTTTTTTTAGTTGAAGTGCTTTGAGGAAAGGGTCCAAATCAAACATCTAATGACAGCTGCCACCCACAGCTCCATAAGCACAGCAGAGGTCTATGGCTGAGGCAGCAGGTGGAAGCCCTGGGGCAATGACAGCCCGTTACCAGGAGCAGAATTAGTTGATCCCAGCTCTGGGAAGGTGCCATGGCATTTACAAGTGACGCAGCTGTGAGTAAGGATGAGACAGGGATGGCAGGCAGGGAAAGAGAATCTCAATGGAAAATATGCAAGAATGACACTGAAGATACACAACGGGGGTGAAGGAAAAAGAGTACATGAATGAGGAGGCAAATGACGGAGGAGGAGCAGACCAGGCACATATATCAGGGACGTGCGCAGCTCCAAAACTGTCAATAGCAGGAGCTCCCTTACACAGGCGAGATGTTTTGCGCAGCAGAACTGCGCAGGCATTGATCACCGAGTGACAGGTTCGCACAGGTTCAGGGGGGCTGTTTGGAAATGGCACCCTGGAGGCAGGAGGGACGGGATGAGGTTCTGGCTGTGTTACCTGATGGCATCGGAGGCTACGTCTGTCCATGAACATCAACTTCAGCTCTGCAGAGACGGGGCTGCAGCAGACAGCGTTCTGTCACAAGGTATTAAGAGATCAAATAAGAATCACATGCTTCCTTAACAAGCTAAAATATACGTGTAATTTCATGAATTATAAAAGCTGTTCGTCTTCCCACCTTCTCACGGTATGACTGTCAAATTATTAATAAAAGGGCATGTCTGATACTGAATTAAGGAGCTGCAGTGCCTGAAATGTATCTTGTATGCTAAATAACTGCTGCCTCCACAAACCACACTAACAGAAACCCCTGCACACAAGGATTTTCACATTTGGCATCATCCCGACTGAAAAATTGTTCAGCACCACTTTGCTAAGTTTCAAGACTGTACAGACAAGCCGTCCCCCACCAGCTCCACCCCAGCACCTTTCCCTGGAGTTGCTTAACCTCTGGTGATCGTAGCCCATAAAACTCGTTTTCTTCCCTCTCCAACACCACGTAACATCAGCTCCCACAGGTGTTAACTGTTCTCTCCAAAGCCCCGTACCGCAGCACGGGGACAACATGATGAGCACACTGAGGGCTCCCCTCCTCAGCGGGCACTGCCGAGGCCCTGCACGGCAGGCCTGGGCTGCGAAGGCCGGCGGCGGAAGGCTCAGCTCCCCCACAGACCCACCAAGGCCCTGTTCCGCCGGGGAGGCCCGTGAGCGGAGGCAGGGCTGCAGGCTCAGCCCTCAAGACGTGCTGTGCTGCCTTACCGTGCCTGCAGAGGCCAGGCGGGGGTGGCGGCGCTG
>NW_020799130.1:2389751-2412235 GCF_003259725.1 Athene cunicularia
GGCAGCTCCTGGCCGGCCCGGATGAAGCGGCGAGAGGCGGCCGTTATACCGACCCGTCCTGGTTCCCCTGCCCGGTGCGAGATGCGACCCCGGGGTTTTGAAGATTAGATATTTCTCTTTTATTTAATCTCTGTTTAGCCCCGTGCTTAAATCTAGGGCCTGGGCCGGGTTAAACGCAGACCCAGAACTTTCTTTTTAAAATGACGTGCGGTCATCTTGGCCCTTTTCATCCCTGGGGAGAGAGGGGACCGAAGAGAACGGTCAAAACTGGGGTTTTCCATGTAGCGTCTGCTTGAGTCCCTGTGAGGCATGGTTTGTGATCTCTTTGATTTTCCACTCTGGTAATCTGTATTAGAGCTTGTTTCATGCTTCTGATGAACCTAAATAGGGAATGGAAATGGCAGTCTTTGTTCTGTGCCCAGACTAGCCTTCTCCTTCCCCATCACCACTGTCCAATCGCCTGCCGGCTCTGATTTCTCCGTATCTCCACAGTGCAGCTGCTGCACCCGCCTTCGGTGCTTCTATCAAGTAGATTCAGCTGCCTCAAGACACTGTAGTCAGCTTCAAAATTGGAAGGAGTGAAAATATTTCCTACCACTTACTGCTTTATGTGCGTGTAGTGGCGAGCTGGGAGGTACCCGGCGCAAGGATATACTCACATTTAATCTGCAGATGAGCAGAGTGCTCAGCTCTGATACTTATTCTGCTTTTAAATGATTTTTTTTTTAAGGTCTTTAAAACATATAGTATTGCCATAGTCGGTGCAGTGTTAGAGATTTTATTAGCTCCCCCTTTAATGTAGGAAATAATTCTTAGGAATTGCTGTCTTCCCATTGTGCAAGTAGCTGAAGAATATCGTCATGGGTAACTTGGCATCACTCGCGGACATCTTGATCTAAATAAATTAGTTTTATAATCCGATTTGCTGTCAATTTAATGTTTTTCGTTAATAAAACTCTTTAGCCAGCTGATGCTCGAGAGCTCAGTGATAATGCCTTCCAGTGAAATGAAAACCTAAGGAGTTTGCTAATTCCCGCACAAAGAACAGTGTTCTCAGCCTACTTAGTAAAGCTTCGTTCACTGAGTGGTGTAACAAGGATTTACGAGGTTTTTTTCATTAATTTAAAAATTGCTGATAGCAGGCTGCAGCTTTCTGAAACTTAAAATTGATCACTGAAAGAGCTCCAGATGCTTCCTGCTTGCTTGGGATGGATATTTTGAAAATTGCTGCCTTTTGGGAGTGTTCGCTAGCAGTCCAGATTCAGGACAATCCGAGCAGGAAGCTCATGGGGAAGAATCTGATGTGAAACGATGGTTTTATGCAACTAAATCTTTTTGCAGAGATGACCCCAAGCTGGTCTGGATTGCTCAGAATTTCTCTACTGCTGTGGCACCCTTTGGGGATGTCATGTTGGAGAAGCTGCTGTAAAGCTTACTTTGGCATTTAGGTCTGGGCCAAAGATTGTAATGCATACGGCCGGCACAACTTAAGCAAAATGACTTCCAGACAAAGAAATGACTTATTGTTGAATGTCAGCAGTATTCTTATTCCAGCCTTTTTTCAGGAGTGGAAGTTGCTTGTCCTGCCCGCCTCTGGGAGGGAATCCTGCAGGAGTTCTGCATTGAAACTAAGACTTCTTTAAAAACAATATGTAAAAGTAATCTAAAATACTTCTGTGGTTCTAAAGCTGCTTAGGATTTCTAGATAAAATTAGCATTATTTAGGAGCAAGATGAAGGGCAACACAGTGATGTAATACTGATTCTCGAACAATGTATTGTGTGATGAAAAGGCAGTAAAGTTGGCTAGATTTTGGGGTTCTGTTACACAGCACCCTGAACAGAAACTGAAAACTGGGATTTCTTGCACCTTGGAATATGATCCACGTTTCCTCACTGCTGTGATTCGGGATCTGTGTGACCTTCCTCTTCCATAGGAACAAGAAAACCCTTTTTCATCGCTTTGATTTATGCCCTCCATCTGCTGCGGGGAGGGCGGGAGGAGATGCTGCTGTTTTGAAAGGCACAGTCCTCTCTGCTTGCGTGCCTTGGGAAGACAGGAGACGTCCACCAATGTGTTAGCTAGGCATAGAGTTATTTTTTGGGTTTTTTTCAAATTCTTGTGGTAATCTTCGCTCCATTTCATGGAGAAACTCCCAAGTGAAAAGAGCTGGTCATCTCTGAGCTTCCTCTGCTGCAAACAGATCTGTGAGCTATGTCATCCCACTAGCAAGGCTCTGCATAGCTGGCATCATCTTGGTCCTTATGTTAAATCAGCCCTTTCCATCCCCAGAAGCGTGGAGTGGTGAGGGGGGATGGAGATGGGAGCTGAGGGGTGGATTCAGAGCAGCTCGCAGGGAGGGAACGAGTTAGAGCAACACATTGCAGAGCAGGGAGTGGCTTGAGGTGTCAGAGGTCTGCTCGACAATCCCCTGCTGCCCGTGCTGCTTCTCCTGCCGGGCTCGCCCAGGCCGTGTGGACTCCTAGGAGGGGAAAAAAGAGCCGTATGGGAAAAGTCAGATGGACGGGCGGTGGCCTCGCTGGAGTGACTTGCCAAGGAACCAAATAGTGGGATTAGAGATGGGCTGAGGTCACAGGGGTGGTGAGAAACTGTATGTAACCCAGAGCAATAAAATGTCCTGAAGCTTGCTTAGCGTGCAGTTAAGGCTGTCCTGAAATGGAGAAGATTTTTCTAAATTTCTCTGTTTCCGAGTGTACGCCCTACCCCCCAGAGGAGCTGTAACTGCCGCCTTAAACCTGTGCCCAGATGTCACAGACTCTGATACACTGATACCGTTTCACTGTTGCATTTTTAAATGTGTATTTTGCTAAGCCATGCCAACGTTATTAGATGCTGATGCTAGCCTGCCTGTCACTGCTGTGACTCTACCTCCTCCCACTCCTCTCCCAGGAGCCTCTACTACCTGTGCCATTTCTCATAGCTCACCTCCAGGCTTTCTCTTCCCTGCCTCATGCTTGAGCAGTGTTTCTCTTCTTCCCCATGTCCCTTCTCCCTCTGCTAGTGGCAGTCCCCTTCCTTCTCAGCAAAGCTCCAAAGCAGAGCTCTCTGCATACAAATCCCAGCATACAGGCTGGAGGGTGGAGGGGGGTATTTCAGCAGAAAGCGGGAGGGAAATGGTGGGGTTAGGTTTGCCAAATTCTGCAGCTTCCACTCTTGGCAGAGTCCATCCAGGAGCAGGTCCCTGCTTCCTCTCCTGGGAAATCAAACCAGCTGGGGAGCAGTAGTGTAGGAGAGAGGGGGCTCTGGCTCCCATCCCCAGACTCTTGGGTTTTTGGTGGGGTTTTTTGTTGGTTTTTGGGCATGGGGTCAGTATTATCGTACTGTTAAGATAATACTCTCAGTATTATGAATAAACAGAATGTGTCTCTGCTTACAGAGCACAAGTGTGCTGCAGGACAATGTTTAATACGGGGGTTTTTTTTGTTAAGGAAGAGCTTGGGCTTAGATCAGGAGTAGCACTGTGGCTGCTTAGCCTCCTCCTTGTGAAGCAGCGGTGTTACCAACCCCCTTTACCTACCCCTTAGGATTTCTTCTGAGACAATGCAATCACTGCCCCACATGAAGTCCTGGAAACCACTGCCACACATGCCGCCAGACTGCTGACATTCCCCGTGGCAAGAAGGTAACCTTCTGCTGCACCTCTGACACGGCTTTAAAAAATCAGCACTGAAATGAGGCATGCTTAATCCCTCAAGGTATACGTACGCTTCTCCTTCATATCAGTAAGTGGTCTGACAAACTGCTACCACTCATCAGTTCATTCAGTACTGCTTCATGTTGCGTAGCTAATATGCCAGGATGCATACAGATAACGCTGGAATCCGGAGCAGTAGCCCGCGTCACAAGTGGCATGTTTTTAGTCCTCCTTCACGCCTATTTCCAGACTTGGTGTTTGTTCTGAAGGTGTGAAGGGGACTGCTAGGTCACCCACGCTGACCTGAATTGCAAAAGCTCCAGAGCTCGAAGTTATTCTGCTGTGCAGGTTTCTTGTGTTGGTTGTTTTTTTTTTCTTCTCCTGTGTGTTGTGTTTCATTTAAAGATGTGGTGGTGGTGGATCCAATGCTTTTTCTTAGCAAATGGTTAATTATTTGTTGCTCTCACAGACCAATTCCCAGATGTCATTGCTAGTGGTGGAGGAGGCAGAGTGGATTTTGATGTGTGATTGATGTGAACTGTGATTCACTGGTTTGCAGAGGCTGATGTCTGATGGCGTGGTGTTTTGACAAGGTAGAAGATGCCTCTGGGTAGTTTAATTTACATCAAGAAAGTTTTAGAGTGCTTTTATTCTTGATGTGCGCATAGAAAACCCTTCTTGTTAACATGCAGAATTCATTTACTGGTTTTGGAGAGTGAAAATACTTGAGAAGTAATCACGTTGCATTATAGGGTCTAAAGCTACGCCTAACCAGGGATAAGGTCACCAATGCAATCTTTAGTTTCCAAATCTTGATTCTCTGATCTGTTCTTATAGCTAAAATTTAAAAACTATGTAAAACTAACCAAGGCAGCCAGGTCCTTTGCTTATATTATCAATTTGACAGCGCTTGAACTTCTGGGTTCTTTACTTCTGCATAGTGTCTTCAGAAAATAATTTCTTTTTAAATCAAGCTATCTTTTTTCAAAGCTATTAGACCCGGTAGTTTCATTTAAACTAGGGAGTCATGGTAACACTTTTGTAAGGGAGCCAAGGTGCTGTTGCAAGCAGAAATACAAAATTTGGGGTTTTATTTTTTTCATAATTATGCAAAACAATCTCCAAGTTCTATATTTAGGTCTCTAAACTAAAACCCAGTTTATATTACCATGTCCATAACTGAAAAAATAAAATACTGATCATTTGATCATGTTTTAAGGTTGGTTTTGTGTTTAGGTTTGGGTGGTTTTTTTTTTTTTGGTTGCACATCTGGTTGCTTGACTTCCTCGTGGCCTGCACCGTTTGAAAGATGCTTCTCAGCCCATGAGGCTGTGGCAGCCTGTCCAGTCACAGTCAGAAGGATGATGGTAACCCATTGTTCCTATTTCTGGTTGGATGATACAAGACTATTACTAGGTGGATAATATGCTGAGTATCTGGTACGCCAGTTTTCCAAAACTACAAACATGAACATTTAGGCTAAAGTATATATTTTCTGACACAGACAGAAATTACAGGAAACACAAAATATTACAGCTGCCCTGTTTAAATTCTGGTAATGACTAAGCAGTCTTCAGTTTCAGTTTTGTCTTGCAGCTTTAATCCAGTTATGCATATAATCTTGTGAAAGTGTGTCTCTTTCCCCTGAGATGTGAGAAGTTGTATTTAGAGCGCTTTTGACTCAGATATTTATAGTTCTTGGGTTTGCTGGTAAAATGGCACAACTTAACTTTTAATGAAGGGTCACGATCCTCCCCTAATAAACATCTGTAAATAATTTGCGATGGCTGTGCACGGTGTGACCCATTTATTTTTTGTTGTTGTTGTTGGACCAAAGAGTGCATAATGGTTCATCAATAATTTGGGACTGTAAATAATGGATTGGCTCCAAATTTGAGGGAACTTGGTCTAGTTGTTGGCCATTAAATAAAAATTGTACATGACTGGGCATCTCTGGAAAAGAAAAGTCATTCAGCTATGGGCTACATTCTTCTGAAAAATGTTGGGTGTTTTTCTTGTGCATTAATGGTTGTAAGAACCTATGCTAGGAATGCCTGCCTTGATGATGATCTTCAGTCTGCTCCATTTGGGTCATCTTTCGTGAGATGACTGTCTCCTGCCATCTCTCAGTGAAAATTTAATTTCTAGTCAGATTTGAAAAAGGTGTTTGTGTGCTAGTTCCTAACTGGCCTACCTTAATGACCTACTTCCAGAAGGTCATTTGGTCTTTGTTCCCGATTCCCCTCAGGCTGCGGCATGCCTTCAGCTCAGTCAGGCCACCTCAGTGTTTTTCCAAGACTCTGCAATTCCCAATATACAATTAAAAAATCAGAATCTTATTTTGAGACACGAAAATATGTAGTTGCGTTGCCTGAATCAATTTAAGGACTTTCTGACGCTCACTTTTATGGCGATGTGTCTGAGGCTTACAACTTAAAAAAAAAACAAGTTATGAATTGCTTGTGTGATAAAGATGCGTTCATTTAATGAAATGAAGCTTATAAGAATTTCATAAGCCAGACTACGCTCTAGTGTGTCACTCATTCGGGCTTCTGCTTATTAGGAATGTTTTTAACTTAACTGAAATTCATAGTGTCAGTGTGTTGGCACCACTAATTAAATTACAGATTTAAAACAGTGCATCGGCTTGAATGATAAAAACGTGCCTGATTTGCTGATGGCTGCTGCATTACAGTCAGTGCAGCTGGGGCTGGTTTCTTTGTAGGTTTAGGAGTCAACACGTGGGTACTGCGCTCGGTGGAGGCATGAGGTTGGGACGGAGAGGAAGGCACAGCAGAAGCGATATGCAAAATTGTACCTGCAGTTTCCTACTTTTATCTGTTGAAGTTATTTGTAGGGCATTCTCTGCTGGTTTGTCCTTTTGTTGTTGTTGTTCATTACCCTGGTTTTGGCCTTCTGGAATCCCTAGATGTGAAGGGAGGAAGGGGCAAGGCTGGGCTAGCACTAAAGAGGTGGCCTGTCTATCCAGATTCCATTAATGCAATTATAACTGTTCATATATTCACAGAGAAGGAGGGTGGTATGTCCTCTCATAATTCCAACTCTAAAAATGATTCTTGTTTGAGGAATATAAGCAGCCCTATTTTTATCTTGTTTAGAAATTGAAAAAATTCAGAAGGGTGAAACAACAAAGAAGGATGAGGAAGAGAACTACCTGGATTTATTTTCCCACAAGAATATGAAACTGAAAGAACGAGTTCTGATACCTGTCAAACAGTACCCCAAGGTGAGGGCCAGAAAATAGCTTACTGAATCTCTGTGATTTGCTTATTTTCTGTGGATTTTACGGCTGACTTTTAGAGATAGTAGCTGTCAAAGTGTCACCAAGAGTTATGCCGGTGTTCCACTATCGCTACCGAATTTTTTCCTATGCAAGCTTGCAGGATCTTATTTCTAATACATGACATTTCTAGAATGTCTTGGGATAAAGCTAAATGGTGATGCATAGTTGTGATCTTTTATTACTAGAATAGACACTTTCACATGTAGAGCTTTGTGTTTTGCAGTTAAGAACTCATTTAACTCTTCAGTCTTGCTGCCTGTAAAACTTCTGGAGAGTAGATGTTAGAATTAAATGCTTTATGTCAGTTACTTTAGCTTGATTTTCTGGTGGAGCATTTTTTTCAGGAAAAGAATGTTCTGGAACTTAAATTTTCCTGTGCATTTTTTGGTCTGTATTTTTTGGGGTGAGGTGAAGAGAAAACGGAGCGGCTAAATTTTTTGTCAGCCAGCATAACATTGAGAAAAGCTTTTCTTAAGGCTACTGAGCTCTGGAGCTAATTTTTTTTAATTATTTTTTTTTTCTTCATTTACAGTTCAACTTTGTTGGAAAGATTTTGGGACCTCAAGGCAACACCATCAAGAGACTTCAGGAAGAAACTGGTGCTAAGATATCTGTGCTTGGGAAGGGTTCAATGCGAGATAAAGCAAAGGTGAGGGCATCACCCTTGAAAACATATGTTAATGCCTTTCATATTGCTATGAGAAGTAGTGGTTCTTGGAGCATTTTATAAAATATTAAAATCCAAAAGCAATGGCAGTAGGAAGTCACTCTTCCTAAATTGTTCTGTGCATGTTGGGAGCAATTATGAGGGAGCTGAAGTGTGATGCATGTTTTCTTTATGAGCATGTCTCAGAGATCGAGTCACCTTTTGATATCCTGTACCCTTGGATGCAGAGATAGTTGATATGAAAGGTGAAGTACAGAGTTTATAAAATAAGAATTAATTCCACCTACTATGTGAAGAGTTATTTGCTAAAGGAATAGGTTTCCCCTCCAGAAAAAAAAAATCCTTTTCCCAGTCATTCCCTCTGAAATCCTTAAATTCTCATGGTTCAGTGAAGATGTTGGAGCACTATGTTCCTGGTAATCTTCATGAATCACAAACTGCTAGGAGGGTTTTTTTGAGAAGAAAAAACAAATTTATTTTTTTTCTTCTTCCTTCTTACTCCCAAGACTGAGCTAACAATCAACAGAGCTGTAACCTAACTCAGCGTTTTATTTTAGCAGCATTTATTCTAGCTTATTTGTAGCTTCTTAAACTCATCTGAGTAACACAGGTATCTAAGAGCAGAGTTAAAGAACGAACTTGTTTGAGGCATTAGACTTCACTGGGTGGTGAAGAGCACCTCTGGCAGAAAGGTGGTGTAGAAGAACAACAACACTGCTTGCATATACTTAATCTTCTGGGGAAAAAAAAAAGTGGCTGGTATCAATGAATTAGCAAAGATACCCATTGTGAAAAGGCAGCTATGAAAAGATGGAAGGTGTAGATTATGCGTGGTATTTTATAAAACTGTATTCTTATGTGTACATTACCATGATCTGTGTCCAGGCGTGGCCAAAATGCTTTTACAGGTATTTCCTGTTAAGGTGTAGAAAACCAGATGAAAGTAGTTTTTCTGCGTCTTACTTAATTTTAGGAATCTCTAATCTGCTTTGTTTCAGGAGGAAGAACTGCGTAAAGGGGGAGATCCCAAATATGCTCATCTAAATATGGATTTGCATGTCTTCATTGAAGTTTTTGGACCCCCTTGCGAAGCGTATGCTCTGATGGCTCACGCCATGGAAGAAGTCAAGAAGTTCCTTGTTCCAGTACGTACACTGATGTTCTCTCCTTTTTGAAGGAGGTAGATGGGTTGTGAATCTGGCTGTAAGGATGAGTAAGATTTGCATAGGAATTGGTGTAGTTGAGGAGGCCTGGAGTATTAAGTGTGTGTATGTGGCAGCTTAAGATGAGGCCATTAATCTTGCATGAAGGCATGTGGTATTCCCCTAACTATAATTAGAAAGATGTACACTTGCAGGGCAACTGTACAGAGCACCTGCAGTAGGTATTTCTTTCCTAGCCCTAGCTGTGGGCCCCGGGGTGGGTGGATAGCTTGTCTAGCTCCATGTGTCACTTTTAGTGGGAGAGTAAGTTTAGCCATGCCTGGCGTGGAAGAGATTCTTGGTTGGGTTCCTCTGACTTGGCACTGTAGCGTAGAAATCTGGCTAGAAAACTTGGTTGGTCAGATCAGAAACTGTAAGGCTGGAGGTGTTTGCTCTGCCCTAAAGGACTGGGGTGAGGATGAGGAGGGGTGACTGCCCAGGCAGCTCAGTAGCATTCGGTGTTGTAGCTAGAGACACATCTGTTAAATCAGTATTTCTGTTGCTTTAAATGTGTATGATGTGCAGGAACCTCTGTGCTAATCAGGCATTTATACGAATGGCACTTCTCTATTTGTGGGCGTCTTTTGCTGGTGAACCTTGTAACACCTTCATGGTCAGCTTCACGTTGGTTTGGTGCCAGCTAGAGTATTTACTCCAAGAACAGCAGAATCTGAAGGAGTCTTTCGCATGTTATTAAAATTACAGTGTTGCTTGCTGCATTAGGAAAAAGAACAACAAAATAGGAAAGCAGCACGCAGTGCTCCCTGCTTCTGGCTAGCTCAGCCTGTAATTCAGAGTCCTGGCAGGTAGAGAGCTGAATATACTCGGACACCATGTTTCCCAGCTGAGGCTGGGAGCTCGGATATTCTGCCTGAAATAGCAGGGATGGGTGGAACCTGAGAGTGGTGGGTAACAGGGAAGCGTGGAAAAGCGTGTGGGTACTGTGTGATTTCTGTGAGTCTGACACACAGGAGGAGAGATTGCAGTGTGAAGTGTCTTGGGAGGAAAGAGGTCATCTTCAAGGAGCCTCTGGGAGGTACAAAACCTCGGCTTGGTAAAGCAAGCATGCAGCCTTGCTATTTAAAGTGTCTTATCGCTGCCTTCAAACAATGTGTTAAACTTGTGAAAATTGTCAGAGAAGTCACTATGGAAGCCAGCAGTGCTGTGAAGACACATCTGGTAGGAGAGTCCTTGCTTTGGTGTTGCCATGGCATCATTAAGATCCTCGGTGCAAGGCCCAGCCTATCTGTGTGTTGGAGGGAGGGGGACAGTGAATTCTGTGGGGTCACCAGAGATCTGTACTAATTCCTGAAGCTAGATCCCCTGAGGTGATAAAAATGCATGAAGCCAGACACACACTGTGTTCCTAAGAATCTGAAAACACAGCCTGGATTTGCAAATGGGTGTTTACTCTTTGTCAGGCTGCATCCTATCCTGTTCCTTCAGCATGTCAGGATCATAGCAGGATTTTGTGTTATGTGGGCTCACTGCCTGCCACTTACCTTTAAATGGGAGCTGTACCGTGCTTGAGGTGAGATATGTCTTTGACTTCACCTCTAACTCTCCAACGTTTGCAAATAAATCTTGCTGACATCCCTGGGGTGCTGGACACCAGCTACCTCCAGAACCCCCAGGAGAGAGGGGGACCCCGGGGACCAGCCATAGCCCTCACTGCAGCTCCCAGAGTGCAGGTGATGTGTCCTTCTTGGCCCATTTGGAGAAGGCTGGCAGTTGTACACTGCTGCCTGCTGAGCAAATCCCTGTAAAACCAACCAGCAGCTTTTAATTTAGGACTATCAGGTTATTTTTATTCCAGCACGGTAGCCTGTGATATCCTGGAGCAGAGACCAGCTAGTTAGCTGTTCTCTGGAGCTGACTCTTTCCTCTCTTTAGGATATGATGGATGATATCTGTCAGGAGCAATTCTTGGAGCTCTCCTATCTGAACGGTGTACCAGAGCCAACTCGTGGCCGAGGAGTCCCTGTGCGGGGAAGGGGAGCAGCTCCACCACCGCCTCCGCCTGTTCCAAGGTACTTTCCCCAAAAGCACGGGCCTAGAAATGCTGCGTCTTGCTCAGAGTTGTCCTGCCAGATGAGGTTAAGCTACTTGTTCTTGCGCATCAGCCGTTGGCCTTGACCTTGGCTTTTGGCTGCAGTTTTTTAGCCTTGTGTTTCAATGCTTTTAGCATGCTGACATGGAACGCTTTGTGTGTTTCGAGATGCAATCTAGCGCAGTGGATGTCTTCTGTATTATTTCTGATGTCTGAAATCAGTAACTTCATAAAGTAACCTTTCAAAAATTGGCCTATGAAATCGTGTGTAGATAGATATGTCATGTTTGCCTCTGTTGCCTTCAGCAGAATTAAGCATTTCCAGTTTAAACTGACCTTGTTTGAATGTTACAGGATGGCATTTTTCTGTCACTGCTGTCAAGGCATTGGGATAAATTAGTGATAAAACTCTTGTTACTATAGTTCTTGCTTCGCTACCTATTTCATGGAGGGAAAGTCTTTGCTTCTGAGTGTTTAGCCCAGAAGTGTCCCTGCTCATCTCGTCCTGGAGGTCTGATGGTCATTAGAGGTTAGTGATAGAGGGTTGTTCACAATGAACTCTCTGAAATGACTTGGCCCGGGTTCTGTATCAGATTTATTTCTTTGTACAACATCTAATGCAGTAGAATCTCATCCCAGAAGAGGTTTTTGTAAATCCTGCAGTACAGTGTTGTTAACAATTCTTGTGCCTTCATTCCTGATTAAGAATTCATGGCTTAGTTAACGGTGACTGTATTTATTTATCAAGCTATTGCGTTTTAAAGTAGGTGTAAGAGGCGTATGGGCTGCCCTCAGTATTCCGCACACAAGCAGTACAGCAGTAGCTGTTCACAGCCCTTTTTATCTCCTTTCCAGGGGGCGTGGTGTCGGTCCTCCCCCTCCTCCTCCTCCTCGGGGGGCCCTCGTGCGAGGAGCCCCGGTGCGGGGTGCCATTGCCAGGGGAGCTGCTGTAGCCCGCGGAGTACCTCCTCCCCCAGCAGTACGGGGTGCTCCTGCACCCAGAGCACGTGCAGCTGGCATTCAGAGAATACCGCTTCCTCCTCCTCCCGCACCAGAAACCTATGAGGAATATGTAAGAAACCATTTATCTTTGGGGTTTTTTTCTTTAATTCCAGCTATCTGACCCTGTACTAGATACTCAACACTATTGAAATGAGGGCTAACAGCAGTAAGATCGCTCTGGAGAAGCCACCACCAGTGCAGGCACTGGTATTGTGCTGGGTGACCCGCTCTGCCTCTTTAGTCCTCAAAGTGGGAGCTGCTAGTGTCCTAAACACAGAGTAAACAGTGTTTTTTATAAAGCTGAAATGTGCTCCCAAGACTGCAGTTTGCCATAACTATCAGTAGAAAAAACTCCCATCACAAAGATTGATGTAGTTCACATCACATTCTCTTTGTGCAAGAGAATTCTTCGAGCAAGAGATGCCAAAGGTTTCTTAATGCCCCCAAAATCCTTAAAGTAAACATGTGAATGAACGTGGTGATGTTTCCAGTCGTGTAACTTAAGCACCACACTCCTGCCAAGCTTATCTTAGCATCTGTGCCCTTGGTATCCTAAACAAAAAAACCCCCAAGACAGCTGGTTTTGATGCACAGCAGCACTTTTGGGAATCATCACAAACACTGATACATCTAAAAATCCGTTTCTCCTCTTGGTAAAACTTCTCAGTTTTTCCCCTGAAATCAGTGATAAGCTAATAGGTTGGGTTTTGTCTACCTGTAAACTGTGGTGTAAATAATGCAGTTGCAGGGTTTCTGGCACATGGACTTGTACCACAGCCAAACTGCAGCCTTGGACATGTAAATGGCTTTGAATTGTAAATATTAGCGTGTGTCCTGGTTTCAGTGTGGTTCACTGCTCCCAAGGCACAGGACACAAGCGAATCTTATGATTGTGAGCCCCTTCCCTGTGGCAGACAAGGATTCACAGGCTCCTCTGAAAGCTGCTGTGGCCTGAATTCAGTTTTGCCATTCCTCTTGGTCGGGCATTAACCTTTGGTCCTTCCATTAATGCCGTTTATATCATCATCCATTTCAGGGCTATGATGATGCATATGCAGACCAGAGCTATGAGGGGTATGAAGGCTACTACAGCCAGGGCCAAGGGTAAGTTTGCTTGTCTCCTATCTGTTACTGAGAAAATTATGCATGATCTTTTATTTTAAGGAAACGGAAACACTCATTTTGGAGTTTGAGCTGTAGGGAAAGTGCCCTATTCTGCTGGAATCCAGGAGTGCATGGGAAATAACTTTTGGGAGCGTCCCAGTGTCCTTGACAATTCTGTAAAAGCAACAATCAGACACACCACAGCCATGTGAAATATTGGGCATCTTTGCTTTTGGAGTGTTTGTGCAAGTTGTGTCAGTTTAAGGATACAGTTTCAGCGCTGTATGTAACCAAAATAATTATTCTTCCAGGGACACAGAATACTATGATTATGGACACGGGGAGGCACAGGAAACCTATGAAGCTTATGGTATGTCTGGGAATACTGTTCTCTTGACAGGGAAGGGGCTGCACATAGTTGGGAATTGCCTGCAGCGGTTGCACGTAGTTGGGAATTGCTTGTGGTCGACCGGCTATTTTCCAGTGCCACTCCACACTGAGCAAAACGTCACTGAGGAGAACCTCAGGTAGTTTTCGTGGTAGAATATTTATACCCAACGGATTATCCAGGTCTGAACAACCCAAGGGATTCAGTGGTTTTTAAGTTCTTATCTAGCTTGATTGTCTCAAAGGTGACACTTTTAAAATTCCATTTTTTAACTATGGAAATATCTTTTCATTTCCTTGTAGCTTTAGAATGTATTAAGCGCTCTGGATTTCCACCCACAGTGCTACTTTTGCTGCAGTCTGGTTTTCACGGATTATATTTTGTTGAGCTGGATGAATGCATGGTTCCATCTGCTTCGATATCCTCAAAAACCCGCTAGCTGATACTGACTCTGCACTATACATTTGCTTGAAAATGGATTTAAATATCATATGAAGGCCTCCCTTTAACTTTGGTCAAGTCAATATGACTTGCAAGTTGTCTATGAAGTTCAGCTGATTTGAATTACGTAAAGCTATCAAGTTAAACTAGACTGGGGGACCAATTTAACCACAGCTGTGTAAATCACCAACTGTTGAGAACAATAGGCCTTATCTGAGGTGCTGGCAGTAAAGGATTGGGTGACTGTGTTGGGTTTTTTTAATGCTAGTTCAGATAGCTGAGCTTATGAATGGCGTCTGCACGTGGCAATGACTAAGATTAATTTTCTTCTCTCTGCAAGCAGGCTGGGCTATAAACAGTTACAAAAGCTCTACGGCGAGCTGCTTAATGGCATGGAAACATGCTGTATTGAAAACAGCCCCTTTAGCAGAGCATTGGTTGTCTGAAGGCGTGATGCATGCAGGTGATGGTGATGACAAGTTGGAGGGGGCTTCCTGGGATCCTGAGGAACTGGGAATCCCCTGTGCCGTGTCCTGCTGGCATTAGGGAAGCAGAGTTGTTAATACTGTGGCTGTCTCTTCTGCCAGCCTCGGGGTGTTCTCTGCTCTGGGCTTAAGTTGTGAAAAGTTCAAATTCAGGTGCATAACCTAGGGATGCTTTTCCAGTCTGAGATGCATTTGAATAGACAGCTGCTGTCAGTAACGTTGGCTGTCTTTCCTGCCTTCAATGCCTTGGTTTGTTGCCTGCGTTAGTCACGCAGCACAAAGAGGCTTTTGTGCCTCCTACTTGGTAGGAGAGCGGTGGTGTTGTCTGGGATATGAAGGCCAAAATTCTCATTGTATACTTGGCATGAAGTTGCCACAGCTAATCTGTTTATCCACAGTAATTTCCTTTGGTCTCTGCTTTCATGAAAACAGAATTAGAGAAATAAATTGTTGAGCCAGGCTGGAGACGGTTTTGAGAAAATGGGAACGTGTTCCATGGTGGCAGGAACAGACCTGGCTGTCTCCCGGCCTTCGGACACTTGCTTTCCTATACCAGTGGCCCTGGAGAGAATGGCAAGCGTGGAAGTGTGAATGCTGCAGGCACGAGCTGTAATCAAAGCTGAGCTCGGCTCTTTGGGGCTTGAGCTAGCTCAAGGACAACGAGAACTCAAACTTCATTCGCCTCGGTGGTGGCTGTACGTAGCAGGAGGGTTTGTGCTGTCCCGTCAGCAGCGAGTGCTGGTACAGCTCTAGCAAGGGACTCTGCTCCGGAGGGGCGAGCAGGTGCTGCGTGAGCCGCAGCTGTAAATTTTCCTGTGTTTGCGGGAGGATGGAACAGCAAGTCACAGTCGGAAAGCAGACTGGTGAATGGGAGCTCAGTCGGATGCACTGCATAAGGAGTTATTTTGGCACAGTTATCCAGGAGGTGCCTTGCCTGGCGTCTGGGAAGGAGGGAAGGGCTCTACCTGTAGCAGTCCTCCCCCCAACCCCAGGCAGACCCTGGGGTTAGAGATGCTGCTGGCTGCCAGCCTGAGGGGCTGTGACTGCTGCGCTCTTGGCCACGGCTGGCGGCCAGCACTGCCCTGGGAACTGGCTTCGGCCCTGCTGAAATGAATTCCTCCTAAAAAGGCTCCGGGTTTGTCCAGTCGGGCGCTTAGCCGGGCTGTCGGAGCTGCAGGCTTCCCAGGCATCCCCTGCAAGTGCCTTTTTCCCCTAATGTCAGAAGACGTGCTGCAAACAAGAGGTTTGGGGGGACCGCAGGGCATTTTGCAGACCGGTTTTGGGGTGAAACCACTGTGAAGATGCCTCGTGCCTCCACACCGACCCCGGAGGGGAGCCCGGCCGGCCCCGACGCTCCCTGTGTGCCCCTTGGCTCGCAGCACTCCTCCATCCTTGACTTATCCCTCTCTTTTCTGCAGGGCAAGATGACTGGAATGGAACCAGGCCCTCCCTGAAGGCCCCGCCGGCCAGGCCAGTGAAGGGGGCCTACAGAGAGCACCCATACGGACGTTATTAAAAAACAAACATGAGGGAAAAATATCAGTTATGAGCAAACAGTTGTTACTGATTCTTGTATCTCCCAGGATTCCCGTTGCTTTACCCACACCAGACAAGTAATTGTCTAACTGTTTTTCTTCGTGGCCCTTTTTCTCCCACTCCATCCTCACCCTGCATTCTGGCTTCTGTACGTAGTATTTTAAACTGAGTTAAATAGATTTAGAGGACCGACTTTTAATTTTTTTTTTAAGTGTGTAGATGGCTTTTCTTTCTTTGTTGTTTAGATAAACACAACTGTACCTTTTTTAATAAAAAAAAAAGTTGAGTTAAAAATGTTAGTTTCAAAAGTGACATGCTTTGCTTAGCAGTTATGAGATTAAGGTTTTGTTAACCTTTTAAGTTTGGTTTTAAGGAACCCATAAAAGTTGTAGTTGCAGAATCCCAAAGTAGGCTACATTTCAAAATTCAGGGCTGTTTTTAAGAATTAAAATCATAATGTAACGGTAGTAGCTGCCACCGTTTAAAAGTAACCTCAGATGTCAAAACTTTCCTTAAAAGCAGATTGCTGGTGAATCTTAAGTTTAAATTTTAATATGAAGGATCCTCAAGCAAATTAAATAGCATTTTTTTAAAGGTAATTGACTTAAAAGGAAAAAAAAAAACAAATTAGGTTTGTAAAATTGACTTTTCTTATGTGGGTTTTGAAATCTAGCCCCGAACATGCAGTGTTGAGAGATGCTTGGGAAGCAGATTTTTCCAGTTTAAAGGGGTTCTTAGTTTGGTTCTATATGAAGAACTTTTAAGGGAAAACCAAATTAAAGCATGGCTCTCATTGCCCAGTGTTTGATATTAGAAAACAGAGTATTACATGAGTAGGTCTGAACTCTGTAAATTTTCTCATTTTTTATAGTGCTTGGGCAGATAATACAGTGCAAGTTTAAAACTGACAAAATTGTCAATATTAGCAATCCCATTGACTTGTTCAAGTGTATCTCAACACTAGCTTTGCATAAAAAGGGACACTGCAGCTGAAAAAAAAAATGAGGAAAAATTTCACTTTGTACATAGGATAAAGTCCTAATTGGATTTGTACACTGTCCTCCCACTCTGTTCTTGAAGATTAAATGCTACATGTGTAAGTCTGCCTAAATAGGTAGCTAAAACTTGTCAAAATGTCTGCCGCAGTTTGTCAATAAAGTTTAGTCCTTTTTTAATCAAAGTAAATGTGATGAATTGTCATTTTTTTTTGTTGAGCAATAAAATAGCTATTTTTTTTTCAAATAAATTTAAATTAATGCTAAAGCTAATTGTCTTTTTAAAACATGGAGACATTCTAAAAATGGTGGTTTTCGTAATTCTCAGAAAAAGTTTATCAAGCTCACTGGACGAGCTTAATTTTTTTTAAAAAAAAAAAAAGAAAGAAAGAAAAATTGTTTTTCACCCCCTGGAAGTTGTTGAAAGCAGTTTGTTGCTGGACTATGGCAGAAATCTGACTTCAGTCTGCTGGAAAGTGTTTACGGTTCTCTGCTGAATTACTGATTCAGATTTCATGTGGCCTCGCAGAGTATTCCAGACTGCAGGCTCCAGATTGAGTCTGAAATGGCTGGTTTAAACGTAGCGTGACAAAATGAATGCTGAAACATCCGAGGCTTAGCTGCCACCAGGAGGAGAAGGAAACTTGCTTTCTGCTTTACGTAAATACCCCTTACCCTTGGCTAAGATGATGCCCTTCCTACTTTACGGTAGCCTTTACTTGGAAAGCCACTTAAAAACGTATCTTTGTTTGAGAAGGGTGCTGCAGTTGCTCCTCATATCCTTCTGAGAGGGTGTGTCCGTACAGATATCTAATAGCTTAAAGTAAACTGCTGCTTAGACATGAAAAATGGTTTGTATTTCCCATCTGCAAAATGAATCTGGCACTCTAGGGGGAGAGAATTAAACTGCTCGGGGGTGAAAAATGGAGCATTAGGAACCAAACTGCTTGTAGCAGTGCATGATTGAGGGGAGTACTTTAAAACAAAAAGTTGTATTTGTAGATTGTTATTAAAGTGTAAATAACTGAATTTTCAACAATGGTTTGGAGTCAGCTTTCAGGGCATAATGTCTTGCTTGATGAAAAGATCACCCTATACCCCCCTTTTAAAGGAAAATTATCGCAGGAGAATCAGGATGTGTAAAGCTAACATGCATCGCAAAACCCAAAAGGTAACCTAAATGTCTGATTTTAATAGCACATTTCTCTTTTACATAAACTGTGACGGCAACTTGCATAAACTTTATTGAAACAATTCTTCAGATGTTAATTTTAATGTAAAAATTTGCAAAAAAAAAAATGTTTAAAATAAACATTTAAAAAAAAACCACATGCTTCTGCATAAATTAGCAATAACTTTAATAATGTGCCCTTTGAAAATGCACTGTAATGTAATGTGGGCAAAAAGGAATCGGCAAGCTTAAATATCAAAAGATGTAAAATGACAACGAATATAGATAGTCCTGCTACTGCCAAAAAAAAAAAAAAAAATTCTGCTCAGTTATTTAAAAATGTAAAATGATGGCCCTTTTTAGACCCCAGTATTGATATTTACTGTGAAATGTTCAAAGCTCAGCTTAAGTTGCATGTTTTCCTTCCTGTGTGCAGGAATTTTTTTTTTTTTTTTTCTTTTGATTTGTGCTTACGTTAAGGAGACTCACAAATGTCTTCAATTTGCAGGAGTCAAGAGTACATCGCTATGAATCACTTGGGCGAAGATGAGCAGGGGCAACACGAAGTGGGTAAGTTTGTTTATTTTTGCATCCCGTTGCAAGCTGCTACCGTGTTCCGTGTGGGAGGTGGGGGGCGGCACCATCTGAGCTGCTAAATTGAAACCATTCTTTATATACCCACAAATAAATGACTCTTGCGAAAGGCCAGTTACATGACTGACACTCTTGCAGAGGTCGTGGTGTGGAGGAGGTTTCGGTATGTACCTGCCTAGAGCTCTCCCACCGACATCCCGCGGAGAAGGAGGTTTAAGTGGATTTGAGGAGAGAAGGAAATGTGGTGAGATGCGTCTCTGGGAGCTGGTTCCCAGCTGAGGTGCAGGGCCTCGCTCTCAGCAGCAGGGCAGTGTTAAGGTGGTGGTTACACCGTGCTCTAAAAACCGAGCAGCCCAAGGCACGGCTCAAGAATTCCTATACGAGTCAATAATGCATTAAAACGGCAAAGTGCAGATTTTAAAGCAGATGCTGCCCAGCTAAACCTTGCTGGTTCTACCCCTTCCACGCCCCCATCCGTGTGCTCTGAAATGTCATCTCTCTGCTCCTTTTTTATGGCTTTTTTTTTTTTCTCTGCTGTTGCCAGAGGTGGCTGAGGCAGTGGTCCTGCCCGCCTGGCTGGGACACGTTCAGCTTGGAGCCCTCCGGAGGGGTGACAGCCCCCCAGCACCTTTGGGTGCTGGTCAGCACCCACAGTGGAGGGGCTCCCTCTGGCGGCTGCTTTGGCCCCACCGACTTGCTTATTTTCCAAGAAATACCTTTAAAAAAAAAATAAAATGCACGCAAGTGCTTGCAAACCGAGTCGTACCTTGATTGGGGAGATCATCACGCATCAGTGGAGTGACCTGCTTACACAGCAAGGACACATCTCCCCCCAGGCCCGAAGGCAGCAGCCGTAAGCGTTTCCTTCGGGGACAGCTAATCACTTTCTCTCAAATCTCGAGATCACTGCAAGTCTGAGCTCCATAAGTAGAAGAACAAAGAAATAAACTCTTGGAATGCTGAAGAAGTCTAATGGCTTCAAACGATAACTGTGAAAAGCCTTGGGCATAGGACATCGAAGGACATGTGTCTTATTTTATATGGAATTGTAAAGCTACCAAACGAGCTTCTCTTATCTTAGGAGTATTAGGAACAAGAAATGCTGCAGCAGAGTGAGATTACCCTCAATTCTTTGACTTTAACTTGAAAATTGGATCCGTAGTTTTCTGCTAGGGGAAATCATAACGTGTCTGGATTTGTGGCCTGTTTATCGAATGCATCTTCATTTACAATGTAATTGGAACATCAATTTATATGGTGTTGTACCAATCTTTCCGTGTTCTTTCTTAATAGGCACATCTTTTATATCAAGTGGAAAAGATTTGATAGAGATCATCTATTATGATGCAGTTTTTTACCAGTAGAAGTGGATCTTGTGACACTGCCTTTGGAGTAATACAGCTTGCTTGTGCATTGCATTTGTTGCATGTTTATGTGAAAGATTTTAATGTTATGGAGGAATGTAAATCTTATTATATTGAAAATAACTGTATATGCCTAAAGTATTTTGAAAACATTGCCCCGCATCAAACGTCTTCCTCCCTCTCACAGCATTACTACGTTCAGATTTTAGCCTAGAGTCTGCAGGAGCTAATTTGAGATCCCAAAATAGCCATCGGCATCGGATGTGTGTCTCAAAGTTGCTCTAATTAGCCAGGCATTCCGGGGGTGATACAGGACTGACTGAAATTTGTGAGGGGTAGAGATTCCTTTGAGTACTGAAGTCTGAGTCACCTAAATAACCTTTCTTTTATACTGACACGTAGCCCCTGGAGGTAGTATTCTGCTGGCTGTGAGCTAACAAGCACCAGTGATCTTTCATCTCCTGATTTCCCCAAAGGACTAATCCACACCTTATTTGTTGGATTTTGATAAAGACCATAAACAAGAGAAAGGCCCCCATTGTGCTCGGCACTGTACAGCGTGACGTACAGCAGGAGTCACGTCTCCTCTGTGGAAGTGCTTCCAACAATACTGTTCTTTTCAAGAGAAACTTGACTCCAGAAACATCCTCCTGCTGCAGAGCACTCCGTGCCTCAGCAGCCCTGTCTTCTCTGGCCCTCGCTCTGAGTGGCCCCAGGTTCTTCAGCCTCTAGTCCAGCCCTTTGGTATAAATACTCAGGCTGGCCTTGCTTGGAGCTGGGACAAACCTGGACTTTACGCTTTCTCAGTGAGGTCTCAGCATGCACAGCAGTTCATAGCCAGTATCTTGGACAGCAACAGGAGTGTGAAACTGAGCCTGCAGGAAAAACACTCCAACTGGTATTGTAGAGATGTCCCCGGCAGCTTTTCCTGGAAGGAGACTGTCATACCCTGCCCGTTCCTTAACCCCGGTTTCAAGTTGCTGTTTGGATTATTAAATAAAGCAAATGGCTACAAGCTTTATTTTATAACTTACCTATGGTATTTTTATGTTTAACTTAAAACGCTGTGCTCTCCGTAAGGCTAAGATGTTACCTTGATGTGGCCCTCTGTAAAATTCCGTATTTGGCAAGTTGGGTTTAAGAGCACAGCTGGATTCCCTGTTCAGCTGTTAAAGCAGATGATTCCTTTTGTACAGAATGGGTTTTAAAATTTGTATGAGAGCATCTGTTACGAACAGAGCCAAGAAAAACAATTTAAATGTGCGTGTCTTCCCTTCCTCACCCCATGCCACTGCTCTCCTAAAAACCCACTTGGGCAAAGGGTGATTCCTGCAGCCTGGGACAGACCCTCCAAATGGCCCCAGAGGAGAAGAGACCAGCTGTGACCTGTCTGCTGGGAGATGTCGAGGAGAACAGGCGGTGCTGCTCACACAGCTCTTCTCTCGGCTGCGAGGAACAAGTACATATGGTGCTTTTTGGGGGGGGAAGGCAGGGCTTAGGGAAATTCTTCTTTAATTGATAAACCTATAACATCTTGGATGAGATGTTGGACACATGCCCCATTTGTAAGCTTTGAGGGGGAGGAATTTCTGCAGGCTAGTCAGGGCCCGTGGGAACTCCCATCTCAAATGTAGATGTTACTCTTTTTTTCTACTCGGGAAGCTCAGTTCCTGTGAGCACAGAGCAGAAACCTTTGCTGTTATTGCTCAGTTGAGCCTTCCATTGCTACCATATGTTTTAATGGAAATGTTTGCTTCCACACTCATTTTGCTCCTTTTGCGAAGTGGGATGAATCTCCAACGAGCTGATTTCAGATCTGACAAAGAAACCCGGTTAAGATGCCTTTCCCTTTGCTGTGGCTGGGAAATGGGAACCTGCCAGCTCTTGGTGAGTGGTGGAAAACAGCGGAGCCTCCCGAGGCCGCTGCCAGTGCTGGAGAGCAGCAGCTGTGTCTTGGAGACTGAAATAAAAAAGTGTTTTCCAGTTGAAGCTGTTACTTTCAGCACTGGCTTTAGAATCAGACATACCAAAGGTTCATACACGGTGTTAGAGACGCAAACCTGTTTTTAACCTGACATTGGTGCATCCTGCCTGTTACCTTTATCGTTGTTCCGGAAGATTGTGTTAAGAGAGGTGCCTGGAGATTCCTGGTTTTTGATGATTCTGCACAACGTAGGTTTCAAAACCAGTAAGAAATAAAAAATTGTCCCTGTGAAAGTTCATTAATTTTAGAGTTGGCTTTGCCTCCAGCCCAGGTTCTCAGGATTGTATAACGCTCCATCTGTACTGAAGCGTCAAAACACCCACGAGTTAAGGAAATCGATGAAAAATACCGCGAGTGGTTGGTAGAGATGGCGAAAACCGATCAAGGTGAATCACAGCATTAAAATAACTTGTAGAGGAAACTGGCAAGCTCTTCTGTGGCTGGTATTTAGCGAGGAGTGTTCAACAGATGTTGGAAGTGATTAGTCATTCCCTATAATAAAGGCCTAACATTGAAATTTTTTTTTTTTTTTTTTTTTTTGG
>NW_020799130.1:2412285-2420294 GCF_003259725.1 Athene cunicularia
TCCGTAACCCCAAACGCTCCTGCAGGTTCCTTGTACCCCGGTGGGGTCTCTCCGGAGCCCCCGGTGCTCTCCCGTGGCCCGTCCCGCGAGCCCCCAGCCCCCGCGGCACTCCTCAGGCGCCCGCAGCTCCGCCACAGCCCTGGTCTGCACCCCAAGGGCCTTTGTAGCCCCTTCTTACAGCCCCTACTGCTCCCCCAGAGCCCCCGCGGCCCCCACTGCGCTTCTCCAGTCCTCACTTGTGCCCCCAGATTTCCCGTTTCTCCCCTGTAGCCTCTGCCTGCACCCCCAGAGTGTTTGTGGCTCCCGCCTGCGCCTCTGTAGAACCCAGAGCCCCTGGTCTGTGCCCTCACAGCCACCACTGCTCCTTCCGAGCCCCCATGCAAGCTTCCAGAGCCCAGAACTGCCCTCCCGTAGCTCCCAGGTGTGCCCCCACAAACCCCCCAGCTCTCTTCCCAGACCCAACACTTCCATCCTACCGCTTCTCCCCTCTCAGACTCTCTTGTGGCGACGTCCTGGGCCTCAAACCCACTGTCTTCACCTCCCCGCGAGGTCCTGTCGCGCTGGTGCCCCCCACACAGCCCGTGTGTTGTATCCTGGGGGGGCCCCTGTGAACAGCAATGCGTTCCCCAGGACTCTGTGTGCCACAGCACATACTGGGGTTGTTGCCCTTTGCTCTGTACCCCCCCAGTTCCCCCAGCGCTGTGTCCCTCTCGCTGCTGTGGTGGCACCCGTCTCAGGGTGCCTTTGTATTTCTTGGCTCGAGCCCCAGGCACAGCCCCCTTGCACCCTGTCCCTCACTGTCTGGGACTAGTAAAGCTCAGCATAAGCTTTAAAACTTGTTCAAGAGCACTCTCTAAGCCTTCAGAATTTTTTTTTTTAAATTCAGATGCTAATTGCTAAGTGATGCAAACTAGAAATTAGCGATCAGAAAAAGAAACACTAAGCAATTGATGTGACCTGATCCGAGTCTCTTCATGGCTCAGATTTCACTCCTAGTAAGCGGTGTATTATCACCCTGTCCTTTCTCTAAGATTTGTAGGTTCTCCTAAGTCTAAACAGGATCTGGAGAAGGTTTTTAAAACCTTGGTAGTATTATTATTGTTTACACTGCAGTAAGCAAACACGAGAAAAGCTAACTTTGAGCTTTTGAGCTCTGTGGCATGCAAACATACCACAACAACAAATGCCCTGAAAATGCTAGTTATTTTTTTCCTGTCTTAAAGAAGCAAAAAAAGGAAAAAGCCAGTTTGTGTGCTTTTGCAGTGTCCCTTTAAAAGAGCTGTGATTCCAGCACAAAATTAGGCAAAAGGGAACTTAGGGAACATCCCCAGTTTACCAAATCCTTTGGGCAAATTGTTTAGCATCTCTGTAAGTGTATTGCTCTGCCTGTAAAACGGGGAAAACACCACAGCGATGCAGATTAAATTCCTCCTAAACTGCCTTGGGTTGGGAGAGAGGCACGAAGAGCTGCTTCCTGCTCCTGTGGAAGCCTGCATGCGTTAGGCTTTAGACTCAGTGAATCCGCAGCACCTTGGCAAGCTGCTGCACGTCGGAGCGTGGGAGCTATCTGGGGCCGCATCTGTAGCCGGTGGCAAGTACAGGAGATACAGAAAAGGGTTGAGCAAAGTTGGATTATCCTACTTTGTGCTGCAAACTAGCAGTGATCTGTTCCCGCTGGTCACCAGGGGCGTGGTAAGCAGATGAGCCTTAAATATAAATCTTTTCCTTTTAGTTTTAAGGACTGAAGACATAATCACGCAGTGAACAGCAGAGAAGCCACCTGGAAGATCAGCCCTCTGCACCCTCTGTTGTTATGGCAGGGGGAAGGCGGGGCCCTAACCGCACGTCCTACTGCCGAAATCCCCTCTGTGAACCCGGGGCTGCTGGCGGCTCCGGCCACTCCACGAGTTCCTCTGTCACGGGCGTGCGCTCACGTACCAGGTACGTCCCGCTCTCCACATCCTCACGTCTAGCCAGGCCGGCTGCTCCTCTCTGAGGGAGGTGTGAGGCCACCTGTATCTCCTCATCTCACACGCTGCTGGTTTTCCCGTGGCTCAGCGCTTTGTTAACTCCCAGTGTCCAGCTGAAATCCTTTTCCTATACGTGGCAGTGTCCACACTGGATGTTGTAATTGTGATAGTAGGTGTTAATTTGTGGAGACTGTTAAGTGCTTTATCAGACCATCAGACCATGAGTGTTCAGAAGCCTTTAGTGACCATTGAATGGAAAGTAAAAATAGAAATTTTTTATCCAAAAGCCTGACTCTGGAGTTCAGGTTGTTGCGTCTCCTGTGCCCTGAAGTTTATGTCAGGTGAGGCATTTCTGGGTTAGAGTTTAGGTCAGGTGATGTGTAGACTGTGGGTTTTTTTCAGGTTCTAGCCTAGCTGGTTGGTTGCACTTCTGCGGCTGAGGTAGAGAGGAGGAAGGAGAAGCAGAGCACCGACAGCAGTGCGTAAGCAGGAGGTGCCTTATGAACTCTCTGCACAGAAAGTGTCAGATCTGTCTTAACATACTCCCTGCTTATGGCCCTAAGCCAAGAAATTTATGGGGATACAGTTATTCAGACAAGTCATTGCAAGGCCACAGAAGGTGGAGCAATCCACCATGTACAGAGTTTGCTGCGAGAGCTTGCACAAAGGTTCTTACCATGAGCAGTAATGCCCCAGCTCACCTCTGAGTGGTTTGTCTCTGCAGCTGAACCCTGGGATACCCATCACCTGCCTGGCAGCCCAGGCTGAGGAGTCCCTTCATGCGTGTGAGAGCCTTGTCTCTGCTCTTGGGTCTGCTGTGTCTGTTCAAAGCAGAAAAGGCGTTTGTGTTTATATTTAAAGCCCCTTTCTGTAGGATCAGAACAGCAACTTTTGTTCTGTGTGCAGGGAGCAGCGTTCATTGGTGGATTTATCAATCCTGAGGAGCTGAATCAGTCTTGTCAGCTTGGGAATCTGGGGGTTTTAGAGGGACAGCTCGGGTTCCTAAAGTTTTCCCCTGACACAGGGCCTTAATGTAGGCTGTCAGCCTTCTGTTTTAAAAAGCAGGGACTAATCCACCTGTAGCCACCCCTGGGCTAAAAGTCTTTCTGCAGTCACACTCCGAGACTTTTGTGGTTTGGGGATTTTCAGTAGGAGTTCGTGCTCTGTAGTTCCTTTGAAACCCACACCCAGATTCCTTTGACTGTTGTTATTTAGAGATTGCAAATCAGGAGAGATACATCTAGTATATATTAACTCCCTTCCCTTTGATTAAAAGGGTTGCTGTCTGGGATCGTGTGCGTGCTCACACAGGAATATGCACCTCTGACTAAACTTGTTTTTCCTCCATAGTTGAATAGAAGTTAAAGAATGAGAAAGGGCTTGTGTTTAATTGCTCTGTATTTCATGTTCAAGCGCTCTTAGAAATGTAAATAGCAACTCAAGGCCTAAAAGCTTCCAATTAATTAAAAAGGCCACTGCTTGCCCCTTGAATAGCAAAACACAGCCACAGCTCTGGAACCTGGCTCAACGCAGGGGATTTAATACCAAACGACCTGGTGCTGGGGACTGGCCTGGTTCCCAATGCTGCTTTTGCTGGTCAAATTCCTGCTGACATCTGCCTGTAATAGTCGTTCTAGACATCTTCAGGGCACTGAAGCTCCTGGTGTGTGTCAGCCATTGACCCTGACAGTCAGCTTAGGTGTCTCGGTCAATATTAGACCCCCCAGCTTCTAGAGCCTGAGGCTGTGGGCTGTGTTTTATCTCAGGGAAGTGACTGCTGCCTTTTGCTTTACCTTGGTAGGAGCGGTTCAGGTACAGGCCTTTCCAGCCCACCTTTGGCAACTCAGACAGTCGTCCCCCTCCGGCACTGTAAGATCCCAGAGCTGCCCGTGGAGAGGAGTGTGCTGTTTGAACTTCAGCTCTTCTTCTGTCATCTCGTTGCTCTGTTTGTCCACTACATCAACATCTACAAAACCGTGTGGTGGTACCCACCCTCCCACCCGCCCTCGCACACGTCATTGGTAAGCACCAGAGGACAGCTGCTGTCCCGTGATACTCACAGACACTCTCTTGGGTCATTAGACATAAAGTTTTCTATATGTGTTTCATGCAAACTACATGTGACTCTACAGCCCTGGAGGGTTGCTCATGTGACTGTTATTTGGCAAATTTTGGGCACTGGCTGTCTGCTTGGCATTCTCTTTCTGATCTTGGAAGAGAGAGTCCGAGGTGAAGAGAATAACTTGGGAGCTTCTCTGTTGAATGTGGGTTTCTGCTGCCTGATGGAAAGTGGAATCATTTTGTTTTTGTCACCGCAGAACTTTCACCTTATTGACTTCAACGTGCTGACAGTGACAACAATCGTCCTGGCACGCCGGCTGATCGGTGCTATTGTGAAGGAGGTAAAGTCCCGAGGCAGATCTCAGAACTGTTCTTTCCTCTCAGGCGAAATGTAAAGCTGTGTGTCCCCTTTTGCAGTTCCAAACTCTTCTGTCCTTTTCTAAACAACCTTGTGCTATGTCCAAGTCAGAAACCTAGGCACGGTTTCTAACGGGAAGAACAGAAACGAGCGCCTTGAACTCTTGCTCATGACTCTCTGTCCTTCTGTGATTGTTTCTGAATTACCGTCTCAGCGAGACTGTAGTAATTCTTCCTTGTGAAGAACAGCTTTTGGCTCTTTTCCTCTTCTCTTAATTACTCTGGCTTTCTGCACGGAGGGACCAGTGCAGGTTGGTTTCTGCTGACTGCGGAAGCTTTCTGTGGCGAGCGGGTCCAGGAGAGCGGGCTGGTCACAGCGATAACTGCCAGACCTTAACAAGGAACTCTGAGAGCTCTGCTCATTCCCGCTTGAGGAGTGAGGCCCTGGGTTTGGGAGAGGCCAGATTCCAGCCTGCAGAAGGCCTCCCCTTTCCAGTGGCAGTCAAACAGAGCCTTCCACTGGCTCTTCCTTCATGCGTATGAGGTTGATTTTACAGACTGGGTGCTGCTCTTTTGCCGTTTGCTTCCTGTAGGAAGAGTGAATGAGTCTCCTCTCTGCCCAGCTCTTTCTTCTCTCCCCGCAGGCTTCACAGAGTGGCAAAGTCTCCCTGCCACGCTCTATTTTCCTGGTGATCACTCGGTTTGCTGTTCTCACTGGCACAGGCTGGAGTTTGTGTCGATCAATAATTCACCTTTTCAGAACCTACTCTTTCCTTAATCTCCTGTTCCTGTGTTACCCGTAAGTATCTCTTCTGTCACTTGTGTGTGATTTCTAATATTGCTTCAGTGCAGTGGGTGTTGCTCAGTTGAAATGAAGCCTGAAAGTAAATAAGCACTTGATTACCTGCTAACAGAACTTAAACTACCCTTTTCCCTCTCGCTGTGTCACATTTCTTCTCGGTGGCAGGGCATATCTTTAACAGTTACCCATATTTCATATTTTTAATGTGAGCACCCTTAGATTGCTCCCGTCCTCTGAAAAGGATTGCCTGCTTTTCTCGTGGTGTTCAAAGAACCTGTGTCTCTGGTTTACCTTAGTCCATAGTGCCTCTGCCAGGTGGAGTGAATCAAACAGCTCCCCCGCTTCATCTTAAATAACAAAAGGAAGCCAGTTCTGTTTCCAGTCAAGTTGTGGAAGTAGCTCTCTTCTCTCTGTTAGGTGCAGGAGGAAACATAAAGATCTGAGACTCGGTGCTTGTGTTTGAGATCAGATCGGTGAAGGTCTTTTCTGGAGTCTGTATAGGTACTAGATGCCAGTTAGGAGCAGGATGTGATCGTAACGCTGATCTGCTGCCAGCAAAGGCCTTGCCCAGGGAACTCCTAAGGAAGTAACCACCTTTCTGCACTTTGCTGCTCCAGGTTTGGCATGTACATTCCCTTCCTTCAGCTGAACTGTGACCTGCGGAAGACGGGGCTCTTCTCCCAGGTGGCCAACATCGGTCCCAGAGAGACCAGCGAGGTGACCTCCAGGGGCCGAGACTACCTGACTGTCCTAAAGGAAACCTGGAAGCAGCACACTCGGCAGATGTACGGCATGGAGGCCATGCCCACGCACGCCTGCTGCCTCTCCCCGGATCTCATCCGCAACGAGGTGGAATACCTGAAAATGGACTTTAACTGGCGGATGAAGGAGGTGCTGGTGAGCTCCATGCTCAGCGCTTACTACGTGGCCTTTGTGCCGGTCTGGTTTGTGAAGGTGAGCCAGGGCTGGTGCTGCTCTTGCAGACTCTGCTCCTCCTGGCGTGGGGCTGGGGAGGGGGAAGGACAGTGGGGAGATGGACACGGGGTCGTGGAGGAGGTTTGGTTCTTGCTTCTGTCTTCGCTGGCACGAGGTCGGTCAGAGGTCTGTGTGCACAGGCGGCTGCGTCAAACCCAATTACAGAGGCCTCATGAAAAGTAACAAAACCGTCTAGGTTTAGCTTTGCTTAAACTCCAGATAATGTAGAATGATACTGTCCTGGTCAGGTGTATTCTGACCGTTGGTGGGAGTGTCTGTCCGTCTGTATCATCCATCCTGCCTCCCCCTGAAGTTGGAAGGGCTCCAGGCCAACCATTCCTTCACATGCTGAGCTGTGAGGACAGAGCTCCAGGACAAGGGGGTTGACTTTAACCAGGGTGGTGGGAGGAAGGAGTATGGACCTTGTTAGGATTCTTTGCTGTTTTATTTAAGTTACTAATAGGTTGTACAGTGAGACAAATGGCTTGCAGTAAATCTGTCAGACCTCAGGGATGAGCCCAAGTCCCATCCCCTGAGGGGCTGGTGCTCCCCCCCCGTCATCAGCTGAGCTTGGGGAGCACCAGGAGCTCTCTCCCTGTTTTTGGTGATGGGTGATGACAGCGCAAATGTTTCACCGTGGTGTGTTCAGCAGTTGTACAGCAGCCATCCTATGTGGGTGCTTCTTTTTCAAGCAGGATTAATAGCTACGTGAAAACCCCTTGTTGTACCTGCCTGAGCACTTTGTGTTGTGATGGCTTTGTGAGGTGAGGCTGTCCAAACACCTCGTCACGCATTTGTCTTGTCCCCCCGCCCCTACAGAACACTCAGTACTATGACAAACGCTGGTCGTGTGAGCTCTTCCTCCTGGTTTCCATCAGCACGTCGGTGATCCTGATGCAGTACCTCTTACCCGCGCGCTACTGCGACCTGCTCCACAAAGCTGCAGCACACCTGGGCTGCTGGCAGAAGGTCGATCCAGCCCTCTGCTCCAACGTGCTGCAGCATCAGTAAGGAACTCTCTCTTGGGGCTGGGGCTGGAGTTTTTGCTGGCAGGCCTGTTGGCATGAGCAGAGAGGCTGGATGGGGAGCTCAGCTCTCCAGCCACTTCTCCTCCTCCTCTTGTTACTTTAAAAACAAAAAACAAAACGAGAAAGAAAAATGAAAGCAGAGCTGTTGGCTGACACATCCGACAGCTTACAGACACTATCTGTGCTGGCCACTTCCAAGCAGCGCAGCAAGCAGATCTGACTTTTGGCAAGGTGCCTGCTGCTTTTGGCCACAGGTAACCGCAGTTTGTCACTGCCATAGTTACGCACCTCGCTGGGCCAAACCCTGCCCTCGCCAATGATGTCAGCTTGCTGCCGCGGCCACGGCTGCGGAGGGTGATGGTGGGGAGGCAGCAGACCCCGCTCCGGCTCTGGAGGTAGAAATGAGAGCGCTCTGCTTCTTTCCTGCAGGTGGACAGAGGAGTGCATGTGGCCGCAGGGAGTGTTGGTGAAACACAGCAAGAACGTGTACAAAGCTGTGGGTCATTACAACGTGGCGGTGCCCTCGGACGTCTCGCACTTCCGCTTTCACGTAAGGTCGCGGCTCCTCGGTGGGGTCTGAGGGGTAGCACCTCGCAGGGTCACGCTCCTCGTGTCCTCAGCACCTCTGAGCCGGGCTCTGCGAGGGGGAGAGCTGCCCTGGGGGGTGTGCCAGGGTGCTGGGGCCTTTCAGCTGACTCCCACAGCTCCTGTCGGTTCTGCCAAAAGGGTGATTCTGGCCCCTGCAAACCGGGGCTCTGTCCAGAGCTGGTCACGGGCAAAAAATGAAGAAAAAAAAAAAAAAAAAAAAAAGAGCAG
>NW_020799130.1:2435006-2450047 GCF_003259725.1 Athene cunicularia
AGGGAAAAGAAGTATTTAAAAAAATAAAACATTTAAAAAATAACCTGTGTTAAGTTAGCAGCATTATTAGAGTTGAAACCATCAGCAGCGCTCCGTGGGAGGTACAGATCCTCTTATGGACAGAGGAATCCCCCTGAGAAAGGAGAGCAGCGAGTCAAAACCGCCCGCAAAACTTCTGCAAAGCATTTCACCAAAAGCTCACCACCTTCTGATCAGCTGTACAAAAGAAAGGCCAATTCTGGTCACAAAAGACCTTTGGGTGTGAGATAATGCGTGGGAGTAGGAAGAGGAGTAGTTATAAAAATGTACAGAGCCCCATCTGCTGTTCCCTTCCACAGATAACAGCTCTCAGGCAGCTGCTAGAAAGGTTCTCCATATTTACTGGCCTTGAGAGCAAGAGAAAGGAAAGATTCAGCTTGAAAACATTTGTAACTTCACTTCAGAGAAGAGTTTTTCAGCGAGCGACACACATCGACAAGAGGTTTCAGCCAGGCTCTGTTTGGTCTGGCCTTCAGACAAGTTGGGAATTTCTGCAGTGGTTTCAGCCTAGGACAGATCAGTAGCGAGAAAGCACATTACAGCACACGTAGCCGAGGGCAGAACGAGCAGGAAAAGCAAAGCAGGCGGCCAAACGGGCAGTAACTCACTTCCCCCCTCAAAGAGGGGCATAGATATAGGAAAAAAAAAAAAAAAAAGGTATAAAAATTTCATCCCTTCTCTTACTCGAGATGCATAATGCTGCCACACTAACTGGATCTGCAAGATCTCGGAAAATGTTAACCACCACATTAGGGTGATTTTCATTTTGCATTTTCCAGATCTGCACCTGCAGGGCTCTTGGGCTGATTCACTAAAAGCGCTTTTCAGTTTGCTTTTAAGCTGCTTCATCTCTTTCCACAAGTTTGCTGCAGGGAGGTAGCCAACTCTATTCAAGAACTGCACTATATGACCCTGAGAAGCGGCACCAGCTTGCAGTTACTTGCCATGGTGGAATCAAACTGAAGACCAAAGGAATAGTCAGTCTCTCACAGGCTTCATTTGGGAACTCATATTCTCCCACAAAAAAAAAAAAAAAACAAACCACAAAACAACAAACCAACCAACAAACCACCCAACCAAAAAGAAAAAAAAAAAAGAAAATTAAATTCATGGCCATCTTTCCACCTAACCTGAAATGCAGATGCTACTTCTACTTAAATTATTCTTTTCCAAGGGTTGTTATTTCAGAGGAGAGAGTAAAGAAAGGAAGTGATTTTTTTTTTTTTTTAAAGACACACTAAGGAGGCAGTGGAAGGCAAGAGTGAAACTTCCCAGTCACCAAATCTGGGCAGTGCAGGTCTGTCTACTCCGCAGAATCCTCCCTATCTGCTCCCAGCGGAGTGCAGCAAGGAATAATTTACAGTTCTCAAGTCATTTATATATTTATATAGAAATATATACAGAAACATATATAAAATATAAATCCTGTGGAATGGGAGGCAACCAGAGAAGCTAACCTACGACAACTACACACTGACAGGTGCTGTCCAGCTGCAGCCATCTTAGGTGGATTTTGTCTCTTCCTTCACCCTGTGGAGCAAGCAGGGAAGGATTTGGTTTAAACAAGCAATTCATGCCCAAGCTTTAATAACAAGCCTGAGTTGCCACCTTCAAAATGCCGCTTTTATGTCCCATCCTCACCTAGAACTTGGAACGTGTTACTGAATGAAGGCACGGTGTTTGTAAGCCCTTTTCGCTGCAGGGTCTCACAGCACTTTATCAGGTGTGCAAACTTCTCCCCCTTAAGAGCCAGTGACAAATCCACCCCAGCTCCCACAACTCTCCTCCAACCCCTCAACTCGGGCAACATCCCACCGGGGGCATGGGTAGGTGCACAAGGAAATATGGGCACAGCCATGTAATCGCCATGCCAGGAGACAGGGCTCACCCTTTGGGTTCTGCTTTCTCCTCTTTTGCTTTTTCCTCTTCTTTCTCATCTAGGGGAAAAAAAAAAAAAAGACAAAAAAAGACAAACGGTAACGCAGTAGGAAAGTACATGCCAGGCAAAGTTCCACAGAGCTGGGAGGGCTTCTAGTCCCAGGTCTAATGCTTACCTTTCTTCTCCTCTTCCTCCTTTTCCTCTTCTGTTTTCACACGCTTAGCTTTCTTGAAGTTGGCAACGTTTTTGCGCCCTCCTTCCCCTTCGTCTTCAGAGTCAGAGAATTCCTCATCACAGGATATTCTCTTATCAGAATTGCGGACTGAGCACGAAGAGGACAAGAGGTTGTTTTCAGCAGATTTAGAAGTCAGGAGACACCAAGCACTAACTTCTCCAGGTACATCTACACGCTGGAATGAACTAACGAGCCTACCTAAGTCAGAATTAGGCCACGATAAAAACACTTTATCTTTCTACCTGCCGTATCTTTTCAACTCACCACTCCTAGCCGCTCATGCCTGAGATCCAAGATCACATGTACAACTTGGATTAGGTACGGTGTGATGTCTAGACTTGACAGCGTAAGCAGGTTAACCAACCTCACACTGAGAAAATCTGTCTGCCAGATCTAAAGGCCATCAGCCAATCTGGATATAAACTAGCATTTTCACCGTGGAAGACAGTCTCCCAGAAAGTATTCTGTCATAGCACCTACATCACAGGAACTGTTTAAATTCTCACATTAAAGCTTAGGTTCTCCCATTATGGAAATCATCTGGCAAAAGTGCCAGTTCTCCAAAGGAAAAGACATCTATCAGCCCTGCAGTGCTTAGCGTCATTGCTTTATCTTACAAAAATCAATCAGAAAGGTGGGAACAGATTCAAACTGAAGGACTCCAGATATATCTAAATCATATATCCTCCTCTCTTTATTAGGGTAACTCAGTTTAGAGCCTGCACGCTTCTCCAGCTAGCTGATCCTGTTCAGCTCTGGCACCCACAGGCTCTGAACACCACGCTTCCCAGCCAGGCAAGGCAACTAGGCCAGAGACAAGCACATACTTGAAATGCGTTTCTCAGGATCTTCTTCCTCTTCGTCTCCACTGTCTTCCTGAACAGCATCTTCAGGAATCGGCTGCATCTGGACGCCAGGGGCATGAGGCAGCATGCGTAGATTTTCAAAGAGACGTTGCCTAGAGCCAGCCAGGACAGGAACACCTCCGTCAGCAAGATGCCACCCACGGCTGTGAAGCCCCCAGTAGAAGGTGTCGGTCTCGCAAAGACGAACAAACACTTACTTGATCTTCTCGAGATACTCATTGGTATTCTGGTTAGTCATGTTCGAGGGACTGATGTGGAGCTTGAAGTCTGGTCCAAAGTACTCAAAATAGTCATTATACGGAAGTTCTGCAGGCAAGTTAAAAAGAAACAAACACCAAATTACCACTGGACCAGTAATGAGACACCACAAACACGTCGTACTTCAGTGCTGCATAAAAGCACAACTGCGTTGAGCTAGGTGTGGGAGCTGAAGCTCTCACAGCCCAAATTCAGATCAAAACAACTTAGCAACGGTGCAGTCAAAGCTTACTTGGCAGTTCAACACTATCAGTGCACACAGAAGTTTTCAGTAAAAGGTCCTCTCGTTTCAGTAAGTCGCCTTTTGCTGGAGGGGAGAGCTACAGGACTAGAATGCAAACAAGAACAGCTACTGCAAATCAGGGAATCCAGAAGCTCTTCCACAGTAATAAGCAAGAGCTCATGAAACATTTTAGGGTTGCTACCTCTCCCACAGCAACATCACTTCCCTGAGCTCTGTTTCTCAAGTCTCACTGTCCCTTAGTCTTGCTTCAAAGGCTCCAGGAGAGAATTACCATTGGGAATTTCAGTGTCCAAAGCCACAGCAGTCTCATAGGTCCAGCATCTAGCCACATTGCGGATCGTATAGCCACCTCCTCCCAGCATCAGCATAGGCAAATTAAAACTTTTTACAAACTCCACACACTTGGCATGACCTGCAGCAAAAGCAGTAGGGGGGGGAAAAGGTCATAGCCCCGTGGTATGAGAAGAACAAACTCTGCAACGACAGAGTTATGCCAGTTCGACACGGACCCTTACCTTTGATGGTCAGATTAAAACAACCCAGCCTGTCCCCTGACAGAGAATCCGACCCACACTGCAAGACAACTGCGCTAGGCTGGAACGTCTCCATCACTTTAGATATCACCTAAACAAGAAACCCGTTGTTACACTCTCTCCACAGGACAGTGTCACAGCAACACAGTAACGTCCATGTCAGCAAGTGACACGAAGACATCCCTAGTGTTCCCACAGCTGCTGGCTCCCCTGTATTGGTGACACAGGCTCTTTACAAAGAGATGCTTACTGATGACAGGCTGCAATTGTTAGGGAGGAATACAGCCCCCGAAGAATTTTATCACAGAAGAGTGAATCAATCTCCCCAAAGAACGGCTCCACGAGCCACACAATGACAGAGTCTGATCCACAAAGAGTCACTCAGCAAAGATGTCTTCACTTACTGGCTTGAATATTGCTTCGTAGGACTCGTCATCAATTCCATCCCGGAGGGGATAGTTGACAGCGTAGTACTTGCCTTTGCCTGCACCAATATCCTATTAGAGTGAAAGATAGGAGAGACCACAAGTCACCAGAGAACGAACTGCAGCACATAAATTGGGCTCCAAATTAGGAAGGGAAGGCTGGAATCCCATCAGGGTAATCTGAACGGAAGCCTACGCTCTCACAGACAAACTGGCAGAAGGCAGCAAGAGTCAGTCGACTCCAACAGCAGCTTATCCGACATCAGTGGGGGCATTTGGCCCTCGATGTTCAGAGGAGAAAAATCTACTACACATTGCTCTGAGCACACAGGCTCTGATTTCACTCTTACACAGCAATAAAACTGGCAGCCAAAAGCCTAGTTCCAAACCTGTACACTGCCCCAAAATACCAGTTTGGGCTGACCGTGCAGTCTAGTAACTGAAGGAATCTATTTTTACTTTAAAATAATACATATATTTTTACATTTCCATTATCTCTCTCATACCCAAGTGTTTTATTAGAAGTAAATATTTCTTTTATGGTGCAGAGTGGCTGCACCAGGAAAGAATGCTGCAGCTGCACTCAAGTTTACATCACCAGCACCAAACTCTGGGCAGGACTGAGAAAATACAACTGACAAGTGGAAGAGAAGAGAATGTAGATCAGAAAAACATAATTCCACTAAAACAGCACATTAAAAAGGTAAAGAACCTTTCACCCCTCAGAAAGGCATTCAGGCAATGTCAGAAGTCACAAAGCGAACCACACCTGTATCCAACCTGAAAGAGTGCCACAGTTAACACCACGGCTCATCAACCTGCAGAACTGACTCACAGGAGAAAATGCCAACGAGATAAACCAACGCACAGCGTCATACTCCCTCATAAACCTTCACCCAGAAGCCTGTGTGACCAAGCTAAGTTTTGTAGCTACAGATGACCAACATGCCATCTTCAGAGTCACTTTTCTGAGCATAACGCCACCAGAAGGCAGCTAAGAGACCGATATCAAAGCCTTGGGTTTGTTACTACACAGGCCGTGACTGCAGGAACAAAGCACCTGCTCCAAGAGCCCAGCCAACTGCCTCATCTATACCCCTTTGCCCTCAGAAAAAGGATGCCACTTGGAGAGCAGGAAAACCCAGGACAGAGGTGATTTTAGTTAAATTGGTGTGACGGCAGACAGACCGAAGAGACCAAATTTCAGGGTAGTTTTCTGCTAAGCTTTCATTCTCACCCGTAGGTCCCCTGTTCCTGGGAAGTATTCTCCATACTTATGAAAGGACACGGTCATGACACGATCTGTGGTATAAAAGGCTTCCTCCACACCATCTCCATGGTGAATATCAATGTCAATATACAGCACTCTCTGGTGATACCTAGGAGCAGAAAGGAGTCAAAATACTGCATTTCTTCAGAGCAGAAAGTGCCTTCCCCAGCAGAGCAAACGGGAGGAGAGCAGGGAACTTGGTGCTAATGCCCAGGCTGCAGAGCTCCCAGGCTGCTCACTCCTGCAGCCTACAAGCAAAAAAGCTGCAGAGAACAGACACGTGCTTTGGTCAGCAGTGGAACAGAACCACTGAGGAAAATAAAAGTGGCTTTTGCTGCTGAAGGCAGATTCAACTCAGTTTATTCAGATTCAGCCAACAGACTGCATTTTTATGTCCAAGCCTCCAATTGAGGTTTGCCTTGAGCCAAAAGCTGACACACATTACAGCTGTGCCCCCTTTTCCAGTGTGGGTGGTTAGAGAAGAGGCCTAAGAGCAACCGCACAACGCTCCAAGCCTTCTGCCTCTCGTATAGTGTCCCCGTTAGACACCCCAGCGGGGAGAGGGTACCACATCCCCAAAGCTCATTAAGTGCTCCTGGGAAAACCCAGCTAAATAAAAGCAACAAAAAGAGAAACTGGGAAGAAAGTGCTAAGGGCTCAGAGGAAACGCAGCAGAACGGACAAACAAAAGGGGCAGATATTACTGCCCGTACTTTAGGAGCTCCAAGATAGCCAAGACAATATCGTTGACATAACAGAAGCCAGAAGCCTCTGACTTCTTGGCGTGGTGAAGGCCTCCTGCCCAATTCACAGCAATATCCGTCTGTTGCTTGTTCAGCTTCACAGCACTGGCTGTTGGGAGAAGAATTACACAACGTCAGCAGGAGAGCAAAGGCCCCAAGACAGAGACTGAGGGGTAAAGCTCTGGTCCCTTACAATCACATCACTGCTTATGTCTGCATTTGGGTACTTTGCAAAGCACCAGCCCAAGGGTTCAACACTGGATGTCTCAACGAACTAACAAAAGGCAAGGGAAGAGAAACGCAGGCGCTGTTTTGCCTGCACACACTTTACGCTGCTTCCCACTTTTGCCTCAGAGCATGAAATCTGCACAAACAAGTCCACAGCATTCTAGCTGGGGTCACAGCTGAAGACAGTCTAGATTTCTCAGTGCCCCGAACAAAAGATTTTAATGAAAGGTTTTATCTAACACATATTTAGGTCATTCGCTGAATATGCATCCAGGCAAAGGAAGTTCTCTATCCCCAGCCCCTTCATAAACTTTCTGCAGATTTTGCAGGTCTCTCAGGATCAAAACAAATGACATATTCTGTGGAATCTACAGCCGTGGGACAAGAGAGCTACTTCAAAAAACGCTGCAGTCAGTACTTGTACGTACTGCTGCTACGTTACAGGAAATAAAAGACGTCTAGATGTCATTGTGGGAGTAGCAGCCACAAAGCTTTAACGCCTGTGCACAGTAAAACAGTTTCACAACACCAATCTTTCTACAACAAAGTATTTGAAAACAGTGAAAGCGTTTTAAATGTTTCAGCTTTCCTGGAACCTGAAATTCTATTTTGCCTCCAGTCCAGAGACAGTGGCTTTCTGTTAAAAACAACAGATAAAGTAACCCTTTTCTTTCCTTTTCAGGTTATGCCTGCCCAGAGCGAGGTTTTGACAACTTTTTTTTCCGTAAAGCTCACGTTGATTTTTTTGTTAAACCCCTGCTGCTGCTGCGGTTTTAATTCTATTGCTGGCGATGTTGTTATACCACTTACAGAGTCTTTCATATATTCAGTGAAGTAACCCAGACTAGTGAAGATAAACTTAACAAATGTAGAGGGATCTGTCAATCTAAAAGGCTTGAACTCCCAATATGGGAAGAAATCTGGATCTAATTATTAAGGAAATCAGAAATAGGTTCACAGGGCTTCCCCACCACCACCTACAACAATTTATTTCCTAGACAGAACTACATCACATACATCTGCTTAAGAGAAAAAGAAATCAGCATACGACTTGTGAGCTTACCAACTGAGCCTCCAGCAGAGAGCTGACAGAACTCAAACAACCCATCAAACACCGGGCAGTCTTCCCCGACATTAACTTGAAAAGAACAGAAAAGAGTTAGTCAGACAAAACTACAAATAAATGGCAAAGCTTCTACCACTGCTGACTTTAAAAGATAACCAGATAGGCGATCGAAAGTTTTAAACAACAAAATGCCACGCACAAAGAGTAAAACGTTAACGTCATCGACCTGAGGATTGCCTGATGAGGGCAAAGAGGTTGTTGCTGCAGGGAAGATGCTCCTGACTCGAAAGGAAAAGAGGAAAGCAGGTCCCAGGAGCTCCGGCGAGAGCGACACGCCACCTGCCGGGGCGTGCTCCCAGGGATCCCGAAACCAGGCAATCGGTCGGAAAACGAGGGGCCGGGAGGAGCTGGTACCAGGCAGAGCTCTGCGACACCCGCCCGCCGCCGGCGCTCGCTGAGGCGGCACATTCCCAGTATTCTCATTCCCAGTATTCTGCTCTGCTCCGGCAGCACGTGCTGGTCACCACAGGCTGTGCAAAACAGGGGACAGCAGCCCTCGCTAGCCCACGCTGCAGCCCTGCTGCCCGGGCACGGTGCCTTTTGCGGGGGGGGAAAGGGCTGTTTGACTACAGAGCTGACACTGAGCTCCACCACACAACCTCACAGCAAGCAGGAAAGGATTTTGCTCCTGTTTCCTGATGAACTGCTGATGAGGAGTTGAGGAAGCAAACTGCCAGCGCTGCAGGAGAAAGGGGGGAGCTGGTAGATGTGTAGACGGTAGCGTGTGCTGGACGAGACGTTCACATCCGTTATCTGTTGTGCTACACTTTGTACATTCCTTTTACTTCACGTTGGGACGGTCAGATTTTAAGTTCTCAGCAGTACTGTAGTTTTGGCCTGGATAAATTTCTACTGCAGATAGCTCCGTGATTAAAAATAAAAAACTGACAGTAATAACAGAGCTGTATTGACTCTAAAATTTGCAAGATTTTACAAAGAAACCAACCTGTGTTTTTGTAAAAACATCTGTAGAACGTTTACTTCTGCGCTTAAGGTGATAGGCACAAACAGTTCTTGCAGACACTCGTCAGTGCACAGTCTCCACAAAGACTGTGTGATAAGGGAGTCTGAATGGTCCCAGTTTGGGACAGGGATCTCTGAAAAGGACAATACCCATCAGGGGACCCAGAAGGAAGCAATTGTTCCCGCTTTCCAATTGTTTCAGCAGGGCAGAGTCTGAATAATTAACTCCAAGAGGTGGTTGGAAGCTTTCACTGTTAAATCAGGAGAACTTCAAGTCATTAATTTCTGCACACTTCCCGTTACAACAAATTAAACTTCTTGCCCTTTAGGTTACGGAGTAAGTCCTCCCAAGTCCTCAGGCAGGCAACACAGCATTGGCAGAACAAAATTAGAGACTGTTCATTACCTTCACTGCCTTCAGAGCTTTGTGGGCAGCACTGACAGTATTTGAGGGCATCTCTCTGCTATACCTGGCAAAGGAAGGGGAGCTGCTGTGTAATCAGAAGCCAATTGGGCTTTTTCCCACCAGGAGATTCAAAGCAGACAGGACTGCTAAGGAGGGATATTACTAACAGGGGTCAATCACTTGACCACAGGCATAAAGCTGAAAAGCACAGATGCTCCTTCTTCCTTGCAGTGGGTGGGTGACGAGCTTCGTACTTGGGAGACCACAATCAGAGAGAGCCCAGCGTTAAGGGGGGAACCATCCTTGGGGAATCAAGGAGTATCCTTCCCTCGAAAGGAAAGCTGAGGCTCCAGGCAGGCTGCAGAGACCTGCCACTGTACTTGGGAGCGGTGACCTTGTCTCCTGTATCCCTAATCTCTGTTCTGAGCCTCCTGGGCTACTTCTCTAGCTACACAGAGGCCCCTGTTTTGCAGATCTCGTTGAAGAAAAGCTCTGTCCTCCGTGTGTTTAAGATTAATTTTTATATTTTGCCTCCTTCAGGTAAAAATAGTTCTGTGAAACGTTGACTACCAGAGAAAGCAGAGTGGGTGTTTATGGGCTGTATCTGTTTCAGGGGTAAACAGTTCAGTTTGTGTAAATATGTACTATGGTACATGTCATTTGGTACATTAAGACATATCATTTACTGTAGGAAGTCTTTCAATGTGTATTACTCATGAACCGTATTACGCATTCCTCTTATGCGCTTTGTGCCTTAATATCCGTCCCCTTCAGCTCACACCAGACTGCCAAGTGCCTCTGCTCCAGACTCAAGACCCTTATTTCTTCTAAATTGGAGAATACACTTCACATAAATAAACCCCATGGGCTAACAACTTTCTTCTGCTCTCGAGGATTGTTGTGTGCAAGACCAAAACACTGTTTAAATGAACCTTGAGCCTTCCCCGCTGTTTGTCTACGCTTGCTAGAAATCTAGTTTGCTGCAGTCACTGACAAAGAACATCAGTTTGTAGTTGCAGAGAGACCAAAAAATGTTTTCTGTAACATTAAAGTCACCATTTAAGACCCCTTCCATGGACTGGAGAGGTTAGAACAAGAGACTAGCTCACAAAATAAACCATTTTAACACAAGGTATTATTGTGCATCTCAAGCCTCCCCCACTTCCAAACTGCTGTCGCCCTGGAAATCCTTCAGAGTTACTGCAGATTTTGGACACAATCGATGAGTTGGGGGCTTTTTTGTTTGTTTGTTTTAAATTACACAACCCCTTCCCACCTCAATACCTTTGGTTAAAGATAAGCAACAACAGAAAATACAAGCAACTCATAAATGGAGTAATTCAGTCATCTCTGTGCCAGGAAGGCAAGTCAGAAGTTTCCATCAAAACACAAGACCAGTAAAAGCCAGGTCTAAGGGGTTTCCTCAGCTCTTTTGGCATATTGGCTTGAGAGAGGAACCCATTTTGAAAATTCTTGATATACCAGAAAAAACAAAAAGCCGGGAGAAAGACAGTTTGCCATGGTTCTTCCTACTCTTTTTATCACAAACTTCTAAAGCTGGCCTAGGGTTCCCAGAACCACAGATTTTAGCACTGTCAGGAAAACTAAAGCCCTACACACAGAGCTTACATCTTTGCATCTGCTTGCTGTACTCCGACATGTTATCTGGGCGAATAGATCTCAGAAATTTTATGTAGTCATCACTGTGGTACTTGGTCATTTCTTCTGCGTTTGCCTTGTGAGGGCGCTGCAAGGACAAAAAAAAAAAAAAAAAAAAAAAAAAAAAAAAAAAAAATTCCCATTTCCAATCTCAGATTGACTCCCAGGAACAGCAAAACATTTAAAACAGCAGCATTAAACAAGAGAAACTTATTTTCAAAGGCAAAAATGCCACTACTGGAGACTGGACATATCTAGACAAAGGAAATATTTAAGTCACAGCAAGAAAAGCCTTTTTCCAGTCTCCAAAGCTTATCTGAAGCAAAGATCATCTCACTACAAGCAATGAGAATAAAACAGAAATACATCAGCACAACTGTTTGGGGTGTTTTTTTTCCCCTTTTCCTCTTTGGCTTGTCAACAGAGAACTTACAAGTCTGAAGCATCAAAACTAAAACCTGACACATAAACTAAGATCTTCCATATATATTTCTTTTCATGACCAGTCCTACACTTACATATATCTCCATCTTTCTGTAGAGGCCATAGTTCAGCAGTAGGTTGTGGGTCATACGGATCCTGTGGGGTTTCATTGGATGTCCTTGGCCATAATAGTAGTTCCCAACATCACCTGCGAGCAGAAAGGATTTTGTTATAGCAGGGAAAACTATTAATTCCTTCAAACAGAATCACATTTTACTTGTTCTTCAGCAGTACATCTGTTCACAGGGGACAGCGTCTCCCATCTTGCTTGCACAGGTATTTCTCTGGCTTCAGAAAAGTTTATCCTAGACTCAAATAAAACAGACATTTGGAAATTAGGGTATGGCCAGGCAAGGAATTTTTTAATGCCAGTTCTGGGGAAGGCAATCCAGGTAGAGTCTGAACAACTAACATCACAGTGCACAACTTAAGAGGAGGGAGCTCCAGCTTCCCTGGGCAGGAGGAGCTTTGGACACCACGTCTGTGAGTCCTCACTCAGCAAATGACAGGTCTCCAATGTCCTCCCCAGGAGGTTCAGGTCTGCTACAATATCTCACGTTCACAGCGCTCGCAGGTCTCACTGAGAAATGCAACCACACTCTGAGCAGAAACCCACACGCCAAGAGGCATGCAAGTTTAATCCCGGCTCAGACAATGACTCATCAGACAGAGCACGTAGCCTCTTTGCCTCAGTTTCTTACTGTTTTCCTAACAGAAATGAGATACGAAGCAGCTAATTCTGTCAATAACCAGCTGTTGTTTGACAGCTTCTCAATCATTTTCACCCTTTATTCTTGCTTGAGGTCCTTCAGAGGAATCTCAGTCCCTACCAACCACACAGCCAGGCAGATGCACCTAACGAGTTATCCCATGGGCACCAGCATTAACCAAGTTACCTTCCTGCAAATACATCCCATGGGTCATCTCCTCATGTGCATCTTCCTCTACCTCACAAAAGCTAAGCATCTCCCACGGTAGGGACCACTAACTGGGTCCTTTTCTCCTCCTCTCCCAGGGTACTTATTTTCATTAAATGTATAGAAATTTAACTTTTGGATGTCTGCCTCCTAACTGATTTGGCTGCGAGAGGCACAGACTCCAAAATTAAGTTGCCAGAAGCAGGAAACGCGCTGCCAGCCACAGGCAGCAGCAATATCACACAAGCCCCATTTTCTTGGGAAACCAGACTAAGTTGTTCATGTAGTTGTACAACTCCTGATCAGTTTAGGAAGAAGGAGACCTAATCCGGTCTGGCTGGTGACTCAGTTGGGAGTATTAATATTTCATCACCAATCTTAACATTCAGGAGAAACTGCTACTTCCTCACAGCACACAGCTGTAGTTTTTCCTCCTGCAGACGTGGCCCTATTTTCAGTCAAAGTAGATGCAAACGTTGCAAATCCCACGCCCAAATAATTCTGCTGCTGGAGTCTACCTGTCCATGGCACTACAGTGAAATAGGGTGTTCTTTGAACAAAGGTATTTTAATGGGGCAACTAGCCCTACAGTAAAAACGGGTTAAATCAAGCTTTGGGGAACTCGAGAAGAGATGCTCAAGACCCTATCTAGAAAACACAAGGACAAAACTCCATGAAGCTTTGAAAAATCATCTTCGTCACCTCAGGCTGTCAGTGAAACGCCCTGGGCAAACCCTGACTTCCAGAGCCTGTTCATGTTCACTCTGCTAGACTCATTCCACCATGAGTCTCACAGAGCAGCAGACGAGCTTATCTGCTCGTGGATGTCAGTGCAGATTAAGTGTGTGAACTTAACAGATACCTCTTCCTATCTGCTAGGGTTAAGCAAGACCCTACACAGGGAGCTAACAAAGGAGAAGGTACTGTTCAAGTTCAAACCCTTGTACACCCTCTCAGCACCCCTCAGGATTTCCACGAAGGACCTTTATGATACTCGATTACCTCTTCCCCCAACCTCTGCATCCCACCTCAACCCTTCCCTGCAGCTCAGGTTCCTTCTCCAGCACAGGACACCCTCCCACCATCTGAAATGTGTGGCTCAAGGAAGAGACCCAAACGCCATCCAAAACAGCACCCAGGGACACCCCTTCAGGGAATTACCGCGCTAGATTGCGCTGCTCCAACCTCCCCGCATGGAAAATAAAAGACCCTGACAAACTGGCCTCCCACAACTGCAGATTATGCCTTGCCCAACAATAAAAAGCACACTTTCACCCTAGGACACGCTGTGGATGTTTGCCAGCTGCTTGTAAAAGAGCAGTGGAAAAAAGGCACTGAAACCTCACCACGGAGTAAATTAGCGAGGGCAGCTATAGACAAGAGTATAACACTAAGTTCATGGAGTTAGCACGCAATAAAGACCACAAGGACAGCATCGCTGCTCGGTATTTTCAATCAGAATGACTGATGGTTATTTCACATTTAAGACATCATCGCGTGCCTTTAAAGTTTATAGCTTGTTCACAAACTGACAAGCCTCTTTGTGAACATGTAATATTCCGAGAACAGCGATAAATTTGGACATAAAGACCTTTTATTTTTTCCCCAACATCCAGGTTGTGCGCTCACGTATGGCATTCTAGCACTTCCCTCGGGCACTTTTTAAGTTTCAACCAGGCATTTTAGGGCCCAGGGTTCCAACATCCCTTTGTTTTTTTGATATGATGGGTGTTGCACAGAAATCAGTTGTGTGGTGAAGTTGTGTGCAGACTCCTCCTCACCCTGCCCTCCCAAAGACACCGGCTGAGTCAGAGACCCTGCAGGACTGTCATTACAGGTTGCAAACCTACCACTTCGGTTTACTGTTCTAGAGAAATAAAAGCCCTCACTACATTCCTGACAACATACAGCAGGTTAAAAGAGCCCACTTTACTGCTTGAACACCAAGCACATCCACTTACTGGGAAAAAGTAGCAAGAAAAAAAAGTTTTTTATTTGATTTCACAGACAAAAAAACACGATGAAATAGAGAATTGCACAACACCTTTCACACAGAGTGATCACAGACTCTTAAAAATGAGCTCGCCCATCACCAAGGCACCAAGTCGCCCCTCCAACGGGGAGGAGGTTGTGAAGACGCAGAGGTGACACGACTGTGATTTCTCCCACAGGCTACGGGGTAGAAGTGGGGAAGACGCAGAAGATGCCCCACTTGGGATTGGGCCAGCTCTACCACCCCGTTACTTCCCTACCCCGATGGGATGATTATACAGCCCCAAAGCAGCACTTCCCCAGCCTAGTAACAGAAAAAGAAAAGCCAGTCTACAATTCAGCCAAGGTCGGAGCCAGAACTAAACAATGTTCCTAGACACAGGAACTCCCTGCAAATGACCACACAGTCGTAATGCCTTTGAGTTTGTCCCTTTCTTGACAGCAACACCGCTGGCCCAGACGGGAGCTTCAGGAGTGGCTCTTCCTCTTAACATGGCTCAAGGAGGCTTCACCTCCCCACAACCCCTCCTGTCCCCCAGCACCGCCCCAAGTGCTCCTCATCCTCCCAGAAACCTTCCTCAGCATCTCAGCATGGCTCCCAAGGTCTCTCTCAGCCTCATGCCCCTCTCCCCATCCCGGACCCTTCACAGCCTTTCCCTACCTCTAAAGTCCCTGCAACTCCAAACCTGTTCCACCCCCCCATCTCCCCCCAATACCACTCCCCTATCTTTACCCCCACTCTTCCCTTTCTCCCCTCCAGTGCTCCCCAATATCC
>NW_020799130.1:2450097-2452795 GCF_003259725.1 Athene cunicularia
GGCTCCAGGCTGTTCACCATGGCCACGAAGTTGTAGGGGATCAAACCCTCCTGGCCGGTGGTGAGCGACTGCGCCTTCCACCACTCCCCGCTCCTGCAAGGACACAGCGAGGTGAGGCCCCTCCCCGGCTGCTGGGACCCCGCACAGACCCCCCGCAGTGGGCTAGCATGTCTGTTCCCGCAGTAGCCACCAGATAGGGCTGTCACCCCACCAAAAGCAGGGTCGGGCGGGTATTCGGGGTCCTGCAGTCCCCCCCCAGCTGAGGGGGAGAGAGATGGAGGGGGAAAAAGAATCTCTGCACCCCCCACCTACTCCCCTCTCCCGGGGCTTCACGCCATCCTGCAGCTCTTGGGGCGCCGCGGGGACCCCCAGAAGAAGAGGACGGGGTGTGAGGGGATTTCCTCCTCCTGTGACCCCAAGCTGTGCGCACCCCAAGAGCCGGGCTCGGGGGGGGGGGGCACGTGAGAGGCCGAGATGTCGGGGGACGCACCCTCACGAGCTGTGTACTCGTTGTCCTCGATGAGGCGGGCCAGCCCGAAGTCGGCGATTTTGCAGCACAGGGTGTCCGACACGAGGATGTTGGCGGCCCGCAGGTCGCGGTGGATGTAGTTCTTGGCCTCGATGAAGGCCATGCCCTCGGCGATCTGTGGTTCGGGGTAATTGCAATTAACAGCCGCCACCCCGAGCGGGGCAGCCCCAGCTCCCGCCCCGGCAGAGCTCTCCCCGCCAGCAGCCCTGCAGCTCCGTCCCGCCGCACCTGCGCAGCCATGTCCAGTAGTTTGTTGATGCTGAGTTTGACTCCTTCTGAGGTCTTGAGGAAGTCCACGAGGCTGCCTGCAATGAAAGCAGCAGGTCTCAGCAGCAGGCAGGCACCATGCTGCCTTCCCCCCTTCCCCTCCCGGCATCTGTTGGGGCTGGGTGTTGTGGTGGTGGGGTCACTGTCCCAACACCGAACTGGGCAGCTCGCAGCCCCCCAAGAAAGGCAGGCAGGAGGGATGGGCAGGAGACCATCCTGCCTGCAAAGTCCTTTCCCCCCCTGCCAGGGCTGCCCCCCAGCTGGTGGGTGAGCTGTGATGCAAAGGCAGAGCACGGGGAGGGAAAAGGTGCTAAAAGCATCTCAAAAAACCAAAGCCAGCACTGACCGCTGGACAGGAACAGCCTGGAGCTGAAGGACCAGGACTCTTCACAGCCCCAGGCGCCCCCACCCACGGTGGGCAGCAGCCAGGTGCCCTCACCCTTCTCCATGTACTCTGTGATGATGTAGATGGGCTCCTTCGTCACCACGGCGTAGAGCCGCACCAGCCGCGGGTGCTGCAGGTTCTTCATGAGGTTGGCCTCTGCCAAGAAGGCGCTGGGTGACATGCTGCCCTGCTTCAGGTTTTTGATGGCCACCTTAGTGTGGCCGTTGTAGAAACCTGCGGAGAGATGGGGGAGAGGGACCCCATCACCGGGCACGGCAATAGCGGTGCCGGCCAAGGAGGCGAATGCGGGGGCTACGCTGTGGATCTAGAGCATCCCAACCCGAGGCTGCGGGAGCAAGAGATGTTGGAGATTGTGAAGGTCGGATGAAGATGGGCAGAGGACCTTCGTGCCCCGAAGGACTGTTGCAGCGGGGCCAGGGGACTTTCGGGCATGATCGCAGCTCTGTGCTGGCCACCTCCTGGACAAAAATCTGTAACCACATTTTAACAGACCAGGCAGATGCTTTTACCTGTGGCTTTCAACCACAGAAGGAAAGGAAGCTGTTGGTTGCTGGGCTTTGGGCAGGAGGGGCAGCTGGGGGAGCCGGGCAGTGATGCCAAAGCCTGGCTCCTGCCGGGTACCTGGAGGGGACTTTGCGAGTCAGCCAGCGCCCGTGGGAGCGGGTGGCGTGGAGGGGAGTGGGGCAGCCCCAGTGCCTCCCCCACCGCAGCACCCAGGGAGCAGGAGATGCTTTTGTGGCTGGGTCACAGCACGCTGGAGGCTTCACACTGCCCTCGAGCCCCCAGCGACGCAGCGACAGCCACAAGGGTCATTTCCCGTGAGGGGCCACGCACGGTGCTCGCAGGCCCCACGCCAAAGCTGGCGGCTGTTCTCACGGCGAGCAGAGCCCGGCTCGATGAGAACACAGTGCAGCCCCTGTGTGCAGGGGTCCGAGTGGCTGAGGATGGGAGAAAGGGGAAACTTGGGCTGCTCTGGGTAAACCAGAGCTGCCCCCGGGCTGCTCTAGCTGCTGGGTTTCTCCCTTCTGTCGAGGACCTTGTAGAAAAACCAAAGTCCCACACCTGAGGCTGTGCTGACCCCGTCTCCATGTGAGACCCCGGCTGAGGACGCTGCGGGGCCCGGCTGACGCTGCCCACACGGGAGCCCTCATCTGGGAGGAAACACCCCAGTTTCACCCTGACTCACCCATCCAGACTTCTCCAAACTGCCCCGCTCCCAGCTTCTCCACCAGCTTCAGCGACTCCCGTGGCACCTCCCACTCATCCTGCCACCATGGCTTCTGCGGCTTCTGGGTCCGGCAGGGCTTGCCGAGGCGGGTGCACAGCCCGTCAGAGCTGCCTGCGGCACGGGGGGAAGCAGAGCCAGTGTCAACGCAGGCAGAGGGTACAGGGCACCGCACAAGATGATGACTTTGCTGGGGCATGGAGTAACATCATGTCCTGCTCATCCCATCCCATCCCATCCCATCCCATCCCATCCCATCCCATCCCATCCC
>NW_020799130.1:2452845-2459735 GCF_003259725.1 Athene cunicularia
CACCACCAGCTTATCTGGGAGGACAAGCGGAGGGGCAGGGTGGCAGCAGCCAACTGGGGGGGTGTCCACAGCCTCCCCCTGCCACAGCCTGACTTTACCTTGCAGGGGGGAGCACGGCGGAGACGTGGCCTCGTAGGACACCAAGGGGTCTTGCACCTCGGAGCCGCTGCGGATCAGCCTCTGCGAGGGAAAGAGGAACACAGTGAGCCCTCCCCTTCCCGGGGCTTGGTCAGCCCACGGCCACCTCTGGAGGCATTTGGCCACCTCTGGAGGCATTTGGCCACCAGGATGAGGGGCCCGCTCGCCCCCTCCTCACCTGCCGCTTGCTGTCGGGCTCGATGGGGTAATTGCAGTGCTCACAAATGTCGATGTTCTCGATCCAGTCCTCGTCGTAGTCCGAGCTGCAGCAGCAGCCCATGGTGGCTGCCGGGGGGGGGGAGAGGTGGTGAGGGAAACCCTCACACCCCCAGCCCCAGCCTTGCCTCCCCCCCTGCTCCAGCTCATCCCCATCCCTGCGTCCCTCAGTCTGGCTTCCCACGTGGCATGGCCCGTCCCACACACTCCCCAGGTCCTCAGCGGAGCTGGGGCCATCCCAACTCTCTGTCGACAGCCATATTTTCTCCTAATTTTGCTCTGTCTTTGTTAATTAAAAACACTAAAGGCAATTAGTCCCCAGCCCGAGGCTCCCTTTTCCCACCAGCACAGCCTGGCGTTGTCTCCTTCGCCAGCTCCTTCCCACCGTGCAGCCCTTGGGCTGATCCCTCCATTCTCCATCTAGATAACGATCTAATTATGAATATCCCATCAGTAATTAACGCATGCCCCTGCAGCACGAGGTTTGGCTGGACCAGGCACCTCCCCGGCCCTAAAAGCAGCTCCTGGGGTGAGACATGGATGGGAGCCATCACCCCCTCCCACTCTGCTGAATCACCTGGGATTTCCTTCTCCCCCCACGCGTTCGACCCCATCACTGTGCTCCTGTTTCTCCTGCGCCAGGGATTGTCCTTCAAACCCCCATCCCTCCCCTGGAGCCCCTCACCAGCTCGCCCTGAAACACCAAGAACCCCCCAACCTCAAGCATCAGCCACGGTGACACCGGCGCGGGGCTGCACCCCAGGGTCCCCGGCGCCGCGGCGTGGGCACCGGGGCAGCCTGGCAGCGATGTCACGAGTGTTGCCTGGGCTCTGCAACGGGGCAGCAGCTCTCACCTTCCTGCAAAAGCTGAGCGTGGCACGGAGCCGGGAGCCCCGGCACTGCGTCATGTGCAAATGGCGGCCCACGGCCCTGGAAAAAGCTCTTCTGCAGAATCCCCCACGCCCACGCCGCCGGGATTTATCTCCACCAAGACCTGCCCCCCAAAGCTCGGCCCAGAAACTCTGGAGACTCTTTGGGGGCCCCGACGTTGGTTTCTGCAGGCAGTGGGTGCCAACGGCAGGGCTGGGAGCCCCCCGATGCCGAGAGCCAACCCAGGTGTCTCTGCCCCCCAGCACCCAAAATCCGCGACCGCTTTTGCAAACGCCGAGCGGGAGCTTTTATCTGGCAGCGAGGTGGTGCAGCTGCCAGGGTCCCCGTCCTCACCCTGCCTGGCAGCGAGACGGGTCCCCCACGAGCCGCTGAGCCCCGGGAGCTGCTTTTCTAGGGGCTGTTGGCACCGCCAGCGCGGCTTCCTCCCTGGTTTCCTACCAGGAGCCATCGCACGACTGCTTTTTCACAGGTACACACTTAAATTCACCTCCCCCCGTGGTGCCAAAGAGGGTACGGCCACGGGGGCTTCATTTGAGTGCGTGTCCCCCCCGTGGGCAGCTGGGGACAGAAGGGAAGAGCCTCACAGAGGGTGCCCAGGGAGGGTGCAGGGTCCCCAGGGTGCCGCCAGCCCCCGGTGCCACCAGCCCCAGCCATCAGCACCTGCTGCCAGGCAGAGCCCCCCCAGCCTGCGCTGCCAAGGGCTGGAGACCCTGAGCCCCCTCCCTCGGGGACAGGGTCCGCACGGCTGTTTCAGCATCCACAGCAAGGACACGGGGGTTGTCCCCACGGTGCCACCTCGGGGTGCCCACCGCCAAGGAGCCAGTGACAGGCAATTGTGGGGAGGAGAGGGCAGACGAGTGAGCCCCTCCCGCGCCGTGCAATGCTGCTCTGGGGACTCAAACGCTAAAAAACACCCTGGGTGCCTTCCACTCCTGGGGACCCTCATTTGGGAACACACTTTAGCACCCAAAAAGGGGTTCGGCCACACCGCAGGGGCAGACAAGGCCCCGGCGATGCTCAGGCAGCAGCAAACCCGATACCCAGCCCCAAGCACAACCCTGGCCCTGCAGAGGAGAAGCCCCCAGCCCCCCCCAGACCTGCCCGCAGCCTTTCGAATGCCTTTACCAAGGGCGAGCCATGCCAGAAGGTGTTTTTTCCTCCCTGCACAAAGCCGGGGTGGGGAGGGAGGTGCTGCTATTGTGCCTTTTTTTTTTTTTTTCTTACGTACTCAAGCCACAGCGTAATTTCCACCGAGCAGCCGTTTCACCTGCGCAGCGTGAGGGCCACGCCGGTGGAAGGGGGTGTTTGAAGTCAGGTTTGGTGACTGCATCTGTGCAACCGAATTTCTCGTGCGAAGAGGCTGCCTGAGAGGGATGTGTAGGCGCCTCTGCCCTGCGCCTCGCCGTGTCCCCGGGGGAGGTCTCTGCGGGTGGGCACACGTGTCCTCACACGGACATTTATGTCCCTTTGCCCAGTTTTGCTCCGGAGCGTGTCCAGACCCCTCGGCTCTTGCTGGAGGAGCTGTCCCGTGCCGGCCCTTCCGCAAACGCTTCTTCGGCCGGGTCCGGTTGGCTTGTTCACAAGTGTGGGCGGGCGTGAGGAGGGCTGAGGGCTGGGCTGACCCTGTCCCTGATGCTCTTTAAGGCTCACTGGGGTGTCCCGGATGTCCCCAGGCCAGCTGTGACCCAGCTGGACAGTTGGTCAGCCTCGCAGGGACGCAAAGGACCGCGTCCCCAAAGCTGCCATCGCAGCGGGGGGGTGTTTGCACTGAGACAGCACCGAAACCAGGGGTATCTCAGTGTCTGAACCCCCAAAGTGGGCAGCGGACCCCGAGGGACTGGCATGAAATCGCTGCCTGTCCTTAAGCTGCTCTTGCCCACAGCTGGGCAGGCAAGAACTTGGCCTTGGGGACAAAACTCCCACTTCGCCCTGGAAATGGGGACTTGGGGAGAGCCCCGTGAGGGGGCCAGCGCTCCCACCCCGGGCAGCCCCCCTGGGCAGGCAGAGCATCAGGACAGCAGCTTTCACCCCAGCTGGGAGGCCACAGAGGAATGGGGAGCACAGCCCTGCTCCCCCCATCCCTCACCTGGGCACCAGCGCTCACATCCCCCCGCAGCGGTGAGCCCCAGACCCCATTTTCATCCCTCCGAGAGGCAACCTCAGAGACTGCAACAGGACCCCCCACCCTCCGCAGGCACCCAGGTGGTCCCCAGCTCCCGTCTGGAGGGCGCAAACCCTCTCACCCCCGGGTCCCTGGTACCTGTTGGCAGCGAGGCGAGGACCAGCCGCTCTCAGACTCCCATGGCCCAGCGGCGAGAGCGAAGGCGTCGTCCCCGCTCACGTCCTCTCCATCCCTGGCAGGAGCGCGGAGACCCTCTGGGGAGCAGAGACGAGCCCCCCGCCCGCGGGCGCGCGCGCTCCCCGTCGCTGCCACTCGCTCTTGCTCACCTCCTGCCCTGGTTTCCTGCCTCATGAGCAAACTCTAGAGAAGCTGGTTCGCAGCTCGCGCACAACCGCAAGAGCTAGTGACAAACCCCGATGGCTTCCTGCCATCCCCAGCACGGAGGGTCCCTGCTCTGGGTGTCCCTGGCCACCCATCCCCAGGGAGCAGGGTGGACAAAGCGATGCTGAGCCCCTCGGTCGGTGGGGAAATGGGGTCCCGTGGGCTGGGAGATGCGCTGCGAGGGGCCAGCGATGGGCAGGGGATTGTCACCCCCTGCCCGGGTTGTCCTGGTGAGCTGACCCCCCCTGCTCCTTGGTGCTGTCCCCTCTCCAGAGCTCGGCGTGGGCAGGCTGACAGTGCCATGCACCATCTCCCCTGACCCCCTCGGACCCTACGCAGCTTGTGGGACTCATCCTGCACCCACAGCCCCTACTTGAGCCATCACCACCGGGTCACCCCGGACCCCGGCACCCCAAGAGCCACCAGTGAGAGAAGCTGAAGCCAAGGGGACACGTTGTGCCCCAGCCAGGCTGCCACCCTCGTGTTTATGGAGACAGCTCAGAGCAGAGCAACCACAACGCTATTGTCTTGGCTTTTGTGATCAAACATGAAGCCGCAGGTACCTGCTGGCTGCTCTGCGGAGGCACAGGCAGGAAGCCCAGCTGTGTTGGGGGGGGCTGTGACAACTTGAGGGGCACCACAGCAGCAGCACCGGACGCAGCATCCACCCTGGCAGGGACATTTCCCAGGGGCAGCCACGCAGCCCCGTTCCCTTGTGCTCACCGACACTGCGGGTGCCCCAGGCAAAGGGTGCGCTGCCAGGCCCTGGGGTGTGCCACAGCCTCGGGGTACATGTCGGGTTCTCCCTGTGTCCTGCTGCTACCCTGGGAAGGAGAAGCAGCCCCCCAAACTATCCCTGGGACATCCCACAGCTTGCTTGGATCACCCCACCTCTTCCCCAGCACGCCTTGATAAAAACAGTCTGAAAATTGCATCCCCAAGCGGCAACTTCTTTTGTAAAGGGTTTGGTGTTAATGGAGGAAAGGAAAAAGCCAAAAGCAAACCCCTCTGGTGACAGCGACGTGTCCAACCCTGGCTGGCACTACCCCCAGGATCCCTCCTGCTCCCAGCACAGTGCTGCAGGGGGTTGGAGATGGGTCAGGATGGGGGTGTGGGGGCTGCCAAACCCCGAGCACAGTCCCCAGCACCTCCTGGCCTCAAGCCTCAAAAACAACCCCTCTGTTCGCAGCTGGTTCGGTGACGAGCGTTTCCTGCAACGGTGCAGCCCGAGCACCCACCCGCTGCCAGGGGCGTCCGGGAAGAGGCGGGCAACCCGAAGCAAAGACGCCGTCTCTGGCATGGCACCATCCTGCAGCAGAAACCCCCGAGAAGCCACCCACCCTGCAAAGCAGAGCCCTGGGGCGTGGCCGGGGAAGGGGCGATGGCAGCATGGTCCCCTCTGCCACCCCCAGGTCCCCCACAGCGAAGGGGCAGGAGCCACATCTGCAGGCGCGGGCAGGTGCCTGGGTGCATGTAAAAACAGGAAAAAAGCATCAGCTCTCGCCTTCACCTCCTTTTATTCCTCCTCAAGGGGCTGCTCCCCATATTTCCCACCATCCTTATGGACAGGGCACTGGGTGCCCCAAAACACCCTGTGCCCGATGGGGATGGTGGCACGGCGTTGTCCCCGGGGCAGGGCTGGCAGTGCCAGGGCTAAGCACCGCCCGCCCCGAGGGAGCTCCCCAGTCCCCGGGGCGTCTTGAGAAGGACCCTTGAGCCCTACCAGGTCTGGATGCACCCATGGGTGCCCACGAGGCTCCGGTCCGGGCTCAGTTCCGAGCACTCCGAGGGGTCCCACCGCGCTCAGCAGAGGGAGAACCGCCGGGAGTTGATGTTCATGCGGGTGACGCCGATGTGCTTGAGCGGCGTGGAGAGCAAGAAGGCGGCCTTGGGCGGGATGTTGCAGAGCAGGTCCGAGTCTTCCTCACAGCCCTCGAGGCCGAAGGTAGCATCGTCCAGCATCTCCTTGTGCTGGTGGCAGGCCTGCTCCACCTTCAGCCGGTGCAGCCGCGCCCGCAGGCGCATCAGCTGCTGCGCCAGGCGCTGGTCCACAGCCTGCATCTCCCGCTGCACCGGGGTGGGGGACAGAACGGGTGTGAGGGCCGCAGCAGGACCAGCCACCGAGGGAGGCAACGCTGGGGCAGGACACAAATCCACCAGGGACCACGCGCAGACGGGGCGCTGGGATCCGCGCAGAGCCCGCGCGCGTGGTCCTGGGGTCGGGGTGATGGCACAGGGTCAGCTCGGGTGGGCTTGTAGCCGTGGGGTTGTTGCTGCTTGTGCCACCCCAGGAAAGCCACCACGGCTGTGCCACAGCGAGGAAGTCCAGCGCAGCCATGCACAGGCGGGAGGGGGTGACAAGCGCAGACCCTGACAGAGCTGTGACCCCCGGCGCTGCACGGGGGACACGGCAGAGCTGTGGCACCGCAGAGCCACACGTGGCCTTGCAAAAAATCCACAAACACTGTCCGTGCTGGGAAAAGGAGCAAAGCCTCACGCTGCGGCTGGAGCACCCTGAGCCTGGCACATCCCATCGCTGCTACGGGAGGTCGGGCTGCAAATGCTCCCCTTGCGCGGAGAAACCCCGAGGCCCCGTCCCTGCCTTGGGGCCCAGCCCCTGCCCCCCTCTTCGTGCCCCCCATCCCACCAGCAGCTACTCACCAGCTCCATCCTGAGCCACTCCAGAGCCGCCTCCACGGTGGCGAAGCCACAGACGCCACCATCCCACTCCTCCTCATCCCCGGGGTGCCCAGGGCACTGCTCTGCCCCCCGTGCCCCCCCGGGGGTCCGGCTGCGCCAGGGCTGCCCCCTCACCCGGGCTTCCCACTCCAGGTAGGAAGGTCTCCGCGTCTGCAGCTTCAGCTTGGCCGTCAGCGCCTTCACGCTGTCCAGGCTCTCCTCCTCCCAGGTGGGCTCCTCCTCGCCCAGCTCCTTGAACTTCAACTCGCCAAAGGGCATGGTGGCACCCGCCAGAGCCCCCCAAAACCCTTGGGTGACCTCTCCCCCCCCCCCTCAAACCCTCCGCGCAAACGGAGTCTCTGCCCCACTGCGCCTACAGAGTGAGGAGCACCCCGAGCACCCACCCGCTCCCCACAGCTGCACCCACGTCCCGGTTATTTATTCACCCTCAGAACAATAAAGG
>NW_020799130.1:2459785-2466910 GCF_003259725.1 Athene cunicularia
CAGCTCTGGCTGCCCGCCGCCCCTCGCCCCGCAGGCGATGCTCCGCAGCAGCCAGCCGCTGACGGGCCCCAACCGAAAGCGCTGCCGCGAGGACGAGGTGCTGCTGGGAACGGTCCTGGATGAGGGCGAGCGGGGTTTTATCATCGACACGCGGTCGGCCCAGGCGGCGAAGCAGGCACGGATGACAGGGGGGGGCACGGAGCCCAAATCCTCCTACCCGCAGTGGAGGAGGCTGCACCGGCCCCTGGAGAGGTGAGGGGCTGTGCTGAGACCTGCCGCTCTCACGACACGGGTGATCACCCCATCCTGCCAACAGCACGGGGATTCCAGCTCCCCCTAAAAAACTCGCCAAGCGCCTCACGCTGCTTTCTGCCACCCCAGAGGCCGCCAGCTGCAGGAGAGTTTTATTAAGCTGGTGGACGCCTGCAACGACACCACAATCAACATGGACCGGTGGCTGAACCGCCTGGAGAGCTGCCGCTGGCTGAGCCACGTCAAGGCAGCCCTGAGCACGGCCTGCCTGGCCGCACAGTGCATGGACAGGTAAGGGTTGGGGGGTGATGCCCCGCTTCCCCTCCCCTTTCAACGCTTTCCCAAACCTCAGGCATCGCCCTGGGACCGCCCGCAGGGAGGAGGCCAACGTGCTGGTGCACGGGGCGGAAGGGACGGACACGACCCTGCTGGTGACGGCGCTGGCCCAGGTGATCCTGGACCCGTCCTGCCGCACGCTGGCGGGTTTCCAGGGGCTGCTGGAGCGGGAGTGGATCGAGGTGAGAGCAGCAGTTGTGAGGGCAACGGGGATCCCAGCCGGGCAGGGCAAGCCCTGAGCTCCCCTTCACCCCAATTCCCCCTGGGGGGTCCCCACAGGCCGGTCACCCCTTCCACCTCCGCTGCGCCCACTCTGCCTACTCCCACGCCCGGCTGAAGCAGGAGGCGCCGCTTTTCCTCCTCTTCCTCGACTGCGTGTGGCAGCTGAGCCGGCAGTTCCCCTTCTCCTTGGAGTTCAGCGAGCGCCTCCTCCTCACCCTCTTTGACAACGCCTATGCCTCCGCCTACGGCACCTTCCTCTGCAACAACGAGAAGGAGAGGCAAGTTGGGGGATGGAGGGGCTGCCCCCACCTTCCCGCTGCCCTCCCGGTCACAGCTTGGGTCAAACTCAGCCTCACAATCCCTGGCAGGGAACTGAAACGCGTCTCGACTCTCCTGTAGGTGCCTGTGTAAAGTGAAGGAGAACACGCACTCCCTCTGGGCGTGGCTGAACCAGCCTGGGGAGAGGCAGAAGTACCTGAACCCTCTCTACTCGCCCAACGCCCTGGTTATCTGGCCCTCGGTTGAGCCCCAGAGCATCCAGCTCTGGCAAGGTGAGTCCTATATTCTTCAGGCCCAGCCTCAGCTCTGAGCTGGGCTGGCGGAGGGAAAGCTGCTCTGCTTTTCCCTCTCTTGACAAGGCTACGGCACAGCTGAAGTAAGTCACAGCCCCTTCCCTGCTCAAAGAAGTCACAGCCCCTTCTCTCCTAGGTTTATTCTTCCGCTGGATCCGTTCATCCCAGTACCTGGATGAGGCCTGGGCAGAGATCCAGTGGTTAGTAGAGGGCAGCGAGCCCCCCAAGGACAGCGCAGGGAACAGGCTGAGCCGGTCCCTCTCTGACCCCACTGCCCGACCGGAGAATGCAAGATGAAGGGCAGCGTGAGGAACTGGGTCCCCGCGGGCTGCCGGGCCAAGGCGACGCCGTGGGAAGCGCTGTGCAGGACACAGGCCCCACAGAGCCAGAGGACAGCTCTGGGAGGGGGGCACAGCCCCCCTTTCGCAGCCTCGGGGCTGGGCAGCCTGAGGTTTCAGTAAAGCGCACTCTCTCGCAGCTCACATCTGCGTTTCTGCTCTTGTGTAGGGGCAGGAGCAGCCGCGCTCCCACTCTCCTCCCCAGTGCTCTACCTGGACCCTGTACCTGGACCCTCGGGGGAGCAGAAGCACAGGGGGAGGTTGATGTGCCCAGCAGCAATCACCCCCCCGAAGCTCCCACCACAGCACACCCGGCCCAGGGAAAACTAAGCAGCAAAACACACTAAAATCTCAACAACCTCTCCACTAAGGGCACACTGGCTGCAGTTTAAGCGTTGCGTCAGTCGCTCCCAGCTGGGAGCCAGCCCAGGAAATCTGCCCTTGAACCCAGTTTCGAGGAAGGAAAAAGATAGAAACCACCCCTCGAGACAGACAGACACAGGGTGAGAGGGCTGGAAGGATGAGGATTTGCAGCACAAGTGTCCTAGCGCAGGAAATAACTGTTCCATGAGGAAAGTTGGCTCAGGGTCAGCCCAGCAAATAAACAAAAAGCACCAGAACTGGGTGTGTGTGTGTGTGTGTCAGCTGGAAAACAATGACTGGCTGCTGCGTTTCCAGCCTGTAACGGGCCAGACCTGAAGCAGAGCTGCTGCTCCTCCCAGGAAAGGGTTAACCCGGGGTGGACAGAGGCCCCAGGAGCCACAGCACTGCTGGTTGCCCAGGGGTGGGGAGCCAGGCATGGCCAACAAAGCAAAGCACTCAGGATAATTTTGTTCCAAAATGAGGAAAAAAAAAACCACAACCAAACAACAAACAAACCAAAACCACCCCACAGCGGTGCTTTTCCTTGTGTTTATAAGATTTCTATTTATTTCCTGATGATGTTTTTTTCTCCCCCCCTGTATAAATATGCCCAGCGGGGTAGGAAGCTCACATGGCCAGGGGCAGGCAGGCAGCCAACCCAACTCCCTTCCTTGCCTTCACTCCTTTCCCCCTGTGAAAGCCAGTCTTGCCCTTTTGAGGCGGTTGGATTTCTTGTTCCCCACCTTCACAAAGCCCCTGAATTTGTTGCTAACCGCCTCCCGCTGCCTCCTGCAGAGCGGACTAACTTCAGGCCTTACAACAGTTCTACGCAGGAGCCGACGGACTGGGCAGTGGATTGGAGGAGGAGAGAAGAGGAGAGGAAGTCTTCGTTTAAGCTTCAAATTCAAACTCAAAGTACTGGGGATCGAAGTAGTGGATGCGAACGTAGCCATCCTCACCCCCACTGCTGTAACTGTACAGGAGGAAAGACAAAAGTCACCAGTATTGTCAGGAGCTCACTGCCTCTAGGTTTACACCAAACAGTTCTCACAACCTCCTCCAGAAACTACTAAAGGAGTCACGAGAGGAAAAAAAAAAAAAAGTATCAGTGACACAGCTAAAATGTGCAGCAGGACGTAAGTGAACCCCCGGGCCAAACGGGGGAGGCAGCAGGGCTTGGATGGGAGAATTAAGGAAGGTGCTGGCTCTGTTCCCACTGCAGAGCTCCTTGAGCCCAGCCATACCCGAACCAAGGGGGGTTAGGCTTGACTGGGGCACACTGCAAGACCCACAGAGATCCTCACCTCTTCCCGTCAGGGTGAAAAGCAACGCTGTTTATGGGACCGAAGTGACCCTTCACTCTGCCAAACTCTTCTTCAAAAGCCAAGTGGAAGAACCTGGGAGAAGGAAGATGATTTAATTTATCACAAGAAGTCAGGAGCCTGGTTAGGGACACAGTCAGGGTTTCCTCAAAAAAATTTCTGCAAGTTTAAAACTCCTCCAACACTGCTCTGGGAAGAGCATCCCAGGGCTGTCAGGAGTCCTCCCGGTAAGGACTTGGCCCTGCCAGAGGAAAAGGACCAACCTGGCCTCAAATTTGCCAATCCTGGTAGAGGTCGTGGTCACATCCATGGCCTCCTGCCCACCACCGAGCACGACCTGCCAAGGAGAGAAGCCACAACACTTCAGTGCTGCTTACACCACGCGCCCAGCAGCAGCAGGGAGAGGAAATAGCCAAGCCTTGGGGAATCCTCCTCCTAAGCCAGCAGATCCCACAAACTCATGAGCAGGCCTGACTCCAGCCCCGGAGCAGTTCCCACCTCCCAGACACACTCATTTGAAAATCTGAGGACACAAAGCCACATTCCCTGCACCAGACTGCAGTAAAGTTCCCCAGACCCACCCTGCAGTCATGTTTTTTAGGTGGACTGTTTTTTTAGGTGGACTTTAGCTACCTGGGACAACACGGGGTCACAGTAAAACCGTTACAAACTCATTCTTACGTGATCAAAAATGGGGGAGAGTGCAGCAGAGTTCACTGGTCGTTCTGTCCGGAATGTCTTCAAATGCTCAAGTGTCGTGCAATCAAATAGCTAGGAGGCAAAAGGGAGAGAGTTGTTCTGCAAGAGGGCTGCCAGCACAATTACCTCACACAAATCTAGCTGCTAGGCCTCACCCAGGCAGATGTTAGCCCTGCAGACACTCATGGGCACCCAAATCTCAAATACATTCCCCCAGAGTCCCAAAATACTGGCCTAAGGTAAATCTCACCTCTACCACCTTCCAGATACAGCAAAGTACACATATATTTTGGCAACGGGGTTTCAAATGCCTGGTCACTAATATGGCACCTCTTCTTTCTCCCTGAGCTTTCCCACTAAGCTTTGACTTTCCGCTTGCTCAAATTTCTAAGGAGCAAACCTCTGTGATAGCCACGGCTCTGAGCAGAGGTCCTGGCAACCAAACATTAACAGTCTGCTGTGTTTCCAACGAGAGGCCTCACCTTGGCTGTGTTGTCCTTGGAGGCAGTGATGAACATGGTCATGTCCCTGGAGGTCTGAATATCGTTGATTTGCTTGGTGTGTTCCTTGATGTTTGAAAGCTGCTCCCCTGACTGAAGGGTAAAGGCAGTTTCAGCGTGCTGGCAAGTGAAGCGAATGTACACGCAACCTCCTCATTAACACTAATTTAGGAAACGTCACTGTCAGCAGCAGGGCAGATGTTGGTACATCAGCCTCGCTCAAGGGAGCTGCGTATTTTAACTATCCTCCCACGAGAGTGCTGGTTTGAGCCAAAAAGCCCGTATTCTGTCCCACGATCGTAACAGGAATGCTGCAATATCCTCCCACAGGCACTGCTGCCCGAGGGAGATGCTGTTCTTTATCTGACTGACCTTGGCACTGAACTGGTTCAGCTCTCCACTCTCATGTCCTGCAATGATGAACTCTCCCAGAGGGCCCCACACAGCACTAGTGATTTTAGAGTCACTGCAGGGAATTTTCATGTAAGGCTCGTTGTTCTCTGCAGGAAGGAAGGAAGGAGACAGACAGACAGACACAGTGGCACCGGCTCCAGCACTTCAACGCTTCCCCTTATTCCCTGGTGCAGACGCTGGCCCAGATTCCTCACCGATCTGGCTGGGGTCCCGGAGGTCAAAGAAGCTCACAAAACACTGATACCCCATCTGCTTGTCCGTGGAAAACATGATGATGTTTCCTCCAAAGTCAAAGCCACACGTCCTCACCGCTGAGCTGGTCTTCACCAGGGCGAGCTGCTTTCCTGAACACAGAGCAGAAACCGTCACTTCACTGGGTATTTTACTGCAAAATTAATGAAAACGAGCAGCTGAACAGCAGGGTCAGAGGGAGGATGAGAGCATCGGGTGTAGCTGACAAGCAAGTTTGGTGAGCTGCAAAGTCTGGCCAAAAGTTTTGACTACTTGGGTCACAGAGTGAGTAAATTCACTAAATATTCACTAGAAACCAGGCACATACAGAAACCCTCCCCTCCAGCAGCCTGAGCTCGGATTCAAACCTCTTCCAGAGGGGCAAACAGCCATGTTCATGTTATGTTATGCTGACACCACGTCCTCCAGGCTTAGCAGACTTCACAGCAGGACAGAGCCGTGACTCAAATGCAGCTACGTGGGGAGAGAAGAGTTTTACCTGTTTCACAGTCCCAGAGCCGACAGCTGTTATCCGCAGAGCCAGTGAGCACATGTCGTGTGTCCCCTAGGTCACCAGTTAGGGAATACCAGCACGTTTTCAGCCCCAAAAAGCTAGTTTCTAGGTACCCAGAGAATATTTATACACAAGATTAAAAAGCTGTATCACACAGAGACTGGGCAACATCCATTCCAAGACCAGCAATACTCCAGTAAAGACAAACACAGAGTCTGAGCGCTCCCATTACAAACCCCACAACTTTCCTCTTGAAATGTTAAAGAAAAAGGCTGCAGCTCTTGCATTAACACATTTTTGTCTCCACTACCTGCTGCCCACATAGGAGATGGAAGACCCTCTGCAACTCAAGACGCCTTCCCTGAGCTCCCAGGGCCACCACAGCAAAAGCAACGATGCACAAACAAGAGCAGACAGAGCAACACTGCGCATGTTACTTCAAACAACAGCCCAGAAAGAAAAACACCCAAAAAATGGAGTAAGGGAGAGACAGCAGAAGAGTTAAACACACTGTATCTCCCTTATAGAGGGAACAGCGCAGCAGTTGGGAGCAATCGGCTCAAGTGAATCACTGTAAAGAAAACATATGGGACAGACAAACTGGTTTCTGCGATCAAAGGATACAGTCTGCGTCCACGCACCAGACGGCTCCTGTGTGGCCGTTGTAGGTGCCGAGCCTCTCTCCATTCACGGAATACCACACGTTGACAATCTGGGAGAAGGAAATAAGCAAGCACCCCTCTTACCAAACGGATTAATTAACGGGACTGATGAAGAGCCGTTCAACTATCCCGGTGGGGGCTGGTTTTCACCCGGGGAAGGACGGGCAGGGCTCGCCGCACTCACGGGATCTTTGGCCACGGTGAAGAGCAGGTCTCCCTCCCGGTTGTACTTGATCTGCGTGATGGAGCGCTCATGGCCCTGCAGCAGGATCGGCTTCTGCGAAGGGAGGAGACGCCATTTAGTGCCTCGGGCGAGGCGCGGCCTCAGCGCCCAGACCGGGGCTCCCGGGCCACGGAGGAGTCGGGAGGCGGCAGTGTCAACTCCCCCCCGCACTCCCGGGGCCCAGGAGCCCCATCGCGGGGGCCCTGCGCCGCCCGAGCACCGGTCGCTACCCCCGGGCCCGCTCTCACCATGGCGGCAGCGCGGAGGCGAGAGGCCGGCGCGATCGCTTCCGGGTCAGAGGGTGCGCGCGGCGGAAATACGTCACCGCCGCTATGGCGGCCGTGGGTGAGCTTCCGGGGCTGCGGGGAGCGGGGCTCTCCCTGGGGAAGGGCAATGGCCACCGGCTGGGTCCCTGTGGGGCCTTCCCTGAGGGGAGAACATGGCCACAGGCGGCCGGGCCTGCGGTGGGGCGTCCCC
>NW_020799130.1:2466960-2479369 GCF_003259725.1 Athene cunicularia
CCCGGGGCCGGGGGGAGCGTGGCCACGGGCTCGGCCGGCTCTGGCGCTTTCCTTGAAGGAGCGTGGCCGCGGGCCGGGCCCTGTGCGGGGCTTTCCTGAGGGGGACGCGGCAGCAGGCCCAGGGTGGGTTCCTTCCCGGTGGGAGACAGCAGCGAGCCGGGCTGGTGAAGGCTGGCCCTGATGGGGGATGGCTGTGGGCCAGGCCAGGCCCTCTGCAGGGACATGAGGACGGGCTGACCCCGTGCGGGCTCTCTGCGGGCGGTGACGGCAGATCCCCCGCACTGGGGCCATCAGGCCGCTGAGCGCAGGCTGTGCCGTAGGGGAGGCAGCGGCGCTGGTGCTGGTGGCTGTGCTGTGGGGCAGCACCGGGCCGTTCCTGCGGACCGGCGCGGCGGGGCTGGAGGAGGTGCGGTGCCAGGGCCGCCTGCAGCAGCTGCTGGCCGAGATCCGCTTCCTGGGCCTCAACTACAAGGTGCGACCCTGTCCGGGCTCCATGGCAGGCTGTCAAACTGCCTTGGGATCATTCCTACCTGTTTAATTCTGGGCTTTATACATCTATTTAAACTGTTAAATATTCCATCTATCATGAGAATTCCTTATTCTCCGTAATATTTCATTTAATTGTCTATAGCACTGCTCTTCCCATGCAGAATTGAGACTGCTTTCATAGGCAGCAGGTCATTAACCCTCGCATTTTACATGAAATGAGCACTGGGGGCTTTCTGCAGATGGGGGAACTAGGATATCGAGCAGCTTGTGACTGGCAGCAGAATTGCCAGCGTGCCACATCTCTGCTGCCAAACACAGCACAGGGCAATTGGGTCTGGGCTCCTTAGCTGTCCGCTCTGTGGGGGTGCCCGGTGGGTTTACCAGCAGCAGCTGAGAGGCTTGTGCTCTTCCTGCAGTACATGGTGCCATTTCTGCTCAATCAAGGTGGATCTCTCCTCTTCTACCTCAGCTTGGCATCCGCAGGTTAGTTCTTGTTGCTTTTCGTGGAGTGGGTTGATTGGGATTTTGGGAGGATCAGTGCCATTAATTACTCTGGTGACTCACCTAAACATCAAGCATCTGTCCTGTAACAATCACAAATAAAACAGGAGTCTTACGATTTGTACAAGATTGGCCATTTTCAACTGTTTGTGTTAAAACTGTTCAACTTCAGATCTGTCCCTGGCAGTACCACTGTGTAACTCCCTGGCTTTGATATTCACGCTGGTGACTGGGAGGATTCTGGGAGAGGACTTCGGTGGTAAAAGTAAGTTACACTTAAAACATTTCCTCACGTTGTCTCCTGCACCTGTTTGCTGATTTAATAGCGTGGGCTTCCCTCTGGTTTGAAAAACAGCAAATACCCACGGAAGGGCTTTAACTAGTTAAGTAGCAGTTCTTGCTACAGAACCTGAAAGGGAAGTGAAACAGACTTGTGAGTGGGCAGGGCTAGTAAATTTGAAGTGAGAATTGGCTATTCTAAGCTAACAGAGTTTTCAGACCTGAGCCTTTATCTAACTAGATGCTTAATCATAAGAGGACAACTAAATAATACGGCCACCATGGAAAAGGAATGCCCCATAAGCCCCCCGATGTCAGCATCCATCCTTCTTTCCTTCCCTTACATCCTACAATAACATTACCCTGCTCAGAAAGTCAGAAAATGCCAGGAAACTCGAAAGCTTAAAAACACGAGGTCCTGGCACAGCAGCTGTAGGAATACACTAAAATGGGTTTGGGTTGTTGAAGCCTGATTCTCACTAACCGGACGTACAGCATCTGCATTTTCTTAGAAATGGGCTTTGCCCCACGTACACGGGCAGTCCAGACATCCAGACCCCTTCAGAACTCACCCAGTCCGGACATTTATGCTCTCCTATTTACCACAACACCTGAGCATCACGTATTTAGCAATGAGATGATGTGACTGGGGTTGAACCGTGTAGGTTCCCAACATGCTATCCTTCATTTCTGCAGGGGCCGTGGCAGGAATGCTGCTCACTGTCCTGGGAGTTACTCTCTGTGTAGCTGGCTCGTGAACGAGACGCAGCGAGAAGCAGAGGAAGAGAACTTGTTCAAAGGTGACCCCTGTGGCTGAAGGGGGGGCTTCTGGCTCAGCAGCAGACCCTCCGGCTCAGCTGCACCTAGGAAGCTGTATTTTGACACAGAGCTGACAAAAAATGTGAAAACGTGGACTGCATTCCCTGAACACCAGGGTCGAACAAGGCATGTTGCAGGGACATCCTATTTAATGTCTTGAGTTAAGGAATTTTTTGTCTGTGGGTGTTTCAAGGCAGGGATGATTGAATTGTCTTGTTCAGCAATGGAGGGATAATAAATGGTTAATAAATCATTCAAAGGGAGCTTCTGGAACCAAGTGGTTTTTCTGTAGAAGGAATCTATTTAGGAACTTGCCCTTTTTGTGGCCAAGCACGTGGAAGTGGCTTCCTCCGCTGCGCTCAGCTGCAGCGTACCAGGTTGTGCTGCACAGCCCCTTACCCTGAGGTTACCACAAGGCTTTTCTGCACTGGAGTCTTGCAGAGTGCCTCTCAGCTGAAAAATAACAGCAGTGCCCTCTGCCCCTGGGGAAGGAAGGAAGGGTTTTTTTCTTTTCAGTGAAATTACCAGTCCAAAATACCAGATAGATCACAGCAGGAAAAATCTCGCTACCCTTGTAGTTAATCAGGAACATTAGGGAGGGAAATATAGAAAGCCTTGCACAAGGAGGGTTCATACAAGAGCTGTTTATTACTATGATTTTTCCTGAATGAGGCAGATGCGCCTAAAAAAAGCTAACAGAAACAAAATACATACATAGTTTTAGGAACAGGTTTGATTGCTGCACGCGTTAGCCAAGCATTCCAAATCAGAAGGACAGTGGTGTGATGAAATCTCTTTACAAGAAGTATCTGATATAGAACAAGCTTCCTGGCAGACATTTTGTTATAAAGGTTTGTATTTGGTAATTCTTCCTTCCCAAGTTCAGATACAAACCAGCTTAATTAGAGTTCAGAAAAGCAGCCATCTGCTCTGCCACACCGTCACACCACAGGGATGAGGAAAGGGGAAAAGAGCTTCATTATTTAACAACATTATGCATCTGATTCCTTGCTCGCTGGTGCTCCGCTTCTCAAGCCTAGGTGATGAGGATGCTTGAGTCGAGAAGAGTTTGTTAATTCATCAAAAAGCCTGACCAGTCCGTGTTGTTACAGAAGTTACCTGCAGCTGCACGGACAGCCACGTACCTAGTCGTCCCTCTTCTCCCATCGCAGTCCCTTGGTGAGCTCTTCAGAGCTTTTTGCTGCCAAGGGCAACATCATTGGGTGCTTTCCATCCTCAGAGTCGCTGGCATCCCTTTTCCTTCCCCCAGCCTTTGGTGATTTTTCTGAGGTTCGTGCCTTTTTTTTGCAGCGAGAAAAAAGTAACAGTTATTAATGCAGCACATCACTATTACTGAAAGATTCTGGGACTAAATTCCTGGATTCTGTTTCCAGTCTTACCGTGGCTTTGGTATGCGAACTTGGGTCTCTACATTAAATTCAGAGGTAATTTATTTAATGCCTAATGCTTCTCCCACTGCAGAGGGGAGCTGTGACACTGAATAATAACAACTGTATAGAAGTGTGATGGGGGGGGGGAGGCCAACAGAAAGCAGCAGCATCACAGTGCCTACCCCGCTGAGAAATGCTGGCCCAGTGTCTAAAGCAAACACAGCCCACCAGGCTCCCCGTTGAGGCAAGAAGTCAGGAGCCATTAGCTCACTCTTTACTAGGGCTTTCGCTAATTTAAGTTCAAAGAAGTTGTTTTCCTTTGAAGTTCTAATTAATCTAAAGAGACTACCTAGGCAGAACCATGAATCACCTACAATATGATGTGTATCATCCCATTGCATCAATTCTAAATGTCCTTATGAAAAGCTTAAAACATTAATACACCACAAACAATAAGCATCTGACAGACGTTTTCACACGGAATTTTATTTTAGGAAGAACTACTTTTTGTCCCCTTTTAAAAAAAAATAAGGGTTGAAACTTGTTACTTTCTAATAAATGTGTTCTGTCATTTTAGGAATTACATGTTTATTCCCTGCCAGCTTCTAAGCTTCAGCTGCCCACAGGCAAGTTCTGCTTAACACGTTTTATTTGGGGGTATTGAATTTTAGTGTAAGGAATGTGAACACAGCCAGGAAGGATCTTACACACTTCATAGAACCATTAAGTGGAATAAATACCTTACTGTGGTGTATCCTTCTGTCTTTTGAGTTCTGAAACTCTCTGGAACAGGAGTAAGCAGAGAGGTAGTACACACCAAAAAAAAAAAAAAAACCACATCCAGGAAAGCCTTTGATATCCTTACTGCAGTGGGAAGCTGTAACTCCCATTCCAGAAGGGAAATGTGCATTACCCAGATGACAACCTCTCTGCTTTCTAAAAGGCAAAGCCCTGCAGTTACACACTGTCCTCTGGTTCCTGAAGTTCCCTCTGGTGGTTACTTTCATCTTTACACATCGCAGCTTCATAAACCTAACAAAGGACTTAAAACAACTGAGGAAACTGAAGATCTTCCCCAAGCAATTGCTATAAACTATCGATTGATGCATTCCCACAGACTGTCTCTGAAGCACTGGCACTTGGAGTTGGCCACCCTGCAGCACCGAGAGATTCTAATGGGGCCAGGAATAGTTCCCTGCAGCAGTGAGACTCCTGACAAGGCAGACAATAATTCCTCAGACCTGATCAGTGGGTACATCCGCCCTTGTGTGTTCATCGTCTTTAACTTCCTGGGCACCTCGCATCTCCTTCCTAGGATCCCTGGTTTTATAGACACTTTCTTCTGTGAGGAGAAGAAAAGAAAAAAGCTGTGCAGCGGGTATTGCAGATAGCCATGGCCTGGTCTTGCTGTGCCTTCAGAAAGGTCCTTGTATGTGTCTCCCAGGAGGAGAGGAAAGCAGAAATACAGAAGTTACTGCATGCATCACTGCTTTCTCTCAGTGCCTCTGCAGGTATTTTGTCCTTCAGCATCACAGCAAAGCCAATCTCCCTCTACCCGTACAGCCTTTACCTTGATCAGGCCAGTGCTGCACGTTCCTGCTGCTCCTTCTGTTCCGTCCTGCACGGACGGGTTTAGCGTGGAAAATGAACTCTTTGAGGTGAGATTTCCCCCCTTGCCTTTGCAGGCGTGGAAGAGCAGCTGGGATCGCGTCTTTCTCTGCAGCTCCTGTGGTCTGCACCCTGTGACTGTCCAGCTGGAAATACCACACACACACCGCTTAGGCCTTCTTGATAAAGCAGTTTATAAAGTAAGAGAAGTTTTGCGAGGCAGTTGCCTAAACTCTGCAGCTTTCTCCTGTGCCCCTTGATCCTGACTGGTACAAAGCTGTAACACTGCATTCTCTGACTGGGGTTTTAAGTTGATGCTACGTCTGAAACAGCTATAGGGAACACAAAAAACACTTTTTTGCACTCACTACGACCTGTTGGGGTGGTTCAGCAAGAGCAGAGTCACCAGCACTGATCTGAGAGGTGGCACAGAGTTCACCAAACTGAAAACAAGAAAAAAAAAAAAAATTAAAAGCAAAATAACACCGATGCACATTTTAATGGACAACCTAGGACGGCCCAGCTGCTCTATCTGTAAGTCTGTCGGGCGTTTTACCCACACAGTGAGCAGCAAAGATACCCTGGCTCCAGGATGAATTCTCCCTGCCCATCAGCCAAAGTGAGGCCACCTTAAGGAGTTTTTTCTGAGGCAGTGAGATTGAATTGAAGCGTAAGATGGCCACATAGCTGTCTGTAGCTCCTCTCCTGCGGGGAAGGGTGCCAAGCAAGGATGCTGTAGCCATGGCAGTTGGCAGTGGAGGCTGCTGGACGCATCCCCTGCGTGTGGATGGATGTCTGCACAAAAGCAGCTGCGATCGTAGCACAAGCGGTCCTGTGCCAGCTGAGCCACCTACCCTTCTGTGGTATTTTTTACGCCTGCTATTTGGGTGGTTCCTGTAACAAAGAAACAGCAGATTCTCAGCGTGAGGCAGAAGTCAGCTGTAGGAGGACACGATCGCCTCTTTTTCCCCGTAAGAGAGGGTCCCTGGAGGTGTTTTTTCTCAGCGCAGGTAGAACACACTCTGCAGCAGCTCCTGTTGTATCACACGGCCTGTGAAATCTGATGCCCCTCAGTGCTCAGGGAACACTTAACTAAGAAACCACCAAACCACTTGCTTTCTTTGGCACTGAACTCTGGATTGCAGCGGCTAACCCTTACACCAACAGCTTTGAAAACACATTCTTCCTTCCTCAACTTCCAACACATGAAGCAAAACTCAAGCCCCGAAGCAGACAGCACTGAACAGGAAGGCTACAAAAAGGATGGCTTTAGCTGAAGACCACCACGGAGAGGATTCTTTAAACCATTCAGCTGCAGTCTACGTACCACAGCGTCCTGCCCACAGAATCCTGGGGCACCAGCAGCTCCAAGTAAGGCAGTTTTTTGTACTCCTCATTTCCCACTGCCACATAGTAATCGCCATTCACCAGCTCCTCCTCGCTGGACACCTGGGTTCCATCCAGCCTGCAGAGCCTTGAGGAAGAAACAGCACAGGGTTTAGAGCGGTCACAAGGGCCCGAACAACCCCTCAGCACAAAAGCCAACGTGATAAACAGGACTGAGACAAGTCAGGGAGGATCCATCAAGGAAGTACGTGGAAATATTACACCCAGTGATCACTGAGATCTCAGCTTCCTCCTTGGGTGTCAGTAAGTCGGTGTATGAGGAGGAGGTAGGCTGTATTTTTTTTCGATGAAAGCCCCTCCCTCTAGACATAAACTCCTTTTTATGCCATGCTTTACTGTTTGCTTATTGCTTTTTTCACCAGACCACCAGCAACGTGAGCCCTCCTCACAAAGGACATCCGCTTTAAAGGTGGGAAAACCTGAAAAGCAAATGAGTTTGCAAAAGCAGGCTGCTCTCCCAGTCCTCTGTGCTAATCAATGCTGCTTATGTTCTGGACATAAGGAGAGGGGAGCCAGCAGTGCCTTGTCTGGATACCCACTTGCTAACGGCTCCGCTGCGCAGGTTGGCTTTCCCTGTCAGCGTGGCCAGGAGCGTGTCCCACTGCAGCGGGGTGCTCGTGGAGAGAGACAGTGGGAAAGGAGGGCTCAGCAAGTCCCCGTTCCGGAAAACACTGCGGTGGAAACAACCCAGAGCACGCGGTGAGACAGTATTCCTGCAGCAGGTGGGGAAAAAAAGCCACCCACTGGCCATATTTACAAGTATTTCTGGTAGAAGCTGGGAATTGTCCCTGTGAGGCAGCGTTCCCAGGATCTTACAGAGAAATTCCAGCCTCCAAACCCACTCCCAGAGACCCTCCAGGGAGAAAACACTTACTGTATCGTGCGGGGCAGGCGGGGGTGCTTCTGCCATCGCGCCAAGTTGTTCGACTGCCAGGGAGCTACGGTGGGGAACTAGAGACCGAGTTCGGTGCAGGAGAACAGCGACAGCCCTGGCACAGAGCCACCCCGGGCTGTTCCCTCTCCTCCATCGGGCACTGCCTGCCCTGCCTTCAGGCTTCCCGCTGCTGCCTGGGGTTTGTTGTCAGCAACGTCAAGGCTGGAGAGGCTCTTCACATAGCTGAGCACGTTCCAGAACTGCCAGCGGACCCCTGAGCACAAATCCTTCCCCTGCAACCACTGCGGGGGACAAAGGCACACGGCAGCAGCGCCTGCACCACCTCACGTGGCCTCCTGATTCCTGGGGCACTTTTGCCTGATCTCCACCGGGAACCTCGCGGCCTTAAAATCTCAACTTTAGTTTCACCCGTGCCAGCCCTACTGTCTCTCCCACCTCCCCGCTCCTTCTGCACCCCCGCCTGCCCCTGCTCAACTCCGGACCCACCTGCAGACCCTCGCTGTTCCTTGTCCCACGGATTTCCTTCTTTCCACGATTTAAATAGCTGTGAGAACAAGACATCAACGTTGCCACAGACCAACCGGGCTGTGGCCGACTAAAGAGCAGTGAGGAGACAACCAGCTGGTGCCTTGGTGCCTCGCCACCGGATTTGGCTTGAGTCACGTCTGAAACGATTCTCCCGGTGCCTCCCAGAACTTCAGTCTAAAATCTGCTACATTTCAGGATTTCCCAGCCAAATACAGACCACTTCAGCCACCCGGAAGATTTTATTTCTTTATGTTACTCACTGATCCAAAGGCTGATCAGTGTTAATGCAGCCTGGACCATCTCCTCAGCAAAATGCAATAATATACACGGGGGAGCCAAATTCACCTGGCGTGCACACAGACATCCCCTCAACAGTCAAGCGGTGCCACAAAAACTTCTTTAACCCTCTGTATTTCAGGATGAACCCAAACAGCTCTGCTTTGTGCAGGATTAGAAAACAAAAAAAACCTTCATCAAGCCAAAGCAAAAGCGTTTGTCCGTGGAGACAGCGCGCCTGCCAGCCCTGCCAAGGAAGGGGCAGCAGAACCTCTCACACGCCACAGAACACGGTGCAGGGCAGGCACTGATCACAACACCCCACCAGAGAACGCACGCATCCCCCAACATGTTTTCTTCTGAGAGTCAACTGACCTTATCAGGAATATTTGCGTTTTCCATGCAATCTGGAATACGTCCAGTAGTTTCCAGTAGGAAAATAAATTAATCTGTCTCTGTTTTTCTACCCCTCCTACCTCTTTTCCATTCACACGCCAATACGTTCCCCGCAGAGGAGATCTAAAGCCGCTCGCCAAACCCAGGGACCAAAGGTCCCATCTACTCACTTGAGCTTTCTGAACTTTTCAAAGCCCGCAGCCACGTACTGGCACCCCTCCTGCAGGTCCCCCAGCGCAGCGACGCGGTGGCCGTGCTTGGGTGTGTAGAGGTTCCTCACAGCCAAGGGCGCCCCAATGCTCTCGGTCACCTCATTCAGAAACGCCTCAAAGGTCGGGAACCGCCTCTGGTTCACTACAAACTTCCTCCCGGGGAAGAAGGGGTCACCGTTGCGGTACACCACCACGGTCTTGGCTGGAGGTGCCAGAGTTAAGCCACAGGAGCTCATTCCTCGGGGGTCAGGCAAGCCCTGCTGACCACAGAGGCGAAGAGGGGAGCAGAGGGGAGCCCTGACCAGCCTCCCCCCGAGCCCAAACCCTTCCGACCAGCCGCTCTCCTGCCCTGCCGTCCCTTCCCGGCGCGACTGCCCGTCTCCATGGACACAAGCTCAGCTGGAGGAAGTTGTGGGCCCGTCTGGAGGCCACATCAAACAACCTGCAGAGCACCTTTCTGTGTGAGAACCAGGAACCACACAGCTCTGATCCTCCAACCCCGAGCACTGAGAGCTCCCTCACCAGCCGCTGCAGCCCCCAGGCTCAGATTAACCTGGAGGTACAGTAAGTTCCAGTATCTTTATGGCAGCAGCTGGCAGCCCACCCAGAGCAGCGCTGCCCAGAAGCTGTCACCCCCTTGCCATCGCTTGCTATCTGCATGAGAAATGCAGAGTTTCTGTCCTGTGTGTACCGGACAAACATCCACATCCCAGCAGACACACCACCCTTGGCACTGAACAGGTCGCCACAGACTCACTTGGCTCTGCCCAAGAGAAGGCAGCAAGCCAGACAGGAACAGACAGATTCAGAGACAAGCTTCAGAAAAGCTTTTTATTCACAAGCAAGTCAGCATCATCAGGAACAGAAAGATACATCTGCCACATGGCAAGAGTGACCCTTCAGTCAGCGTTTGCACAGAAGATTCGGGGTCACAGCAGGGAACCACAGCACTGCATGGGAAGTCCCTTTCTGAGGGACCTCAAGTGCCCCTGAAGCCACATATAGACAAAGTGCCAAACCCCGCAAGCCTGTCCTTGCTCCCTCAAGCACCAGTCCAGGTGACTCTGCCACACAGAGAAATTTGACCACAGCCACATGCAAGTTGGGAACCGAGCCTCATCTCCTGAAGGTCAGGTTTGACGTGCCATCACTCCCTAACTGCACAGGAAAGTTAGGAATGTCTCCTAACTTAGTACTTCCACTAGGTGCTCCCCAAAGCCTAGATGTTGCAGAGCTGTGAGGTGCAGAGCCATCCCGAGTACACAGCTCAGATACCAACAGGGGCCACGCACAGTTCAGTGGAGAAGAGCTTGTTCCTGCAGGTTCAAAGCACCTGCTGCCTTCAGGCGTTTTAGTTCCACCACAAGTGATCAGCTGGTCAGAAAGCACCTTCTGTAAGTGACAGTCTTCCCAGCCTCCAGTCTCCCCTAGGACCATCCAGCTCAGCCAACAGAAAGAAGTTCTTGCGGACAGAGGCCTCACCGGGACTCCCTCCGGGGACACACAACAACCTCCCAGGCTTCACAGCGATGTTTAATCCCTGCTTTGACCAAATATTCACGTTTAAAAGAAATAAAAGGCTTTCTTGCCACATTCATCTGAAGTGGAAAACATCAACCCACAGAGCTGGACTTCCCCTAAGCTGCTGCTGTCTGTGAGGTCATGTCACAACGACGGTGCTGCAGCTCCACGGTTCTCCACACCAGAACAAGTGCCCCACGTGCCCGGGAATTCCCTCCTACAGGTCCGGATTCCCCAGCCTCTGTTTCAGCATCAAATACTGCAAAAGAAAGAAAATCAAGTGTTAGTGATTGAGTCCCAGAGACCTAGAAGTAGGAAAGCATCCGTCCCTGCAAATTAGCCAGAAAAATCACTGCACTGGGCCAGAAGATGCACCAGTCTCACCTTTCAAGCGCCACAAAGAGCAGCTCACTACGCTACCAGCGCCCAGGAACTGGACAGACAGGAGAGTTACCAACATCCCCATAGCAGCCCAGGAGCAAAGCTTATAACCAGATCTAAACAGCTCTTTTCCTTCACCATTCCTTTTTGGGTTTTTTTCCCCCCAGAGAAGGAAAAAACCAACACTGCCGTTATCCAATCCACTCCAGTCCTTGGGTAACTGAGCCATCCCTGCTGAACCCCAGTCCCACTGCAGACAGCACTGCTCGGGCTGCCCACGGGCACCGGCCTGACCCGCTGCTCTGGAAGAGGCAGGGCCAGGCCCTTACGTTTTTACGGCTGACGATGGCTTGTTGCAACCACAGCAACTCCATGATCAAGTGATTTCTGTAGGCCTGGAGACCGGACCGAGTTCGAGGAAGCTCCTTTATGTCCTCAAGTGGAATTTCTGAAAAGAAATGGAGGGTTATTAGAATAAAGATTCAGATTACACCTGCTGTCTCTCCTGCATGGAGCTGTTCTAACCTCTCCAAGATATTCTCAAGATCTAGGTTCTCCAAGGACCTTCTGTGCCCCCTGCACTCCTCCCCATGTCACTCAGACCACGCTGTGTGCTGGTTCCTGTCTCTTACCCAGGCAGGCTTCAAGGGACTCTGCCTCCAGGCCAGCGCTGTCCCACACAGAGGATACGCTGCTGTCCTTCTGCCAGTCCTCGCTCTCCGCTGGGGCACTGCACTCCTTTTCCGTGTGTTTCTTGGCATCACCCCCGAGATCTGGGGGGCTCACTACATCGCCTTCACCTGGGGAGCTCAGTTCTTTCTCGCTTTGCAGCCGAACTGTACGTTTCACACTGCTGCAGCCCCAGTCCTGTTCTGGTTCAGAGGCGTCCAGCTTCTCTTGCAGCTTTTCTGCGCTGAGCTCGTCACTCGGTACAGCCTCCTGTGGACCCGAACACTTCCCTTGTCTTGGCTTCCAAAGGGGCAACACACGAAGAGATTGAAATATAAGGAAAAGAAAATATAAAGATCTGAAAAGTGGCTCTGCTGCGAGACAGAGACTCTGTCCCAGCCGGAGACCTGGCGTTAGCAGCGCTCCTGCCACGACACCAATATGCTCTGGGTTGAACTTTTTCAAGGGCTTTCCTTCCAAAAGTGGTAAAAACATTAGAGTGCGGCTCTCAGCCACCGCAGGAGCGGGTCTGGCCGTTCAGCACAACCGGGTGAGGTGGGTGCCCAGGGACAAGACCCGCAGGAGTCACCCGCACAGGTCGGGTGTTTGACCTAAGGCTGAGCTTCGCCTGGAGGAAGAAATCCTCAGTCGGGGACGCAGGCACAAGACAGGCAGAGTCTTACAGGCCAGGGCTACATAATTATTGTTGTTAATTTGGTAGAAATACGCATTTTTGGCACTATGCTGCAAAAGTATCATTTGCCCAGTACACCGGGCCACACCACCCGCTGTGCCCCCCCATCAGACGGGGCTGCAGAAGCCCCCACCCATCCCGACGCACGGACCTCGGGGACAAACACGGGCCGCGGCAGGAACCGTCCCCTCCACTCCAGCTGGCTCAGGTCTCCTTCGATCTCCCGCACCACCTCCTCATACTCTGCCCGCAGGCTCCTGAAGCGCTTCCGCAGCAGGTAACCCCTGACACAGGCCTGCGGGCGCCGGGCAGAGATGCTGCTGGAGCCAGGGAGAGGCCCCCC
>NW_020799130.1:2479419-2488902 GCF_003259725.1 Athene cunicularia
GAGTCTCCCCCCCCGTGTCACCGGACTCGCTCGATCCCAGGATCCACCTCCAGCCTCCACGCAGGAGCAAGACCAGGCAAGTCCCGTCCCCGCAGCGAACACGGAACTGAAGGCAGCTCCTTATTTTTAAAGCATGGCCGCACTTTAAGCCGATCTCTGGCATTCTGGAGCCAAAACAGACGCCAGTCTTGATGCACCAAGACCCACAGGGCAGGGGGAGCTGATGCCCTGTGCTGGCAGAGGGGTGACACAGGGACAGACCCACCCCACCTTCCCCCCTGGCAGGGGGTTCCAGCCCCGCTGGGAAGTTCAGGGGAGCCCCTGGGGGTCAGGGAAGCCGTGGCCCAATCTCCCCCCACGGCCCCATGTCCCAAACGTGGCCTAATGAACGAGAAACGAGAGAGGTGGCAGCAGCGAGGTTGGGCGCAGTTCTATTGGATATGAAGATACATACAACAGCCCCCGCAGAGGTTCTCTGCACTGTAACAGGGAAAAGAAGGAAAAAAATGGGGGTTTGATGACTTGCGAAGAGGTTTTTCTTCTATGGAGAGAGCAGGAAGAGAAATCCAGAGCCTGGCTGCAGCCCTCGCTCGACCCGGCTGCTGGGAACGGGGTGGCCCCACCAGGTCAGAGCTACATTCACTCAGAGGCTTCTGCCGGCTCCTTCCAGAGACAAAACGCGTCCCTGCGCTGGAGGAAGCAACGCTGGGCAGCAAAGTCCAGCTCCAGGGAGAGTCCCAGCGGCTCTGTGGAGACTTTTTTGACCCTGTTTCTGCTGTAGCCAGCCACCCATTGTTGGACCTGAACTCACTGGGGTCCCCGGGGAGGGAAGGGGACGCAGAGGCAGCTCCCGTGGGCTGTTCCCCCGGCAGCGGAGCAGGTCCTTCGTGAGGGCACTGCACGACAGCGGAGACACAAGAGCAGCTGCGTTGCTGGAAGAGAAACCAAAGCTGAACGCATCCGCTGTGAGGAATGGCTCTGGCAGCTTGCTTCAGCTTCGAGCAAAACGAAGGCAACGCTGAAAATAAAGTTTGTCATAAAGAGAAGCTGCAGTGAGGAGGTTTTCAAGCAGGTAGAGGTCTCCTGAATAGCGAAAAGTCTTGAGAAACTGAGGAGAAATCCCCCACGCCCTGTGCCAGCAGGCCCCACGTCTGTCCACAAACCCCCTCCCGCACACAGCGGCACTTGGGAGACGATCGGAGAGGGAAGGGAGAAAGGGGGCGCTGGGAGAGCCCCAGCACGGCCACACCGGAGGGCCCGCGGGGCTCTGATGCTGCAGGAGGGACCAGCCCACAGCACGGTCCTTGTGCTGGTCCCGGGGATTCGGCTTAAGCAGCAGGTCCTGGAACAGACACAAGGTTTTATCCATGCGCAGGCCCAGCTCCACGGACGCCTTCGAGATCACCCACTCGGCCCCAAGGTCCTGACCCGGGGGCAGAGGAGCTGGGGTGGAACCTCCCCGTGCCCTTGCACAACTGATCACACGCGCTTGTGCAAAACACTTGGGAATTAGACCTTTGGATTAACTGTTTAATACACTTGTGCACGTGTGCGTATAGCAAAGAGGCAACTGTGAATCATAAGGCTACTGAGACATCGGCAGGTTCTGGGAGGAGCAAAGGGCCGGTGGGAGGCCGGGGTGAACCAGGCACCCCCTTTCTCTGCTGCTTTTTGTCCCCATTCGATACACAAACCCCACGCAGAGGAGGGGAAACGGCCTCTTTCACCCTCATTCGCTCACAAGAAAACAAGAGCAAGTCCCGGAGCTCCCTCCTGCCCAAGGCAGAGGAGGAAGAATCCAACGCTGGGAAACGCTTCGGTTCTCCCCAGGTCAGCTCCTTTGCTTCCACTCGCCACGAGAGCGTCGCTGCGAGGGCGGAGGCGCGAGGCAGGCGGCTGTGCCCGCGCCGGGGCCTCGGGGGACTCGCTGCCTGCCAGCGACAAGGTCTCTGAGTGAAGGGGACGATCGCTTGGGTCTCCATATATTAGTTATTCACGCACACGCAGGGAGGTGGGTCATTCTAGTTTTCATGTACATCCATATTTAAAGTGTACGTTGCCCTGCACATATTTTATATATCATATATATATATATCATATATATATATATAAAATTTTAAAAACCCTCCAAAAAAACCCCTAAGCTAGGAAATCTTGAATTCCCAGGAGGGCTGTCCTCTCGCACCTGTCCACGGACCAGGAGAGGGGCATCCCATTGAGTCTGCAGAAACATTCCCGTCGCCCTCCCTCGCCCCGCCGCTGCCCGGGGCTCAGTCAGCGCCCCGAGTGCCCTCCTCGGTCCCGCTCTGCCCCAAGGCTCCTATGCTCAGTTCTCCCAAGCTCTCGGCAGGATCCGGGCTGTGCGGCGCCTTTCCCGAGTGCAGACAATCCTCAGCCAGGCACTGCTCTGCCGGAGCAGCTCCCGCCGCTGCCTCGGAGCCGTCCCGGGATGGGTCTTTCAAAGGCTCCAGCAGGTCGGCGTCCGCCCGCGGCGCGTGGGCACACAGGTCCTGCACCTTCTTGTTGAGGTCGTTGCGCTCCGTTTGCAGGGCTCGGCACAGTTTCTCCAAGCGCTGGATTTTCACCTGAAGCCCCTCTAACTCTTTGTCTCGAAGGGTTTTCTGCAAAGAGAGAGGCAGTTCAGACACCACCGCACCGGGGAGGCAGGAAGGGAGAGATGAAACCTCAATGGGAAGCTCAAGGGGAAAATATTTGTGACCAAGCAAACATCTGGCATTCAAAGAACCTGATGCTATCGTCAAGTCTTCTTCCTTTGTCCCCACAGAGGCCAAAAGCCACCAAGACTGACTTCCACGCACCTCTGCACTGATTAACCGTCACTTCTAGCACAGAGGGCTCCTACCACCATGTCCAGGGAAGGAAATCAAGCTGAAGGGAAAAACATAGCCCCCCACTACCGCTCAGCTCCAGCTGCCTGCCCCAGCCTCCTCACCTCCTCGGCCATTTCCAACAGAGCCTTGTTGCTGCTCTCCCAGCGAGAGCGGTACATCGTGGTCTCTTTCTCCAGCTTCTTGATTTTCTTAGTCATCTACAGGATCACGGTGACAAAAAAGGAACAAATCAGCCACAGGCAGAGCACTGCGGTCTGTTATATCTCACTGTCCTCAAAAGGGCACCCGCTTTCCCGGCAGAGACAGCGAGATTCTGCTCTGCTGGGAAACATCTCCTTGTCTCGCTGCAGTCAGGTTCACCAGAGGGAAACACTGACCAGGTAACAGCAAACCAGGAGACGGGGTTTGTTCTGACACAGGTGGGACGCAGAAGTCACCACACAAGGGCAGTATCAATCTTCTACGAGCAGCCAGCTCGTGGCTGATTTTAAACCCAGCAAAACTAAATGAAATTACAGAGCTGCAGCTCTTCCAGCTCACAGAAGCATCGAGGAGAGACAGCCAGGCAGCGCCTCCAGCCCACGCAAGCTCTGCCGGGCAGAAGCGTCACCCACCTTCTCCATCTCCTGTTTAAATGTTGTGAAGACTTCGCTGCTTTTGGAAAGGGTGTTCTGGAATTCTTCAAACTTCTCTGTGTAGAGAGCCAGCTGCGGGGAGAGACAGGGTTACAGCTCCTCAGTGCTCACCGTGACACCTCCCGACAGCCTGCCCCAGGAGAGGGGAAACGGCAGCCAAGAACTGATCTTGTGACTGGACTTTCCGACAAACAAACTGGCAGCATGAAGCTGCTCTGCCAATATTAGGTACTGGGGAATGTGGAAAAATTCTTTCCTAGGGGAAACATCCTCAGAGAGTGGCGTGTTCTGCCAATATCTCCTGGCCCTGGCAGGAGGCAGTGGCTGGGTCTGGGTCAGTGAGGTGTAATCACACGACTGCTCCCCGCACGGGGAACCACGCCGGTAAAAACTAAAACCCCTTTTTTTCCCTGAAGCCAGTCTCAGCTCGCACCATGCTGACACAGGCTCCAAACCAGGAGCAATCCTGCCCCTCTGTTTTCCAGAATAAGGAACTTTGGGTTGTTCCCTCCTTAAGGGGGAAGAGAAAAAAAACAAAGAAAGAACCAGGCTGAGCACACGGCCCCAGTACCTCACCTGCTGCTTGAGGTGGGTCTCCTGCTGCTTCATCAGCTCACACATCCTCTGCGATTCCACAGCTTCCTTCAGCAGCTGGGGAAGAGCAAAAGCAATTACCTGGCTGCCATCTCAGTGTGCCCCTGCACGGCTGGCGCTGGGCCTGGAGACAGGAGCGGGCTGGGAGGAGCACACAGGGCAGAGCAGGGCTCCAGCCCCGCTCCCGTTTGGGCTCTGCACTCCAGGATCCAGCAGTAACAAGCCCCCGCAGAGGAACAAGGCAAAAAGCAAAGTGTTTGGCAACCCTTAGAGAACTGCTCTGAGACTTACAAAGTCCTTCTCTCGCTGGTGTCTCTCCTCGGCCTCCTTCAGCATCTCCTGCGCCTGCTGAAGCTTGGCGTCCACCAGCTGCTGCTGCAGGTCCTTGTGTTTGAACACCTTATCGATGTGCTGCCGAGGGAACGCCACCACTCACTGACACGCTCGGCTCGGTCCCTCCTGCCCAGGCGGGAAGATCCCAGAGGCCCCTTCTCCCCCCTCCCCGACAGCAAAAACTCGCTTCACGGGGCACCAGCACAGCCCCCCCAGGCCTGACCCACCTCCTCCCGCAGCTCATACTGCTCGATGAGCTTCTTGAGCCGCTCTGCCAGCTCCATGTTCTCCTGGCGCAGCTTGGAGTTCCTCTCGTTGTGCTGCTCCATCTGCAGCTGGATGTCGTTCAGCGTCACCTGGAAGTGGGACGTCACCTCCTTTCGCTTCTCCTCTTCCTCCCGCGCACGCTGGACACCCTCCTCCTGCATGAGGAGGGCAAGAGAGAGCAGGGACGTGGCAGCCTCCGTGCTGGGCAGGTGAGAAAACCCACCCAGCCGCCCACTGTTGCTTCAGGAAGGGACTTTGAGCCTTTCCCCTCCCTTCCTCCACTGAATATACCCCAAAATAACACTCAGGCACGGTGGATAATGATGGCTTAACAGCAAAACAAAAGCACTGCCCTGGATGGTAGATTGTGGGCAACCACTGGTAAAGGTAACTTTGCCAAAATGGCTCACAGCGAGTGATCCAAGCGTTTGGGATGAAGGAGCTCCTGGAATTGTGCCCGGGAGACACTTGCCTTGAGGGTGCGGTTGTGTCTCTGGAGCTCGCGGCACAGGCTCTCCAGTTTGCTGCGGGCCAGGATGGCCTTGCTGTGCTCGCTCTGCAGGTGGTCCTTCTCCTGCACCAGCTGCGTCTGCTTCTTCTGCAAGATCTTCATCTGTTTCTGGGAGTTGCGGTGTTCTTCCAGCTAGGACAGGGCAGCAAAGGGCACATAGGCAGCAAGACAGACCAGGGCAATATGCTGTGCCCCGACGAGGGGACACGGGGATCTAAGAAGTGCTCTCTGTGCTCTGAGAGAAGGACGAGAGCTTTATAACCCAAAAGATGCCACTTCTGAGCAGAGCGGGGCTGATGCTGAGCCCAGGCCCCCCCTGGACAGTTTTTTTCCCCCTTCCTGAATTCCTGTCCTGCTGGAATCTGAAAGACTTGTGCACTCATCCAGCACCTCCACACGCACGTCGCTCAAATGGAGCAGAGCTCCGAGCACAGGGAAACCCCCACACGTGCACCTGGGCCCCACAGAGACAGCCCCACACCTCTCCCCTGCACCAGATCCACGCACAGAACTAGATCCGTGCCTAGAACTAGCTCTGGCTAAACGTGGCATCAGGCTCCGCGTGTGTTGGATGTGAATGTGCGCACGTAGCGGCGTGGTGACTCTGCCAAACACACGTTTCTTTCTAGGAAATTCTCAGCGGTAATGCAGGGACCGAGCAGTGGAATGGTGGAGGAATTGGTGTGGTCTCAGCTGGGCCTGGCAGCTCCCAGCTCAGCCCTGCCTGCAGAGAGCGGGACGGGCAGGCTCAGAACAGACCCGGCCACCGGACGCTCCTGGGACAGAACGGGCAAGAGATGCAGCTTCCAGGTGAGATGAGCAGAGAGAAAACAGGTCTGAAATCACTCACACACAGATTTGCCAAAAATACTCCTGTCTGTGCTCACACTTCTGCAAACAACACCACCTGGCTGGACCAAGCAACATCTACGCTCTAATATCTGGATATCCAGCACTGCAGAGATCCCAGGACATACACTGCAAAGCTACACGGGTGTTCCTGGACTGTCCATCTCAACAGCAAGAAAAAAAAAAACAAAAAAAACACCAACAGCCACCTTCTGCCTCCTGAAGCAGCTCTGCTGCAGTGTCCTCCCCCAGCCCGGAACCAAGAAACGAGCACTCACCAGCTCAGCGTATTTCTTGCACAGCGCTGCTAGTTTCTCCTCTGGCGTGCTCAGGGTGTTCAGTGTCTGCATCAGCAAAGTGATTTCTTTGCCTGGAATGAGACACAGAATTAAAATAAATGAAATAAAATCCCTTACAGAGAGTTCTGGCTCATAAGGACAAAGAGAGGAGGGACAAATCAGGTCTCACAGCCCTGGGCCAGCACCTCCTCAGGGCTCTGCCCCACAGATTTCACCCTGTCCCGTGGGTGAACAACTGAAGCAGGTGGGGGGAGACCTGGTTTACAGAGCAGGACACCACCACTGGGCTGGCTAGAGAGAACTGTGGCCAGCAGGAGAGAAAGCCCCAGGATTCAGAGGCTGCAGCAGCACCCAGAGCCTTTGCAGAACTCGGTATATTCCCTCACGTACCACAAACCACGTTCCCAAAGGCTCCTGCACATCCCGCCCCCGAGGTGGTTGCTGCACCCAGGGCGATTCCTGCGGCACAAAATCCAGGTCTGCACAACCAGAGCGGGGAACCCCTCACCTAGGCCCTTGGCTTTCTTCTTTTCCTGAGCCTTCTTCTGATCCCGCTCCCCGCACTCCTCGCCGGGTCGAAACTCTTCGCTCCCCTTGGTGCTTTCCTTCTCCCCGTTCATCTCGGGGCCACCCGTCTCCTGGTCGCCGTTCCGCGGGGACTCGCTACGACACTTCTCGGCTTCTTCCGGCTCGGGGGCCTCGCTCTGCCCGCCGTCCTCGCCGGGGCCCTCCTGGCTGGCATCCACACAGTACGTGTTCAAGATGTCCTCAAGCTGCCTGCTTAGCTCCTCGGAGACGTCACGCACGGCAGGTCCCGAGGACTTGGTGTCCTCCTGCGCAAGAGGAGCTGTGGGAGAGGGGAACACAAAAGCCTGAGACTTCCCCCACGCCGTCGATTCTCTGGTCTCTCTGAAGACGGGGCAGAGGGAAGGTTTCCTGAGCACCACACCACACCAAGGCTGCCTCAACTTCCAGCAACATAATCCGCTTTGTGGTGGTGCGTCCCCAGCCGGGCGCCCTGACAATGGGGGTGCATTCCAAATAGCCTCTCTTTTGATCACGAGAGCACGACCAAGCCCCTGACATCTGTCAAGAGCAAAAACTCCCCCCTCTCCCCCCCGATCCTTTAACGCAAGCAGGTTGTGGGTGAGCTTTCCCTCGTAAGAAACGCTTGCTAACGCCCCCAGAGCCAGGCTTTTTTACATCACAATAGATTTTTAAACCTGAGTTAGCCTCTCTCCTCACGTAAGAGCAGCTGTACTGTCTCAGATCAAACGTGTCTTGTCCCCAACAGTGGACACTTGGGGAAAGAGCAAGCAACGCATCCTCTAGCACGCTGCTTTGTATCCAGAGTTCCTCCAAATCACAGACTTAGAGCAGTTGGTCATTAAACTAAATCTACTCGCTGTGCATCTCCGACATCCCACATTTACCAAGCCTCAGAATACACACCAGGATTCATTTTAACCAAACATCTACTCGACTAAACCTGTTTTTTGTCTTCCAGAGAGTAATCTTTATGAAGTGCCAGTAACAGGGCAGGTGACTCGACGTAACGTTGCCCCAAGGAGAGTTGTCTGACATTTTCTGAATCAGACCCTTAAGGTCTAAGCAACAATAAAAAATCCATCGTTTTCAGGTGAGAATCAACTCCACGTTTTGGTCAGGAAATGGTAACTACTTCAGAACTGTACACACACAGAAACAGGAAGAAACCAGCATTTTCTACCCCAGAAATCACAGCTGCTCTGACACAAGTAAAAAGAGCTGGATGCAGCGGCCCATGGTCGTAGTGAGAAAGCAGCCCCCGGGCCCTTTCCAGGCTCAAAGCCCACCCTCACGCGTTTCCTGCGCCTCGCTGCTCGGGCCGTCAGAGCCGCCAGCAGAGCCCGGTGCGCCCCCAGCCCTGGGGACATCCCACCTTCTCGGGGCGCTGCAGCCTCCAGCGCGTCGCCTTCCTCCAGCACCAGACTGCTGCTCATTTTGGAAGAGCTCGCAGGCCGCGGGGCTGCTTTGGTCTCCCCACCTTGGTTCTTCATTGTGATCTTTCCCCCCGCTCAGTCTTGACAAACCCTGAAGAAAGAGAAACGGCAACTTAATTTTAAGAAGTAACTGTTTGGAGGATTTTAGGAGTCATCAGCCTGGACTGGGAAAGACCTTGTTCGCGGCAGAGGCTACCACCCGCAGCTCCGTGCTGAGGAAAGCATCGTTTCATTTTTGACTTGCACCTCACCGCAAAGGTCCCCGTATCAGCGTAACTCCTCTTCCAGCTGAGGAGAGCTGGAAGCAGCTCCTCCTAGAGCAAGGCAGCCTCTCCCAGCTCCCAGCTCTCCTGATCTGCTGGACACGACCTTTTCAGCCCTGGCTGTCCTTCCCCCTCAACCCCACTGTGTTTTACTCCTGGAGTTTTCCAAACTCAGAGCGGTCTGTGCACACCGACAGAGAAACCCCTGCGGCAGGGGACCCAGAGAAAGGTCAACACCTACTAAAAGCATGTACCGGGCTGAGGAAAGCCCATGGCTCCCTGGCAGAGCCAGTGCTCAGCACTAAAAAGATCAACCAGCATCACCATGAGCCAGCCAAGCAGACAGAGGCCAAATCTTAACTCCTCTCTCCTCATCCCCTCTCCCTCCACAGCGTACGTACGTTCTCACCCTTCCCACCAGGCACCCTCTGCTCTAGTTACGAAGCCAATTACAGAGCAGCAGCAGGCGATGCTCCTAGCCTAGAGGCAAGGGATCGCTCCACGAGAAGCAGAGAACAGCTTTTCCTGCCGTTTTGCAGCAGTTACGCTGAGACCTCGGCCTTTCCTCAGGGAACAGCCCAGGACAGGGCTTACGAAGGAAAAAACGCAAGAGAAAATTAGCAGCGGCAGCAGCCAAGCACATGTGTCATCCACCCACGTGCAGGCTGGAGGCCGTGCCCCCTCCCACGGCGGGCCTGGCAGCACCGTTTCACGCCGCACACATGCCCCACAGCCTCCGGGCGCTCTTTTTCCTCCTCTGCTGTAAATAGCGCAACTCCCGTGCGCTTCCCGAGGCTCTGGCAGGCGATAACCGGCCCTGCAGCACCCCAGCTCTGGGTGAGAGGCTGCTGCCCTGACCCTGCCTCGGCCCCTCGCAGCCTCCTGCTCCCCCCCCCCC
>NW_020799130.1:2488952-2503720 GCF_003259725.1 Athene cunicularia
CCCAACCCAAAACATGTTCTCATGGAAAAAAATAATTTCAAGTAAAGATGAAGATGGGTTTTCACCATTTCAACAGTTCTGTGACTTCAGTCAGTAGCAATGCAAAGCCTGTGCAACAGCAGCTGTGCTTCCTGTTCCAAAAACCACCCAAGCATCCTGCCCTCTTCATAGTTACCATCTTTGGGGTCTTGTTGCTTTTTTTTTTTTTTTTTTCCTCCTTGTAAATACCACTAGCAGTTCTTCAAAAAAAAAAAAACAAAAAAAAACCCAAAAACCAAACAAAACAAACCAAGATAAATCTAGACAAAGGGAAGAAGCCTTACACCCCCCACCCCACCCCCCAAAAAAAATAATCTTCCCAGGAGTGGGAGAAACTTCTCATTTCTCTGTCCATTTACAGTATATTTCAGGGGAACTTGGCCCAGGTTCAACAGGACTGTCCGCTGAAGGAGGGTCGCAGAAAGGCCAGGGCTAAACTTTGCTCTTGGCAAATTAGAGTCTTTAATAAAGAGTAACATGTGCAAAAAAATTAAATAGATCAACCCAGGTTTCCAGAATTACTGTTGTCAGAATGCTTACTTTCTATTTGTGTTCTTACCCAACCCAATGCTGAAATCTCAATTAAGTACCCGAGGTAAGAAGTGACATTTGGGAGAGATCACCACAAAGAAAAAAAAAAACAAAACAAAACAAAACCAAAAACCAAGAGGTGCAATCTGTTACCTCAGTGTCCTTCCTCCACCCAGATGCCTGCTTTAAAGACATGTATGCAGCAGCAAAAAGAAAAAAAGTGTAAGAATATCCCCTTCTCTTCGTGAGGACAAAGCACTGTTTCTAGTTGTTGGAAGGAAGAAGAGTTTCCTAGCAGGTGGAGTGGGTGTTTAACCTTCCATTTGCGAAGAGGGGATGGGACGATCAGCTGCTCCCAGTTGCTTTCTGGCAAGTTTGTGGTGGTCTTTTCCCACTGGGCACATTATAGCTGGAAACCTTCCATGGGGGCTTCAGGTTGCTGGAAGATGAATTGTTGCTGGTTCTCATCTACCTGGGGAGCTAGAGCGGAGTCATCCTCTACTCCAAAGTAGTGCTCAATCAGGTCAAAGGCCTTCTGGTAGATCTCTTGGTTCTCGTGGCTCTGTAGGAACTCTATCTTATCCAAACCTTGGATGGGGAAAAAAAAAAAATAGTGGAATGCAATGAAAAAAGGGGATTCTGATATTTAAGCTGTCCCACATCCACCCTCCATCCTTGCTCCTATTCACTGTGCGACCTTTGGTCTGTATTAGATTTGCATTTTGTGAGCAGCACTGACACCTAAAGCTCACTAATGCAGAGCTGCTTGTGGGTTTCATCTGTATCAGGCAACGTTAAACATCTTTTCAATAGCAGGTTCAGCTGAGACAGCTCAAGCAGATGTGCTCCCAGTTCCCTGCTGGGGACTAAACCACATTTCAGTGAAATGAAAACAACTGGCTGCGAACAGTTTGGTAGTTGCAGGGGGTAGGGAGGGGAAGGACACAGGGCCCGTCCCAGTAGCCTCCAGCAGAAGGGCACAGCAACAGCTTTAGCTGTCCTAGTTAAATCCAGTGCTGAACAGAAAGCATCCAAGCACAATATACTCTCAAGAATTTCAAGAATTATTCTTACTGGGAGAATCAGGACACACAGTGTAACAGTCAGTGAGAGGGCAAATCAGACACTGGCAGCATACAGGGAGTTTCAGACCAAAATAGGAACTGCTCCTCAAAGCATTCAGAGCAGGACAAAAAAAAAAAAAAAAAAAAAAACCTGGAATTCCATTATACATCTACAGTGTACAACTGGGTACCGTTAGAGCAATCTTAGGCCCAGAAGTGCCACTTTATACTTAGCTCAGCTTATTTCTGCACAGTACCTCCAGCTGATGCAAGCCACAATTAACCAGCTCCAGGTCTAGGAAGCCTGGACCAGAAGCACGAGAGTTTTAACTTCCAAGTATTTTATTCTCTGCCCCATCATAAGAGTCTAAAAAAAGACAGACTACTGGGACAAATATCAGCTAGTTTGGAATATACTAAACCCCTTAAGTGCAGCAGAAAAGCAATCAACAAAACCAGCAGGCACCTTCCAATACATCCTACAGTGCCCAAAGCCAACAGCACTGAGGCCTCCAGCCACAACCTACCATAGGCCTCCTCAATCAGGCTGCAGTAGGGGTTGATGCCCGTCCCGCTCTGGTTGGCTTCCTGCTCCCCAAGCCTCAGGATGTTCTCCAGGCCGTTCAGTGCCACCTGAACAATCTTGGAGTCCATGACAGTCAGCAGGTCACAGAGAGGCTTGATACAACCCAAGTTCACCAAGTATCTGAAGAGAAAGCACCACCAACACAGGCTTGTTCAGGATCTAGCAAGCATCCCCGCTTTGCTCGGTTAGAAAGACCAAGGGAAAGGAGTCGAACTAAAATACAAAAAGTTACCTTAAAACGTATTTTTTCCTGTTCTGTAAGGTTAATTTTTATCCACTTATTTGTATTTGTATACACACACCCCCTTTTAAGAAACCTGCCAACTCCGTTTGAAATCCAGGTGCTACTCTAAGTCCACACCGGGATTTAATTTGTCCTCTAGGCTGGACATTTAGCCTAGTCTAAGGATCTAAAGGGGAGGGGGAAGCAGTTGGGACTGGCTTATCCTTATTCAGAAGGAAGCTACAATTTAGAGCACAGTGTAGGATGCAGCTACAGCTCTGCCTGCGTCTCGGGGACCCTCCCAGAGGTTCTCTGCGTTACTGCAGGACAGACAGAGGCACCGTCCCCTCAGATCTTCCCCGGGAGGAGCCACATCCAGTACCTGATCTGTTCGGGAGTTCCTCCTGACGTTGCATTTGTAATAGCCCACGCTGCCTCTTTCCTCGTGCGGAATTCTGCTTTCTGCAAGATTTCTATCAGTACCGGGAAAATGTTTGCATCTATGACCGCCTGGGGAGAGAGAGAGAGAGAGAAGTAACAAGGGTTTGGATCGGCAACACAGTTTCTAAAAGGCTATTAAGCACCTGAAAGAAACCTCTACCACCATTTCCCAAAGCAAAAGAACTTTCCAAGCTGTACCCTTCAGCGATTCCTCCATTTTATTCCTCAGCCAAATCCTATTAACCCGAGATACTCAATTCCCTAACTAGCACAGCAGACAATCACTGTTATTGCATCAATACTGCAGGAATGCTTTCATCACTTATCTGCCTTTGTATGTAGGTCATTAAAAGGATAATTAAAACTCAACAAGCTTCAGCTTTTCAAAAGGGGTGTATCTAATTGAGCATGGAGAAATAGGGGCTGTATCTCCTCTTATTCCAAGGATCCAACCTGTGGGACTCATTTCAGCCTAGTCTGTGTTGGTACAATTAGCAAGGGTTTGGTTGTTTGTTTTTTTTTTTTATTTTAGCTCGTTTGGCAGATGGCCAGGAGCAGCAAGTTTGGAAATTGCTGCAGAATAAGAGATGTGAACGAAACCCGCTTCTAAGTGCCAGAACACTGCAAATCCTTAAAGCTGAGCTTGGAATCTGGGATCATTACAGGTGGGCTGGAGAAGACTGTACCTGTATTTGTGCTCTGTTTCCTGCTGTGATGTTAGATATAGTCCAGCAGGCTTCTTTCCTGATTGACTCCTTGGGACTACTTAATAAATGAAGGAGACAAGGCAGGGCTGAACAGTTCAGAATCACCTTTTGAAAGAGAAAAAGCACAAGTGAGACCACCAGAGCTGACGGGTGCTGCACCTCCCTGCAAGAAAGCGGCTTCCCCTCACCTGGGTTTGGATGTCGTCCCCCGTCACGATGTTGCCAACCGCTCGCAGAGCTGGGGAGGCCACTTTGTAGTCGTTGTGCCTGTAGGAAAAACGGGGCAAGGACAAACCCAAATCTATCAGATCTCATGCACCTGGATGTTCAGAAGATTCTCCCCAGTATCGTATCTGCATTATTTACTTCGAATTCCATCCCGGAGCATACAGAAGCATACAGTAAGCTGACCACATCGCCACTGGATAAGCCCACTGAAAACAAAGCTGCGATAGTTTTCGTCCTTTACGTCCTAACCATCATCCTCAGCTCACTCACCTTTTACACATCCCTCCTGAACAAAGATGACGTTAACCCAGTAAGAACACCCAGAATTATTCAGAATTTTGGAAGTACTTCAGTTCTACCCATTCCGAAGGTGACAGAGGCCTACTCAAACTGCAGCTATCAGAGAAACAAAGCCAAGCTGGCTTTTGCTAGACACTATTCTTTCCACCTTTGATTTGCCTAGGAACTAGGCTTCCACAAGCATATTTGAAAGTCTGAGGGCACAAGACACTCTGCAGTCCCCTCTCCTTTCACAGACTAGAAAAGTCAGTCTGACATCTCTATACTAAGTTTTTCCTAGCATACAGCATTAACTAGCATTCCAGCACTAGAAAATACTCAGCTTCTCTCAGACAGAAAAGCCATTAACCACAGCTCTCAACCTGCTTCCGATCCTCCTACGTAATCACCCCAAAGTCAGCTGAAGTACCCAATACCTGAATCCTGTGTGCACCAGAGGTGTGAAGAGTGCTCTGATGGGCTTTGCTATGAACTCATGCCCAGTCCCACGCTTCCCAGTCTCACTGGGCTGAAGCAGCAAGACAAGATATACTCACATTAACAGCTCCACCAGCCGCCGACACACTCCCGAGTCAATAACTGCTTGGATTTTCTCATTGGGGCCATCTGATAAGTAGGAAAGAGCCCAGCACGCATCTGCCAGCAAGTCAGAGTCACTGTTGAATAATAATCGGGACAACACTGGCAGGCAGGGAGATACCTACAACAACAGCCACCACCCAGAAGGTTAGTCATGTTCTCCCAGGGACCACCGCATTTGCATGCAAACACCATGTGGATATGCTGACTGGCAAGATAACAAGTCTTGAATGTCCACAGTTTCCTTCCCCAAAGTCAGCAGCTTCCTTGCTGGTTCACATACCTCATAATCACAGTGTCTAAAGTTACCTCAATGCCTTTATTGCTAAACTAAAATTACATCCCTTCCTCTTGGACCAAGTCTAGACTCCTGAGACAAGTGCTACCGTGCACGCTACCATTTGGAAGCTCCTCACATGCCTTATGTAAGAGCACTGCTCCATTTCTTACTCTTAATAACCCTAAATAGCTCAGTATTCAGAGAAGCAACCATCAACAGTTACACCCCTGAATACTTCAATCATTTGTAAGTGGTCTTACATTCATGCTCAATTCAGATTTCATCCCCCACCACAGGCCTCCCAGATTTGACAAATGAACTTTCATTAAAAACAAAAGAAGTGTAACACATCGATCTTAAAACTTTTTTGTTCTACCAAAGAAGGATGAGACATCTGAAAGGCCAGCGGAACCTTCTGCCAGTGCCAGCAGCACACCAAGAAAGGGAAGGAGAAAACCTACCACAGCTCCCACACAGATACAAGAGTCCTGTTTTGTAGCATTGAGATGTCCTGGAATCAAGTTTTTAGTCACAATTTGAGGGAAGTCTCAAAATGCCAGAGTTCATAACAAAAGGCTCTAGAGAAGCCCACAGTTGCTACCTTGCAGGGAAGCCCGAGCTTGCCCCTCACTCCAGCTGATGGGCTGCCAATAGAGCCGGGCAGGAAGGTTGGCACAAAATTAAACAGGTACTCAGAGATCTGCTGAACAGCGAGATCAGCCTCAGGAGGAAGAGGCTCACCCTGTTCCCTCCTGGAATAACTTAGAGAAGTCCAAGAGCCAAAAATAATGTAGACAAACATCTTGACTGAGTGTCTCCCCATCACCTGTCTGCCAGCAAGGCATTTATTCTCACCTTATCAAATTCAGGTGGTGGACTCTTTCCTCTGCACAAGTTTGACAAGGCCCAGACAGCATTTCGTGTCATTGTCAACCTGGTGGACTTCGTAAGGAGCCTAAAGAGACAATTATCATGAATTATAATCCTTGATGTAGAAGTCAGCAAGGGAATCAAAAGAAGGAAAACTAGTGTGATTTTAAGGATGTGAAACCACTATTCCGCTGGCTGTAGCCGTGCTGCTTGCCACTTGAGCCTCTCAATAAACAAGAAGTGACGTGCAACTGCTTCTTAGGATAAATAGCTATTATTCCTAACAACGTCAAGTGGTCAGGAAGGCAAGTTCCACATTAGACAAGTTGCAGGAGAGGCAAATGTGTAGTTCCAAGTTCAAATTCAGCCCAGACAGACACTCACACCCCTACCTGAGGTCAGATGGTCCTCACTAGAGACCATCGGACACAAACTGCTGCCTCTCAGCTCTAGTGAGGACAGCGAGTCCCCTGGGCTGAGGACTCCAGCCAGCAACCCCTGCTGACAGGTGACTGACAGAAGCAGCAGGATAACAGGCCAAGTCATTTGTGACAAAGCATCAGTTCACCGAGGACAGGACAAAGCAAAGATTAATTCTTTCCAAAGCAGCGAAGGGTACTTGAGAGCACCCTCCTGACAGGCAGAGCTTCTGACTAGGGTGGGTATGCACCACACAAGAGCTGCAGAGAGACCGGCTCCCTGTCCTCAGTCCTAGAGGAGCCCGCTCAGCCAAGCACCTGAAATCCACAGCACAAGCACAAAGAGGAGGCGTCTGGAGGGACACACAGTGAAACAGCAAGCCCTGTGACTTCAGAAAGACAAGCACACTGCCACAGCACCCGCTTCAGATTCAGAGCAGTGTAAAGGTTTGTGAGAAGGCATGTTATCTACCAAGTCCCACTCTATTTATTAGATAACTTGTCTGAACTGCCAGTTTATCTGGGAGCAATGGTTTGATTCCCAGTGATCACCACCACGCATTGCTTGGGAATCTATTTGCTCAGCTCAAATATTGCTCTGCTGTAGTACAATGGGACTTCAAGAACTGTGTTGGCAAGTATTCATGGCTACTCACATTAATAAGGGAGGAAGAATAGCGCAGTTAAGGACATAATCTCTACACACAGAGCTGTCTCCAGCAATGTTCCCCAATGCCCAGACAGCCTGAAAGGAAAGAGCAACAGTTTTAGCATTCACACAGTTTCTGAACAGAGGAAGAAAAAAAGGGTAGTGTGCTAAGAAAGCATTTTCCCTGTAATTCCAGGCAAACAATACTTCAGCTTGTGGTCTGGAGCCACTTGTTACACACTGGTCACTCACTGAAGCACTGCATTTTTATCGTGTGCAATCCACTGTGGTTCTCTCCCTAGCCCCAAAGAAAGAAGTGAACCTTACCTGTTCTTGAACATCCTCAAAGTCAGAGTTTAACAGCTCTATAAATATAGGAACTGCCCCAGCCTCAATTACTATTTTTGTTTGTTGGGAAGTTCCTGATGCAATATTCGTCAGTGCCCACGCTGCTTCAAACTGAAACAAGCAAATAAATGACAAAAGTATGAATAAATCCTGATTTAGCCAAATAATTTGCCATTAAATTTTCGCTGTAATTCTTTCAAACTTCTACTAAAAAGGTTGCGAAGGAAAGAAAGCATATCACAGCAGAACACCTCACTACTCAAAGGAAAGGATTTTATTTTCTTGAGCAATAAAAAAAAAAAAGCCACATCTGCTAACTGCCTTCTCAGAGGCTGCAGCTTCTCAAAGGATTCGCAAGTGAAGACATCACTGTCAGTCACACCACATCACTTCACCTACACAACAATTCTCCAGCAAGAAAAGTGAAGCCACATAGTGCATAAATACACGTGGAGCAGAAAGTTGTCTGTATCCAGTGCAGACTAGGCAGCTGTAGCCTCTTGTCTGGTTGACACCACAGAGATGCCTTGAGTTCAAGTGAAGCTGAGCAGCAAGATCCCTGCTATTTCCACTCATTTTTTGGTTTAAAACCAGATTTCCATTCAGTTCTTCTTGAAAGTAAGCCCCCACGATACATGGCCCTGGGCCAGAGGGCAGGAAGAAAGCTGAGGGCAGCCATCAACACGGATCCAATCCCACGTGTGGAAGTATCTTTAACCCCTACAAAGTAACTAGAGTTATTACCAAGCTGGAAGGAATCTCAAGAAGCTATCTCGTCCATCCCTGCGCGCCCCACGGCGGGAGCAGCACTACCTTACCCATTCCTAACAGACTCTTAGCTTGCACTTAAAAGCCTCCAATAATGGAGGTTTTTCCTCACACAGTTTTCTTCCTACAGATTAATTCCATGGCTCCCCGAGCTCCCAGCAGAAATATCAGACACAGGAAGGCCAAATCCTCTTCTGCTGCAGCTGAACTATGTTATTTTTGCCAGCATTCTCCCAAGAACTTAATTTAAAGCAATTTCTAATTTCCTTTTTTGCATAAGCATTACAGGCTACCTTTGTCTTCTGTACATCATATAACCTGCACCTTTTGGGTTCAAGACATCGCTTTTCCCTGATAGCACCTGTGGTTCACGTTGCTAAGCTGTGAAGGTTAAACAGCTACATGCCACGAAAAATCCGTAACACAATCTCCTTTACCTGTAGCGTGCAATTTTCACTTCTTTTCAGGAATTCAACAAATCTGTCCACCACTCCCTGAGTGTTTATCACTTCATCTATTGGAGGATTTGGCTCTGAAATAACAAGGCAGTGTCAAAACAGTACACAGGGCTAATGCAGGGGAATAACAAGCGTGAACTGAATGATCTCAAACTGAAGTCGGCAGGACAACTCTCCAGAATCACTTTCTGTATAATTCATAAATCATTAGAAATATACTGGATTATCAGATTTCTAGATTACAACTTTCCTCCCCCAAGCTCAGAGCTGCTAAGCTTCTGCACAGCAACGTAACGCACAAATGCTTGCAAAAGAAAGGCTACGTCAGATCCCATGGCAGCGAAGAGTTATTTTTACCTTTGGAGAGTAACTTCCTGAATTTCTGAGTGGTTGCTAGCTGGAGATCAGGGTCATCTGAGAAAAGCATCTCTACCATCTCTCTTGTGATCACTCCCTCCTGAAAAGATGCAAAAGAGACAGAACAACGGTTCCATTTCACACCAAGATCATTTAAGGCATCACGGTCATGACAGCCTACCATGAATTTGTGCTTAGCTAGTAATCCAAACATTCACAACTGGAGATTACAGCATGCTATTTATTTCCTGGGAGACTTTTTCCAGTTGACTGTAGTAACGTTTGCAACATTCTCAAAAGTGAGAAAACAAAACCACTGAGGTTCGTCAGTGCTACACAGTCCACAGCATTAAATCTATCCGAAGGCACGACTGGAACAAGGAAAGGCACCTTACCCCACATGTTGTGGAACTAACATAGGAATCCACAAGGAGACTGTCAAACATGGAGGCATCTTCATTGATCAACTCCACGTTTCTTCTTTTAAAGAGCTGGTGGGGAACAAAACACAGGAGTCATTATTAGAAAGCAATAATGAACAGCCTTCATAACTAGACATTCTTGTTCCTCAAACAAGATACCGTCAGCTAGACTGAACGCAACCTGAATACAGAAGTAGTCATTAATAACAGCTCTGCACTCCGAAGACTAGCTTGGCACACAAACCCCAATAATAAAGCATGCTAAGTCTTGCCTTCAGATATGCAAATGCCCAAGTCACTGAGACACCGGTACAGGCAAGTGCAGAATTTGATCTAACAAGTTAGGGAAACTGGGGAGAAGGCAGCTTGTAGATGACACACTAACAGAGCAAACATTTAGTCTGAGCCACATACATCACCTGGGAATCACCTCTTACTTTCACAGACCTCCAAGCCAAAAAAAAAAAACCCCAACAAACAAACAATAGCTCAGAGTTAAGAAATATGTGCAGCCCATACTTTCACTTGCTCTTCCTGCTTCTTGAGGAAATAACCCCATGTACTAATCATTAAAAAAAAATCCAAAAAAACACACCCCTTAAAAACAAGGATCTGTGAACAAAAACCTCCAGTACCCCAAGGACAAAGTGCTTGGAGAGCTCTTGATGCGAGCTACACTCTGTACTAGGTACAAAGAAAAAAAGAGAAAAGCAAGATCTCAGTTAGAACAGGACAAATAAGAGGACTGCTAACGAACCTTAATGCACAGATCCTTGAAGATTCCAGTTTGGCAGCAGCACAATCCTGGTTGTGTTAAGGCTGTACACAAGCTAGTCAAGATGACAGTTACCTGTTGCTCTCGTTTCTGTTTGCGCAGTTGAATTCCTTCCTCCTCTCTCCTCCGACGCATTTCCTCTGGATTTAGGGCTTTGTTCTTGTAACTCTTCATTCGATAGTTATCCTTTGCAGGACTCGCCATGGTTTCTGTGAAGAGGAAAAAAAGAAAAAAAAAAAAAAAAATTTGCCTCAGATTTCTTGTCACTCTCTGCTCCTTTACACACATGTCCTTTCTGACAAGGGGTCCGTGCACATGAAGCAACACGAAATAGCCAGATTAAAAGAGATTTATTTGCAAGAGCTGGTCTCAAACACTAAAGTAGAAGCTTCAAGTTAGATCCTAACCTTAGTTTCACGTGATATGCTGTTACCACAAGAGTGTTACAAAGCTTCTAGGAAGCACAAGAATAGATTTACTATTCCAAAAGGAACATGGACCCAACGTCACGGTATCGAGCACATTATCCATATGAAAGGCTTCTACTCAAACAGCTTCATCATCCTCAGGAAGTGCATAACTCAACTCTACTTTGGTTTTCAGCAGAAATTATTTCCCTTGTATCATCACAGCATAAACGACACGGGTTTTTTTTCCCCCCTCAGGATGAGACGTTCACTGTTTACACGTGGCAAAACTCCAACAGAACGCACAGCAAACTAAGGCCTTGATTTTAGAACAACAATAAAAATCCTTGCAAAAAGCAGACCCGTACTGACGTATAGGCCATGTTTGTCCCACCAGGTTACTGCACATGTTCAGTACCTGACCTACTTATTCTGCTGCTTCATATCTGACTAATGCACCACTTCAAACCTGATTACTTGTGTATTTGCCTCCTAGTCAGGGAAGTGACACTCCACTATTTGGCACAGTTAAAGGCAACCAGGGCCAAGCAGTAACCTAAGTACAGAAGGATATCAATTCCTCAGCTGCATCCAGCTGTAATCCCCTGCTTTGACCATGTCGGTTCCTTTTTGCATCTTTTCAAACTCCCCCTTTTTCCCCATTTACACCACAGATTATTTGCTTAACATCTGTGCCTTTCTCAGGCCAGGGAGAAAGCAATCATGATACACAACATCAGAGTGCCAGTTAAGCCCGAGACCAACTTACTCTTCTCCAGAAGTCTGCTGGACACCAGTATCTTTGTTTTCTTCCAACTGCTAAGGGCAGGTGGAAGTGTCCTGTGAAAGTCTGCAGCGCTATCTCCTTATCCCTCCTCTTTTGAGCTTTAAGCACTTCTCAGCCACCTCCTTACAGAAAGTTTCAGTCTGACTTATCAACCGCCTCCAGTCATTCTGGAGCTCTTCCAAGATCAGCTGGAGAAGTTTCAGACCTTACTGCCCTCCTACTACAAAAGGCCACGGTCAAGCCAAGAAAAGACATATACAACATATAAACAACCAGCGTTTCATTGCTATGGAAAGAGGAAACAACTGGAAAAACTTCTATTTTAGCAGGAGAGAAAACAAAATACTTTCGGTTTATAATTTCCCAAAACCAGTTAAAAAAAGACACCAAGCGTTGTGAACAAGTCAGACTATTTCACAGCATCTGCCTTCTAAGAGGACATTCTCTTCCCTAGCCAAAACATCCAGAGGATATTCCTCCGAAAAGCAATAGATAAAGAAAAACAAACAAAAAAAACCCCAACACGCCAAACCCCAAGTTCCTCTGGTCATTTACACTGTAATAGAGATGCGTGTCCCTTGAAAACCGCCCTGACCCCACACCACCCAGAGTTGTGAAAGAGTTTTGAAGCTCAGCAACCGCCAGCTGCACCCAGAGACAACACCAGGCTTGAAGAGGTGCAGCACGATGGCTTGTAAGTTTATTGGCACCTCTGAAACTAAAAAAGAAGCCACCAACCACAACTCATCACCAGTAAAAGCAGTATTCCAGTGCCAGGTTAGAAAGCCTTTTTCAGTAACTTGCTTAGGGCACAGCCAGCGGCCAGAAAGGGACTACATCACGCTGAGCATCGCGAAGGCAAGGCATCTAGCCTCCACACTGATGACAGGGTCGAAACAATCAAATTACAGTAGGTCCCGCATAATCTTGAGCCTTACAGAAGTCTCCTTTTAGACCCTTTCCCAAGTAATCCATTTGGTAAGGTCTGTCTTCAATAAAACCAAAGCAAGAAACCTATTTACACCACGCTAAGCACAGCAGTTGGACTATACCTTGCTGACAGCCTCACTGTGAAACTGGTATTAATTTTTTTTTTTTCCTCTCTGAGTTTCCTTCTCACGAGTCAGAGGTTCAGAGGAATATCTGGACTGTTTCTGAAGGTATCTGACAGCACTTTCCTCATTTTATAAGACCTTTTACATGGCAAGGAAAAGCAGAGAATGAAGATCACAGGAACTATGCAACAGCTCTCACTTGTCCATCCTTCTTCCCAGCAGCATGCACGCCAAGAATGGAGGGAAGAATTTTATTATTAAACTCCAAAGCATCTAATTCAGAAGACAGAAGACTTCAAAAAAAAAAAATCTACAGGCTTTAGGGGTTTATATCTGATCTTACAGTAGCAAGATATGGCATCTACATATAGATTTTAATTCTGAAAATGTCTTTAATTACCACTGTTACGGCAGCGTACACGTATTACTACCCCAACGCTACTGGCTAACACAGCCACACAAAGGAGTAAGAGTTGCTGGCTTAATCCTGAAGATTACAACAGAATCGCTAACAAAGACAAATCTGTCGACTCCCTTTGGAAAGTGAAGTCTCCAATTAAAAGGTAGTTTTTAAGAAAAGGAGGAGGAAAAAGTGATTAGGTGACTTAATGCTACACGTGGGATTACCAGGCAGTTAGTCATATAAATAGCTGAGTGACACGACAGTTCAGCTGCCTCCAAACTTGCACAACCCCACTCGGCTGGGCACACCCCAGCCCCTGCTCCGGGTGTCCAGAAACAGCCAGAGACACCCAGCTGCGCTGTGAGGTCTCAGAGGACACTCGAGAGCATCGAGAATGCTGCAAGAAAATCCCAAAGACACAACCAGCCCCCAAGGAGTGATTTTTCAGGTCAGCGGTGTAACAGAACGTCACTGCGCAACAGCCTCTGTGGCACTTGATTTTCTATTTGCTCTCGCACACGTTTCTCTCTTCGGATGATTTCCATTGACATGTGTCGATACTTCAGTGACATCAGAATGCTAATTAGTGACATTACACCCCATTTTCATGTCACAAATGCAGGATTATGACTTCACGGTGAGCTCAGCAGATGCTGTAGGCACCGCAGACTGCAGCAAGCCCAAACACATGAAACAAAACAGACAGCGGGATGCCAGGCACGTAAAAATTCTTTACTTGTAGTGTTTCAGTACAAAACATCAGCTCATCCACTGTATCTGCATGTGAGGCTTCGCCATTAACTATTAACTTGAATTCTATCAGTGTGAATACCCACAAAACCCCACTAGATCAGACTACTGGAGTAACCTGGACTATCAGGTTAGGGAAAGAAATCATCTGCTCATCTATGAGTGATGCACAGAAGATACTCAAGGCACAGATTTTCACTTTGCATCTTAACACTGTTGCTCTGAGAAGCTTCACTTTTACAGAAAAGCTCTCGACTGTAAAGTGGCAGCGGAAACTTATCTACAGCAAGTTCCTTTAACTGCTCTGAAGTTTTAGCTGCTGCATTTAAGCAGCCACCTGAACTTCTACAACACGCTGTCCTGCTAGGACAGCACCTTGCACTGCATCTCTCCTAGGAAGTGTTTTCCTTCTCTAAGAACCAGCTTAAACCCTGCCCTAAATTAAGATAGTATCAGTTCACACCCTAGAATTACAACACTGTTCTGATGTTGTTCCAGCCAGAACTCTGGGGCTCCAAGCCTCCCTGCAGCACCCCGAGGAAGCTGGGCAATACGGCTTTTTCCTTCTATACCCCAGCAGCTCACCCAGAGCAAGTTGTGGAGCCTGCAGCTGCTCTGGGTACCCCTTTTTCCTGAGACCACACCAAACAGACTGCACACCAGGTAAAGCGTTCCGGCAGCGCCTGAAGCCTACTCACCACTCCTCTCTCCCCAGAAGTCACCCCCCAACCGTCATCCTGGGCACGACAGGGACAGGCACCCATCCCCGTGATGGGAAAAGGCTGCAGGCACCCGGGACACAGCGCTGTGAGCCCACCTAACAACCTGCTGAAGAAAGGACAAGCTTACTGCCCGTCTTTCATATAGCTCAGTACATGGCAATGCAAGAGGGATACACAGGCATTTGGGTAGCACAGCCAGACACCACAGCCCCAGCATTGTCCCTTCACAACAGGTGTAAAACTGTATTTTCACTCCCAAGAGCTGCTCAGGCAACAAGCTCAGCTCAAACCCTGTCTGCCCAGGTGCAGAAGCAACGCCTGTGTGGGAGCAGGACTGTGAAGCAAGGGCCAGAGCTTGCCCTGTTCTACTAGATATCAGCACAGCATGAATATGTTGTCGGAAAAGAAAGGAAAACAAGAATTAGGACAGAATTAGAACGAGGCACCTCCTCCACCAGTGGAAACAGTAGCACAGCTTTTCCAAAACCAGCAAAAGCCAGTCCAGCTACTTACATTTCAGGCCCTTCCTTGCTTATACTTCATTCCTACCACCCAAACTCCTGCTGCAAGACACAGCCTCGTTTTCTAGGAACATGGTTT
>NW_020799130.1:2503791-2511006 GCF_003259725.1 Athene cunicularia
CCAAGGCCCTGCTGGGTTATTAGAACAGCGAACAGTTGAGCTAGGTCCTAAACTCTTACAAACTTCAGAATTTAAACGAGCCCAGGATCAGAGATGTGACAGTATGCCCCAGACGCTTTGATGCCGCTTCAATCGCCGCAGAGCCCTTCCACCGCCGCTGCCTCTGCAGGCTTTTACCTCGGTGCCTGCAGCAGAAAGAGCCCCCGAAACCACCCCAGAACCATACAATCTCTACCTTTTCCTTTTTCACTGGTCAGTTAGAACTGGCTACTGGAAGTCCCTCTGAAGTCCCCGTTTCCTCGGCAGTGTGTTGCCATTCCTGACCACTGGTTACAGAGGGGCTCAGTGTGCATCACCCGCACCACAAGCGCTTCAGTCCAACTCACCTTCCCTAGGGCAGAATTAAAAACCACAGAGGTAAAAGCCTGTATTGCATTAAAAAACTGAGTCTGCAGAGCTTTCGGCCCATCTCTTCAGACCAAACAGTTCCACAATCTATGGGAGTTTTAACAGTTTCTAAACACAAACACTTGAGAATCTGCTGTTCACCAAAACCTCACAGAGCTCACTCAAGAAAACAGTAAACTTAGACCTGCAATACTGACTCAATTTAAAATACTGTTCTGACCAAGCTTGGACAAAGTATTGTTTCTCCCCTGACCCCACAGTTCCCTAAGTTGGTGCCTTTTGTAGCCGAGTACCTTCCTGCATTACTGAACTTTATTCACTGCAACTTCACAAAGTGACAATATTTGCATTTCAATAGTTCTCCTGTTGAGCATCCAAGCTTCTGCACCTCCAATCAGACATGCCAACTATTAGCCCCAAGATGCCAAATCAGATATTAAATTCCGTGCTAACATTAAATAGATCTAAGGATTATCAGCCTGCATATATGAAGATTTATTTGTATATCCTGAACGCATAACAGCAGGTAACTCTGGCTCTGCCGGACAAATTCTGAAATCCATTTGTACATGTTTGATGACTTGCTTTAATAAAGCAGAGCTATGTAAAGCTTTGCTCAGGCACCTCAGATGCCAGGCAGGTGTAAGACTTAGTACAAAGCAAAGCACTTGCTAAGTCCTGGCTCAGAGGAACAACTCTGTCCTGAGGAAAACAACAGCAACTGGAAAACTTGGCAGAAAGGCCAAAAGGGAACACGTACTAAGTGTCAGAAGCTATGCGAGTGGCTATGCAGGGTGACATGCTCAAGAGAAGTCTAACTCCAGTTTACTGACAGCTGATAAAGCCACTACCTGACCAGCTACAAAGAAGGACTGAGACTGAACCAGCAACACGAGTTTAGATGCACGTCCATCATCCTGAGCCAGAGAAAGACAAGGCCAATATCAAAGTAACTCTCCTCATGTTAACCAGGCACGAGGAAGCTGCTGCAGTGATCTGCTAAGCTCATTTCAGAGCACGAAGCAATTAGCTGCCTTTCTTGGTCCACATTAAACACACATGTAGACCCGGTATTGATACATCTACAAGAACTGCAAAGCATCGGTGAGTTAAAACACATCTTTATAACTCCTTCTAGAAAACTGTTTGCCTACATCCTCAAAACTCACAGTACTAAAAGCCCACATGAAACCAATCAACTTCTCCATGATTCTTCCTTAGTGTCCCCAGAGAGAAAAATTGCCTAAGTGGGATTTTAAAGGCATTACAGAACCATGCCTCCCAGCATATAGCTTGGCATAAACATTGAAAAGTCCCCACGCTGACAATTTCTTAATGCTAACACCTTTGGAATCTAATTATTGATCAAAATTGGTCTATTAAAACCAAAGCAAGGCTTTATTAAGTTAATAATTCATACTGGGAAAGACTTCAGGTGTTCTGTGAGATGAGAATCCTCTCTTCAACTCCTTGTGCAAAGGAACCTCCCTCAGGAGATGGAAGAAATTTAGCTCCTGCCATAGGTTCTGTTGGCTTCACTGAGGGGAAAAAAAAAATACATACCCCAGTTGTCATGTAAACCAAAGAATTATTAGTACAGGTTGCCAAACTCATCCTTACATACTGAATGATAAAGTATTACCACTTAAAAGAAGGGAAAAACCCCATGAAAGCTTGACTTTGAAGGCTCAGCAGAGCACTCAAATCATGCAAGTGTCTGTGCAAAAGCCAAAATAAGCTACAGCAGTTCAGCCAGAAATCTGCAATTCCAGGGTCATTACTGCCACGCCAAGATTATAACAGCTTCTTAATGTTACTGGATCAGAAACCCAACCTTACATCTTTCCAGATGACACTCTTCCCATTTCTCTGCGTTACAGAAAGCCTTTGCTTCAAACATTTTTTCAGCTGCTGATTAAAGCCTCTGAGCTGAGTCACTGCAGGGACTCACATGCCTAAATCAGGACTTGCGCTGCTGAGTCAGACCGAAGTGACAGAGCAGAGAAACAGTTACACTGACAGATCTGACAAGGCCTTTTTTAAGCCAAAACACCCTTTCACAAAGGTAATCTTCGTAAGCTATCTATTACAGTTCTGTTGCTGGGCATAAGACACGTACCTAAGGCAAAGCCAGGCCAGCCGGGAAGGCTGACAGCTGCGTGTTTGGAGTGGAGAAGGGTAGTAGAATTATGCAAGTGTAAACGGATACACTTGATGAACTCTATCAGCACTGATCTGCCAATTAGTGCCCACTAGGTACATTTCAAAGCTTCCCAGCTCTGAGCCACATGACCTCCAAAGGCCCCTTCCAACCCAAGTTCTCCCTGTGACAGTATAACCTTGGCCAGTTACAATTAAACCCTCCCTAAATTTGATGAGCGGCAGCAAAAACACACTCAGTGAACTAAGTCTCATTTGACGAGCTTTACTGACGATATTCTTTGTGTTTCTCCTACCCAGCAGAAAGTTTCTCCATTTCATACACTTACCTGAAAACCCCGAGGAACCTCCCATCTCCTCCCGCCTCCCCAGTTACGGGCTCTGAGCTACGTACACGTTCCTACAGCATCACACTCCTGCTGCAAGAAAAAGATCTCCCAGCAGCACCGGGAACGGTTATTGCTCTTTGCTGCCCTTGGTCTCCTCCTGTCCTCTCAGGCTGGCCAAGTTGCAGGGAGATAAACCCCAGTCACATAAGTCACTGCCCTGCTCCGGGGTGCCAGGAGGTTCAGACACTGAGGGGGAAACACAGGACTCGTCCCCAAGTCACCAGGACAGCAAGCTTGGGAGGTGTCTTTCCCTGAGGGTCCGTGTTCAACAGAATGCCTAGGAGTTCAACACTGTGCCCTCCGGGAGGGGAAAACAGTTGAAGTAAACTGATTTAGTAGTAGTAGACAACAGAGCAGTTTGGATCACACAAAGAAAATGAACTTTACCTTGAGAAGAACAAGCCAGCAGTGCTACATGAGAGGTTTAACATTCTAGTCATCTCCCCCGACAATGTTAAAAACTACATGTGACATCCAAGCTATCTCCAACTACAGTTACTGAGGCATTTCTTTAAAAAAAAAAAAAAAATCAAAATATTTGTGATATTTTTTGATCTGGGGAGGAGAGGCCTGTAAGAATATGCCAATCCTCTTCTGAGGCTGCACACCCGAGTCAAAAGAGGGCAGTGGATGTTACTACACGGCATTGCTTCATGGTCCCGCATTTCTCCATAAGGCTTAATAGTTATCATTTGTAAAAAAAAAAATTGTTATTTCTGTAGTCAGCTACTCAATACAGCTCACAAGAACACGCTGACAGTGAACCCTGGAAACTCTATTCAGCATTTACGTACGGCATGTCAGTTTGGAACAGTTTCTCCTTGCTATCACCTACTTACAACTGAAAAGAAAATCTCTGGCCGTTTCTACCTTCATCCTCTTGCTAGCTCTTACTTTGTCAAACCACCACCAAAGCTGCTGCTTTAAGTGATCAAAGAGACCACTGAAGGCAGAGACAACAAAACAGTGTTAGACATTTCCGAAGTGTTTCGAAATCTGAAGTCTCTCTCTTTACCTAGCCAAGTATATCGCCATTAACTGACCGTTTCCTTGAAAATGTAGAAAGTGCTTATGTGAATTTTGTTCCTTCTCTCTCCCATTTGTGAAGGAGCTCCTTAACTTTGAGAACAGAAACAAAAATTCTTCCAAAACGTCATGCATTTTACAGCACTCTGTAGATGTGCCTTCAGTCAATTCTGAAAAGCTTAAGCACTCACAACACAGCATAAAGGCTCCCCCTGACAGAAGCTACAGGCAGGGACCTATTAACGTCTCTAGAAGATTCTCTTCTAGAACGAGCGTGTCCAGGACAACTTTATGATTTCAGCCGAAATCATCACAAGAGAAGCCTAAATAATCTGTACTTAAATACAAATTAAATGAAGCTGGTTATAATAAAACACACAGTAGTTGAATTACATGTACACACTGTATAAAAACAGCTCTGAAATGCTACCAGAAATTAGCCAAGAACAGATTCTTATACTGAACATGTCACTTTTGCAGTGAATAAAAGAAAATATCACTTCATTTGCTCAGAGAACAACAGAGGGAAAAAGAAGCTAAACAGCTGCACTTACAGGAGAACAACAACTACATAAGAAGCCCTGTCTAATTAAGCAGCAACACAAGGCTTTTCCTCAACAGCCCGGGAATTACCCCAGCTGCTGATAAACCCTGGAAAAGCAGCCAAATTCTGTCCTCCTGTCACTGGGCAGGTCTGTACTGCACGTTTGTGCTGCTGCGCCTATGTTCTCATGCAGGTTATTTGAGTGTTTACTACAAAAAAAAAAAGCACACACGCAGAGCCAGTTCTCTTTCAGAGCCGTCTTAAACCCAGGCTGCCGCCGTGCCCCGGCCGGGCGCTCCGCGGGCAGGACATGCTGTGCTAGTCAAACACTTATCCACGCAGCTATTCGGCTGTCTGGGGCAGCAGCCACCATTGGCTCGTTCCCTTCTGGTTTAGCTACCAAGAGCCAGCGATGCGACATCACTACTGGAATGTGCAACAGCTTCGCTGATGGTGCTGGCTGTGGAGGGGGAAGGGAAAAGCAAAAATTCTCTTTGGGAAGAATTAACAGTCCTACAGCATACTTGTCCTTCACTAGGGTCGGCCTAAGGTTAGGATTCCTTTTAGGCTATCCATGCCCTGATGTAAGAACCACCCGCTTATTCCTCAATCCAGCTCTCAAGATGCGTTAATTTCCATTCTACCTCCTCCTGGTCTTTTCATCCCCTCCCAAAAATCTGAGGTTTGGCGGCGTCAAGTCCTCTTCAACCTGATTTACGTATTCTGAAACATTCCCATTTCCTTAAGAGTGGACTGATCGAGTACAATAGTCTGTCACCTGAGGTCAGAGAGTCCTTTGTAATAGTTCTTAAAACACAGATTAAACTCTTCAACTTGACCCACAAGAATTACAGGAGGTTAAAAACAACCAGAAATAGTCAGAGACCATTACAGAGGGCTACAAAATTCCAAACAAGCTCATCCTTCCCAACATGTGCTTTGCTCCAGAAACAACAGTACTGTCTGATTTGCTAAGCAAATTTGAGTTTATCTGAAACTCGCTAGCACAATAGCTTAAAGCTGAAAGGCTGAAGGAATTAGTACTTTCACTACTACACTATTTTAATGATCGAGCTCCCCTATACAAAGTTCATGTTTGCTGTCCTGAACACAAGCAAACAAAGCAAAATAGCCAGATCACTAGTTAAATTCTCGAGCCACAAAAGTTTTATTAAGAATCGAGCATTACATACTGGCCCACAGGCTAAAGAGCACTATAAAGGCATTTAAACATGTCATTTACATAGCAAATGAAGAACAAACTGATGAGCATTTCTAACAACACAGGCGAGACCAAGATCCCAACTGCTTACAAATACTACAGCACCCTCAACCTGCACCACACAAGAAGGGGTAACAGTGCTATGCTGCCACCATTTCATCCTATTAACCTAAAAAAAAAAAAAAAAAAAAAAAAAAAAAAAAAAAAAAAGAGAAAGTAGTCTTAAGTTTGTTTAAAAAGTTAAGAAAAAGTTAGATGAGGATAATTCAAATGAGGGGAGCATTAAATTCTCACTGTCAGAAAAATGCCTGCTTCAAACTCCAAGACGAAATGGGGAGGCAGTGGTGGGGAAGGATGGGAAGCTCCTTTGCATGAACGTTCCCCGCTCCAGATAACACAGACAGTTTTCAGACATTCACCAACAGGCCCGAGGACATTTTTCTACTCAAAGTTGCCAGTCAAGATTTCACATCTCCAACTATAAATCAAGTTTTAAAAGCTGTTCTGGACTGGGAGGTGCTGCAGCCATTGCATACACAAGACTTGTGGCCACTAACTTTTGCTGGAACATCACAGGAGGGGTTTGAAGACTGCAGGAGAGTTTTTTGATGAGCTCATTTTGATCAAGCAGCATCCTACCCCACAGGGCATTTTTAAGACTTCTGAAGGCAAGTCTGGTTAAAAGACAATATTGCAGGTGACTTAATTGATGGGACTTAATCCTTACTTCCCAGAGAATCCTTACTCTGTTTTATAGAGAATATGCTACAGGCTTTCCCATTCGCCTCATCCGTTCAAACCCTGTCTTACTACTTGAAGCCTCAGGAAGAAGACATCTCTCCTCCCTGAGTAGGGAGCTTCAACTTCAGGCTACATCAAAACTGACAAAAAAAAAGTCTGCTGTTATTGGAGTACCCTCTGAAGGATAATACCCAGTTATGATTTATTCACAGCTAACAGAGCTATCACCTACCTCTCTGAACCTTTAAGTATATTTAGTTGTATTCTCATAAAGGTGCAGACAAACTCCTCCAGACTCCCCTTTCCCGCACAGTGTCAGGAAACACGTTTGCTTATATCGTCCACGGCAACACGCTGCCCAGGGATCACCTCGGTAAGTTTATGTTGACACTAGAGCTGAAGTTTTATTTTAAGAAACCTACAAGAGCCAAGGCCCTGCTGGGTTATTAGAACAGCGAACAGTTGAGCTAGGTCCTAAACTCTTACAAACTTCAGAATTTAAACGAGCCCAGGATCAGAGATGTGACAGTATGCCCCAGACGCTTTGATGCCGCTTCAATCGCCGCAGAGCCCTTCCACCGCCGCTGCCTCTGCAGGCTTTTACCTCGGTGCCTGCAGCAGAAAGAGCCCCCGAAACCACCCCAGAACCCGACTACCACAGCCCTAAGTAACCCCGCCGCTGCCCTTACCCGCCCCAGCGCGGCCCAGGGACCGCGCTCTCCATC
>NW_020799130.1:2511056-2518070 GCF_003259725.1 Athene cunicularia
AAAAAAAAAAAAAAAAAGTGACACAGATGAGAGCTCTCCAGCCAGGACTCACCCCATCAAACCCCGAGGGAACACAGCCCCGAGCCCCCCACCCTGACACCCCCACTGGTGTCACCAACCCACAACGGGTTTTCCCGCTACAGCTAAATTTGAGCTCAGGACAGGGTGAGGCCGCAGCACGTTGCTGGGCCTGTACATGGAGCGGGAGGAGAGTTGTAGCTCAGTCCCTGACCTCTGTGGGTTTCACAGGACAAACGTGCTCTGGGGTAAGTGCCTGAAGTCACCGCCGCCACCAATGCGTCTATGCGGGCAGCTGCCTTCGAGAATCTCCTCAAAGGGGAAAAAATAAAAATAAACCAACAAAATCCCAACTCTTCCAAGAAGTGCACCTAGGTTAACGCTATCCCAAACCAGAAGGAAACTCACAGCTCCAACAAAGCAGCTCTGGAAGGGGCAGGAGGACAAAGGTAGCACATATAAACCCACCACCCGAAAGGCCGGGGCAGCAGCGAGGGCTCTGTCCCGTCAGAGCCGCGTATTAGCAACGTCCGCCGAGGAGCGTCTTGGGTCATTAGAAGGGAACTGCCCCCAGGAGAGGCCATGGGTCCGAAGGAAGCGTTGCAAGCAGTCCCGGGGGGCTTAAGTGAAGGAGCCCGAGCGAGTGCAGCAAAGCCGGTGACCACGGGGGCCGTGAGGCCTGGCACGGGTGGGACACGAGAGGAGGAGGAGGAGGAGACAGACACAGCCTCAGCCAACAGGCACCACCCGCGCCTCGGTGCTTCTGCCTCCCCCCAGGCTGGGAGAGGGAAAGGCTGAGCCTCGGTGCCCAGGTGGAGGTTAAAGTGGTCAGTGGGCCAGACTGGGGCTCTGCAAGGGCTGAACTGGGCACCACAAGGGAGGGGTTCTGCTCCCAGGAGGACCCCAAATCACTGCCTGCCCCGAGGGGCTCAAGTAAGAGCAAGCCACAGGTACTTTGCTTGGAGAATTTAACTAGAAGTACACAAAACCCAGGAGAGGAAGGAAGTGCGGCTGCAAAGGGAGGAGCAGCAGGCCTTGGCTCTTGGAGGAGCTGCTGCTCTTGCAGCAGAAAATGGGAGTTTCCATTAGAAGAAGCCTCCAAGACAAAAAGCCAGGCAGAAGCTCAGGGTTTGGCAGGGAGTTTGGCTCCTTCCAGCACTGCCCAGGCTTCAGGTCAAACCGCAAGCCCACTGCCTTTTCTTTGCAGCAAGGAGTGGCACAGCAGAAGGAGCTTCTACTGCAGCACCTCCAGCCCCTGGCCACTCCCTGCACGGGGGTTCCTCCAGGGACAGCCTGGCCAGCAGCACAGAGCAGCAAGCGAGGCAGAACTCACACCCAAGAGCCTCTGAACTGCCTGTAGACTACACACACACACAAGCAAACAATCAGCCAGTTGGCAGTCTGGTGGCACCAAGCAATCCTGCCAGGTGTCCGAGTGCCCAGCTCTCCCCGGGGACCCCTCACTGCATCACATCTGCCCCTACCCGACGCTTTTGGGCAGTCAGTTTTGGCTCAGCCAGTCTCTAGGACCTACTAAGATGGGCTCCTAGCAGCTAAGTGTACGAGTGAACTCCTGCTTCCTCCTCCTCCAGGTCTGAAGGGGTCACATGAGTTGCCCACAGGATTTAGCAGGAATGAAAACTCCTCCAGCCTGGAACTGCAATCCCCAGCACAGTTAAACACAAAGGAACAGCCGGTCCGTGATTTAATTCACATTCGATGGTGGAAATGAGCCTGTGACACACACTGGAAGCAGTCGCTTTATTCCCAGTCTTCCCACTCTTCATCTTCCAGCTGGAAACAAGAGGAACATCCCTCAGTTTGTTTCTGTAGCTCTACAGCCACTTGTCAATAGATCCTCCTGACCAGGGCACCTGAGACAGCACAGCCTGACGTATCCTCCCTCTCCCACACCCTCACAACAGGGATTTGCTCTGTTCCCTCGGAGAACTTGCACACTCATCCCTCTTTAAGCACATCCAGGCAGCCACTCTCTGCTCCAGCTACCACCCAGGACTCCCACAGCGAGATCCCAGGCTCCGTGCCCTCCTCAAAGAGCGAGTCACGCCTTCAAGAAGCCTCCTGTGAGCGGCTCCAGGCAGGCAGCTGCCTGCTGCAGCGCTGCCCTTCCAGGCCAGCAGCAGCCTCATCCCGCTGCAGCGGGCAGCACAGCCTTGGCTCCAGCACTGGGGCTGGACACAGAGCTCAGAGGGATCTGCCCTCAAACTGTAAAAACTGCTCTCGCCAACGGCTGAGCTCAAGCAGCAGCACCCCAAGGCATTGCTGATGGTTTCTGGGAAGAATTTGAGGGAACAAGTCCCCTCGACTCACCTCCCCAGACACTTCCACCTTCGAGAGCGCCAGCTGCACCTCCTCTTCAGTCATGTCCAAATCAAAGTCCTTTTCCCAGTCCTCGCTGATATCTGTGCTGGAGCCTGTAACCACAGACGCCACGACTGAGCCATCGGAGCCCCGTGCGCTCACCAGACACGCCAGCCAAAGCATGCAGCTGGCCAAGCAGACCCACAAAGCCCCTGGTATTCACGAGGCTCAGCTCTACAGCAGCCTGCCCGAGGTGAGAAAGCCTCCCTCATTCCCAGGAGCAGGCTGCCAGCTCGCTAATAGAGACATGATGGACTGAACTGCACCTCCCTCGCAACAAGGGCTGGTTCAGAACAAGTGGGAGAGGTGAACATCCTCCTCCAGCCTGGGAGAACTCGGGTGTGTCACACTACAGTCACATCGAAACACAACAGATAAGGAATAACAGGAGCAACTTAGATACGGGGACTGTCTTAGGCCCCAACAGAAGGAACCACCTCCTGAGGCAGAGGAGCAGCACTAGTGGTGACAAGGAGAGGGAAGGTCACACCACACTCCCTACACAGCCCGCAGCCTTGCCCCAGCGCCCAGCAGACCAGGGACCGAAGGCCAGCTCTGCGCAGCCAGCAGACTTCTGACTTCTTGTCTAACTTGACTCTGCTCCCAGACCCAGTTGATGATACTCAGCCACCTTGCTGGAGCTCGGGCTGCTTCCAGTGGCTTTATAATACTATAACTGACATAATCATTATTCTGGGAGACCTGCAGCAGGCTCTGCTGAAGGCAGAATGCCCTGCAAGGAAAGGCTTGCCAGCAGCATCAGCCAGAGCTGTGCCATCCCCTAGTCACAGCGTCCTGGAGGACTCTCACCCTCCAATTGTCCTGAGGGAGCACAGGAAGGGGGCTCAGGAGAGGGCTCAGGCCAGAGCCAGCCGCAGCACTGGCCCAGCCACCTGCTCAGAGCACACTGTCACCATCGGATGTGACCTGCTTGACCTTGCCCAATAGCATAAAGATTTGCTTCCACTTCAGTTTTGCCCATTAGACAATCTTTGGATCTAACCTTCGTGGGTGATTTTGGCAAAATCTCTTTTCTCCTCCCCATCATCAGAAAAACAGAGCCCTTGCCCCAAAAGCTGCCACCCCCAGCAGAAGGTTTCAGGCCCTGTGCTGGACCTACATACGCACCTTTCTTGCCATTGTTGGAGGGAGTGGATTTCCCACTATCCGAGTTCAGCTCGAAGACTCGTAGATCTGTTGGTCCTTCCTCTTTCAGAGTCTCTGTCCTGCCCTGGGCTTTGCTCTCCACCTCTTTGAGCTCTGTAACAGCCGGCTGCTCTGAGGATGCTGCAGACTTGCAGGCGGGTGCAGAAAGGTGACCAGGTTCTGGGGGCTTTGGCAGGGAGCTCTGCTCTTCCGAGGTGGCCTCCAGCAGCCTCTGGGAGAGGTCTCCGGTCCCAGCTGGTTGTGCTCCAGTCTGTAGCTGCGCAGCAGGCACAGAGGCAGGGTTTGCAATCTGAGTCACAAGGGAGATGCTCTCACTGCTCTCAGAGGGGCTCCCCTCTGCTGGGGCCAGCTCCGGGGGGAGAACGGCCCAGCTTTCCTCTGAGGGTCCCTTGTGAGCAGTGGGGTAGCTTCCCTCCAGGGCTGCGGGGGCAGATTCTTTCTCTGCTGCTTCTGGAAATTTCACGTTTGCACAAGGCAGGGGTGACATCCCCAAGAACTCCTCTGTAGGAAGGCAGAAGAGAAGCGAGAGATGTTTCAGCAAGCGCAGCAGCAGCTGACAGTGCAGCAGGGGTTGGCTGCAGCTGGGCTGGGAGCTCAGTCTATGGGAGCGAGGAGGAGGCACCACCCTCTCTAACCGAGACCTGCCAAGGTCTGCACCAGCCCTCCCGCAGAGCCCCAACCATCCAACCCACCTTCATCCTCCTCCCAGCCTGGCTCCTCTTGGTGAATGCTCTGCTCCGCGCGCTGCTTCAGAGCCTCCCTCCGGGCTTCATCCTACAGGGAATCCAGCATCAGCCACCACTCACGTCCCCAGTGCCTTTCTTCCCCCCCAGCATTTCAGCATCAGTGACAAGGACACAGACAAGGCAGCCTAGATCCCTGCTTTTCAAAAAAAAAGTATCTTCTGCCTTTTTGGTGTGTGTTAGCGAGCTCCTTGCCTGGAGTGCCCACCCACTGGGGGAGACACCCACCTCCTGACCTACCTGCTCCAGGCGATGCACTTTATAGAAGTAGCGTTGCCAGAATTCAGAATGAGAAACAGCCACTGGGACCTGGAAGCGACAGGGGAAACACGATGAGTCACGTCACAGGGAGGGCTGTGGTTGCTGCCTTGTTCCCCTCCATAACCTGCATTTTCAGGTGCACTTGCGACCAAGCCTGCACTGGCAGATGCTCAGACACACATCAGGTAGACACAGAGGATCTTCTGTTCCTGGCCAGTGGCAAGCAAGCAGGGAAGAATAAAATATGCTGCCAAATATCCCTGTGCCAGCTTACCATGCAACCACAGTCCTTTCTACCACCAACTGCAGGGTCCAAGCAGCTCAGGGCTTCCCTGCACCATACCCCAAGTCAACAGTTGCCCACTACAGGAGCCAGGCAGGGCCTTACCATTTTGGAGTAGAGAGCCCGGATGGAAGGGCTGGTTGCCAGCAGCTCTGCGATCTCCCCTTTCTTCTCCTCTAGGTTAAACTGAGAGAGCCAGGTCTCAAGGAGCTCAGCAGGACCTGTACAGGACAAGCAGAGAGATAACAGTCCTCAACGCAAACAGGGCAGGAACAGTTTTGTGAAGTTTAATCAAAAAGATACTACAGACTAGGCCAGCGGGGGTGAGCAAGGGGCAAAGGAGGAGGGAGAGGTGGGTCTCTGAGCCCACCCCACGTCATGGGTCCTCTGCCAGCACAAGGCCAAGTAGCACAAGCCGCAGTGGCGGTTTGAACTGGCCCAGCAAATTCTCAGTCTAAGTCAGTCCCCGAGGCAACAGACTGATTTGCTCTTCATAAATGGTGATCCCATCTATAGGCAGCCAGCAGACCCGCTGGCAAAAGGCTCTGGGCAATTCAGGACAACCCACAGACCCCAGGCAAGGGCCAGCTTGGCTCAGCAGCACCACTGAGCACCCCCCGTACCATCAGGTTCGTTGCAGTAGGTGGCTGGGTCTGACTGAAGGCTGTAGAGGCGAGCCTGGAGGAGAAAACACACAGGGCAGAGCTGTCAGTGGAGGGGCAGCAGCAGCAGAGCCCCCAGAGGACAGGGCTCGGGATCCCACATCCCGGAGGGAAGCTCTGGGAACAGGGCACTCACCTTGGCGCTGTCATAGGGCTCTGTGGTACCTGTGGGTGTTGCCATCAGCGTTATGACATCGCAGTCAATGGTCTTATCCGGCGAGGGAGCAAATGTGTCCGAGATGACACCCAGGAAGTCAGAAAGTCCTTTCCTCACTTTTTCAGTTGCACCTGATGAACCTTCTGACCTCTTGAAGAGAAAAAGCAGCACAGGGTAAGTAACAGTGCCAGCAGCAGCAGGACAAGTCTCTTTTCTGGATCGGTTCCTTTAAGGAAGCAGGATGCCTCTGCCTACAAAGAGCTAATGAGGGGATTGTGTGGCCAGGGCTGGGCTAGAAGAAGGGTGGGGTGGCCAGCACTAGCCTCAGGTGGTAATGGGGCAGGTAGGCCTTGTAATAGGTTTGTGAAGAACTGAGTCTAGGCTTTGCAGGGAAGGACACAGCCAGGTTCAGGGACCTGCTGGTTTGGGGGCTGGACTGTCACAGCAGCAGCTGTGCGGGGTTAAGGCTGACAGCTTGTGTGGAGATCCGGTGTCACACGACAGTGACGCTGCCAGTGTCCCACCCAGAGAGCACGCCGGCAGAGGCAAAGCACAGGAACCACTACAAGCAAGGAAATCCCACACAGTGCTCAGCACCAAACCTGCCCCAGGGAGAAAGTCTGAAACCTGATGCTCATGGTTACAGTCGTGGTTTGTCCTCGGAGACAGGTACATCCTACTCACCCCCCACTTCGCTTTCTGAACACAAATCCCAGCTCTCTCACTCCTATACTCACTGCCAGCTTGTCCTTGACCACACTGGCCGTAGCAGCGATAGTGCAGGCTGTGTCATGCTGCACTACTTGAGTGAACTCGGCCAGGTCCCGTTTCATGAATTCCAAAGCTTCTGTGGACTATAAGAAGACAACAGATAGGCTGTGTAATCTTTTTGCTCTCCAACAAAGCCACAGTCACCCTGGGAACACCTGGCACATTATAAAGATTAAAGTGCAAAAGCCTTTAACCCTTACTCCAACTCGTGTAGTGGGGAGGACCAGAATAACAACGGGAAACTGCTGTGCCCAAAATATATTACAGTGGGGTTTTTTAAGCTAAGAATAGGAAATGACAGGTTAGGAAAAACCTTGTTCTGCGTTCTGTGTGTGATTAACATAAGCAACGCTGCCACAGGCAGGAAATTACACATCCAAAAGCGACGCTGCAAGCACATGCCCTCCCTACTCGGGTAGGGATTGTCACATCGGCAGCCCACCGCGGCTCCCCTGAGCCATCAGACCCCAGCGCAGCACTGGGGTCCCTGCCTCCCGCGGCTGTAACAAGTAACGCCCCCTCCGCGTACCGGCCGGGCCCCTTCCGGGGGCCACGGGCCGCACCACAGCC
>NW_020799130.1:2518120-2533570 GCF_003259725.1 Athene cunicularia
GGGGGGGAGGTGGCGCGGCCGCTCCCGGCCGCAGGTCTCCAGAAATGACCCGAGGCCGGCGGGGGAGGGTCCGCGGGAGCCCTTCTGCTGACGGTGTTTTCTCGTTGACTCCGGCAGCGAGCGGAGGCGGGAGCCATGGAGATGCAGTCGTACTACACCAAGCTTTTGGGGGAGCTCAACGAGCAGCGCAAGAGGGACTTCTTCTGCGACTGCAGCATTATCGTGGAGGGGAGGATCTTCAAAGCGCACAAAAACATTTTGTTCGCCAACAGCGGTTATTTCCGAGCCCTGCTGATTCACTACATCCAAGACAGCGGCCGCCACAGCACCGCCTCTCTGGACATTGTCACCTCGGAGGCCTTCTCCATCATCCTAGATTTCCTTTATTCCGGGAAGCTAGATCTCTGTGGGGAAAATGTTATCGAGGTGATGTCTGCGGCTAGCTATTTGCAGATGACCGATGTGGTCAACTTCTGCAAAACATATATAAGGTCGTCGTTAGATATTTGCAGGAAAATAGAGAGAGAAGCTGCTTTCTATCAGGCTGATAGCGGGAGCGCTAGTTCTGCAAGAGAGGGCACCTCGTACAGCTCAAAGAGCCAGTGCTCTGCCTCTGTCTCCTCCCTGCAGGAGAAGGAAAGGATTTCGGATTGCCAGAGAGATCCTCCCTGCGGCGAATGCAGCAGCTGCCATCCCCTGGAGCTCGTAGTCAGGGACCCTGTAAGCAGCGACTCTCCAGAGGACGTTAATTCTTCGCTGCCCAAGGGGGTGGAACCCAAAGTAGAGTTTGACTCGGATGAAGTAGAAGTAGAAGTGGGTGAACGGCTGCCGCAGTATCCCACTCCGTTGTCCCTCGAGCAGATGGAAGAGGGGCTGCACGGCGGGCAGGCGATGGACCTGGCCTGCAATAACTATCACATGAAACAATTCCTAGAGGCTCTGTTGCGCAACAGCTCAGCTCAGAGAAAGGATGATGTGGTTCACCACTTTGTCCGGGGCTTTGAGGGTAGGCCAGAGGATGCAGGGGTAGCCATGAGTTCCATGATGGACATTCACAGCGACTGGTATGGTGAGGACACAGGTGAGAGGACTCCAGGGGGGTGTAGTCTGTATAATCGAGGAGGAAAGTGCGTAGTGTGCGACTTCCTTTGTTACTCTCGTTCTTGTTCAGGAATATATTGCTGAATATTATGCCGTAGCAAAATAAACTATTGTTCTGGACTTCAAAAGAAAGCTGTACTCATTTATTCAGTGCAGCATTTGGGAGGTAAGTATTTCTAACAGTTTTTACAGTCTCTTTGAAACAGATCCTGGAGCTTGGTGTTGGTGACCCTGCTTTAATAAACAATCTCACTGGGGACCTTGTTGAACGGCAGGTGAATTTTTAAAAAGAATCTTCCTCTTGTAGTGTCAGTGTTATAAGGAGCAATTGGAAAGATCAGTTGAGCTGCCACAAGAGGGATCTGCTGTAGAACCTGACAGAGCAGAAGTAGCTTATTCCACTGAAGCTCCTGACAGCACATCAGTTGCTGCATGACAGTCTGTTTGCTGTTACTTTGAACTTTAAAAGGGCAGAAATCAGTTCTATTCAATACTGAGAGATACCTAGAAATTCTTTCAAGAGCACCGCAAGCTTTAAACTCTGTGGTGTTGCATAAAGACAAGACTTAACTTTTACCTCTAGCGGCAGACTCGCTTTTCAGCGGCTGGTCACCTGCTTTCCCAAGCTCAGGCCTGTTGGGATGTCTCATGCTGGCAGGAGTAAGTCCTAGCAGCAGTGTCAGGGACCTGGAGAAGAAGGTCATGTCCCTGTGCCTTTCTTCTGAAGTGGACAGTAAGGATTTGAGCATTTTGTCTGCTTACGGTCACACTGTTGCACAGCTTGCCTCGCCCAAACTGCCTTAGGAAGATGGGAGGCGGCTCTGACAAATGCTGCAAGTGCCATCGTGGTTCAGGATGTGACAAATATAATAATGGTGTGGGCAGCAGACAGGAAATCTTTCCCTTAATATTCTACTCTAGATAGCAGGCTTACATTCATGTCATTTCCAGCTCAAGCAGGCATGTGTGATCTTAAAGCCAATAAACCCAATATAGTCTCTCACTGCCTTAAAATAAGGAATCAGATAAAATCACAAATCCAGCCCCCCCCCCCGTCACCAGAGGACTAGTTACCAGAACAGAGCGCCATCACCAGCACGTTTTTGATGTGTAGCAAGGCGAGACCATCTAACACACAAACTCTGCTTATGTTTTTCCCCTCTTAACGTCTTCAGACTGTAAATGAATCATTAAAAGGGAAATGCTCCTGGAATTTGATAGAGAACATCAAGTGTTATGACGATGTATTAGGAATGTTAAAGGTAGATGTGCTTTAAATAGGAGCAGGGGGATAAAAACCAAACCTTGCATTCAGTTATGCTTCTCTGCTAAAATTGAACATTGTAAACATTTAGTAGAAGTATTATTTTCCCAAGACACCAGGAATGAGAAATACAAAGTCCTGATAAAAGAATGGTTCTCTCATTGCGTTCAGGCTGACAGATTAAGTGCCACTTACTTTCAAGTGTCCACATCTGTTCCAGTCATCCTGGTCCCTTTCACAGCTGTTGGAGGGTGAACAGGCACTTCTAGAGAGCCTAGAATCAAGGCAAGTCTAAGTTTTTTTTTTTTTTTAAAAAAAAAAAAAAAACACACACAAAAAAAAAAACCACAAAAAAACCCCAGAGATCTAAATGCCCAGCGGCATTAGCAATACCTTGAGAAGGTCTGAAATTGGGCGAGATGAATTTCACTCACACGTTAATACTTAGATGCTCCTGGTTTTGAGACTGGGTTAGACAACCCTTAGCATAAGGAATGTTCTACAGCCCCACTACTTGGGGGTAACTATTAAAGAGCTCAAGGCTCGGAATGCAAACTCTTTCCTGAATCAATACCTGGAACAGGGAAAACTAATCTTTCAGTGTAGTATCTCAACCTTTATGTGGGAAAGGAAGCTCCTATCTGGGCTGATACTGAAAAACTTGGCAATACCCATGTTTATGTAAAACTTAATTCTCTCTTTTTCCATCTGACTTCATAAATTACATATTACCTGTGTGTGTATAGTTTTGATTTTAGGAAAAGTAAAATACCAGCAGCAAATGTACTGGAATCCTTCACCTTGTTATAACTAGTAGAAGGGGTAAAGTGAACGGCAGTGGAAACAAGCATTCAGATTTTTAGATGGATTCCTTACATCTAAATTTATGCACTTTGTAAAAGCACGTGGGACGCAGTGCACTACTTCTACCTGTAATTTGGTTTAGTTTCTAATGCTGTTAATTAAAAAAAAAAAAAAAAAAAAAGACTTTCTGTGGCTGAGATAGTGCAGAGACCCCGCTGCACTAAAAACAAATTTTTGTCAATTGAATGGCTTCTTAAAATCAAATTAATTTGTTTTTCTGTTGTGAGCCATCTCCCTTAGAGTATCACCTATATAAGTATAGGCAGGCTGATCATCAAGGGACTTGATCTCTGCAGCTGCATGCGTGTCTTCTGAAATTGCACAACCTACAGAAATTCCAGGTAAGCCAAATACAAAAAGAGGAGAAGGTGCAACTATCTTGACTCAAGATTTGCAGCTCAGAGGATAAGCAGCCCGCCTACCTGACGTCAGTGAACTGCCTGATCTAATGCGTTGTGTTTTTGGTTTTTTTGTTTTTTTTTTTCCAAAAGGTGATGTATTAGTTGTGCCAATCAAGCTTCACAAATGTCCGTTCTGTCCCTACACGGCCAAACAGAAAGGAATTCTAAAACGGCACATTCGCTCTCACACAGGTGAGAGACCTTACCCCTGTGAGACGTGTGGGAAACGTTTCACTCGGCAGGAACACCTTCGGAGTCATGCTTTAAGTGTAAGTCTGAAAGATTATCAGGAAATTTTAAAAGTTTTGGGCGTTTCTCGAGTGTATTTCCCAAAATGTTGGACGAAATGATTGTTGCCGATGTGAGATAAACTTTTCTAATAGTAAGTTTAACCTGTTGGTTATTTCCTTATGTAGCCCCAAATTTTTGGTGCGGGAAATGGGGATGGGATCATCTGCCCTTTAGCTTAAGTGTAGATGTTTTTGTGTTCTGGGAATACATACAAACCAGCACCCCAGGAGGAGCTGTAAGGCAAGAAGTTAGATTACCTTTTTTTTTTTTTTTTTTAAAACACTGTTTTATTTTTAACTTCAGGTGCATCGATCAAACAAGCCAATTATCTGTAAAGGCTGCAGGAGAACATTCACCAGCAGCCTGTCTCAAGGATTACGACGCTTTGGCTTGTGTGACAGCTGTACCTGTGTGACCACTACCCACGAGGACTCGATGCCCATTAACCTCAGCGTAATGGAACCCTCGTCAGAAGGCCAGGAGAAGGGTGACACTGATAACGACTGGCCCATCTACGTGGAGTCTGGAGAGGAAAACGATCCAGCTGATGATGATGATGGTGATGACAAGCAGGAAATCCACAGGAGCTTATCAGACCGAGAAACACTGATGTAGCAGTGAGAGGAGAGTGGGAGCGTTTAAAGCGTCTCCCTGACAGTCTGCAACAGAAAACTGCTTATTTGCCCTATTAGTGAGACTGTGCTGGTTTTTATTATTCCATTTTTTTACTGGAAGAGCGGGGAGAATTGGATTTTTTAATACTTTTCAGTGCTGTGCACCAGAAATCTGTGAAGAATCTTCTGTCTGGGGTTCACAGAGGTTGGACTTGAGCAATTTCCAGTGGTGTCTCTGCCTCCTAGTTTTGATTTTGCAGGTGGAACATCTCTGTGTTGTTTTGATAACAGGTTTCTTCAGATAATGCTGTCGTGGTCCTTATTCCCTGATCTGATAGGGGCACCGTCTTCTCTCTGAAGATTACATTAAAAGAAATGTAGTTTTCATCCATTACCTTGGACTTTTCTAAACTAAGTCGTGATCCTTCTGTATTAGGACAGTATTATCTAAATTGTAAACCTTAAGTGTTTGCTTAGACTGGATTTGACCTGGAAACCAGGGAAGACAAATCAGGATAGCAAAAATAATGCTGCTACTGGAAGCACAGACAGTAAGAATAAATATATTTCATGTGTCCTTAATTGCAGGTATTTAGAGAACCAGCTTCTCTTTCTGAATTGTTTTTACTGCATCTTCCTCCCTCAAGAGCTCAGACTACAGATCTTCAGACGTGTCTTTAATGTCATTTAGACATTAGTAGTCTTGGCTTAAGAGATATTAAGCACACATTAGGGTGTCCTGTTCTCTCAGTTTAGACTAAGCGAACTGCCCGGTTTTCTTCAGCTTTTTACAGTTAAAAGCTGTCAATCAGGTTACTTGGGCATTCTGATTCTGGTAGATTAAATAGCCAGATTCACAGCTGATGTAGCCAAGGAGCAGTTAAATATTTTAAATATCTGAGCTATGCATATAAACCAGCTCTGAATACCCTTTTTGAAGCAATTGATTAGGAGATCTCAGAAATTTTTACTAGCCTCTTTGTATGCAATCCCTTTTCTTTTTCTTTTGCTATATTTTAGTCTTTGATGATCCTTCTCATGGTTTATGTTGTTGTGTGAATTTATTCAAGTACTGTTTTGGTTTTTTGGGGTTGTTTTTTTTTTAAGCTTCACTGTGGACCTCATGTTTCTTTGCTGGGATAGATAAAGGTTGGCTTTCAAAGGAGGTGAGGATTTTTTTTTTTTTACCTTTCCAGTAGTAAGTTGATAGAAATTATCAAAAATCAAGCTGGGAAGCTTTAGAAGAAAACACACCGCCAACAGAAAGCCTGTTTGTTTATGGGTAACCTACTGTTTCCTAACGAAGAGACAAAACTGAAATATACTGTGAAATAAGACTGTTAATGCTTCTTTACTATGTTGTTCATAAGTGTTTCATGAAAAGGCAGATTGTAATGAGTCTTTCTTTCTAGCTGGAGTAAGTGCTGGATCAGAAGCCTGTAGGCAGACGTGGCTGACAATGAGCAGTTCCTCCCACTTCACGAGACAGTGCTTCTTGAGCCTTGCAGTGTAGACTTAACACTTGGCAAACGTTTAGATGGAACCTAAAAAAACGAAGAGCCCTCTGATTTAACCAATTGGGGTGGTTGGTTTGTGGTTTGGTGTTTTGGTTTTTTTGCATACCTTGTGCTTTTATTTTACACGCTGAAAAGGAGCAATTCGGTTCTTCTATCTGCTTCATCCTGCAGTGAAACAGTAATCCTGTAGTGATGTTGCAGTTTCCTTGTGAGAGGTGATTCTGGTGTCGCAAGTGCAGTGAAGAATTCACTCCCAGATCACATAGGATGAGGAAAGGGGAAACAAGCTGCTTTTTAAACAAGTCACTTCACTAATGGTTCCTGAAAACAGCAGAAAGTAAAAAGATTTGTTCTGAAACATCTCTCTGGTGTAAGTTCTTGATGAGTGCCACCTTTGTGAGAAGATACTGGCGTCACATGTCACATTTATTTTCTGTAGCTTAAATTGCATAAGCTTTCAGTAGGCCCTATTCCAGGTCATCTGTAAATTTGAATTTGTAATAGCTGAACAGTACCATAGTGATACACACCATCAGAGAAAAAACTCACTGGGACAAGGTCTTAAAAAAATTCAGGGCTTCACAGTCTCTATTTTAGTCCTCTAAATTAAGACCATCAAAGAGACAGCTCATGGAGATGCCAGATTTGGAGCTGAGCTAATCCTGCTGTGGTTTTTGGGTCCTTAGCACTTCTGAAAATCTGAGCAAAACGTGGGCTTGTAAATCTTGCCAGCACATTTGAAAATGCCACCTCCAGCCTAACAGGGCTAGTCTTTTGGACTACTATTTTTGTTGAGTCCATCCAACACCAGAGGGTATTTCTTTGGTATCTGTTTATCTGATAAAGGACAGACTTGTGCACGTGAGAACACCTGGGGAAAAAAAAAAAAAAAAGAGTCGCGGATTATCCGTGTTCGTTGGGAGAGTAACTCGCTAATGAAAGTGGGGTAGGAATGTAAATAGGGATCCAAAATGGTAGTTAGTGACCAGGCACCCCAATTTCTGGTCGCTCTAGCATGAAGATGCCACCTCATTGTAAATATTGGTAGAAGCTGCTAGATAGGGAGGATCAGCTGAGCGTGGTTCTGGCTAGTGCACCACAGTGAAACTGTCAGATTTTGGCTTTTCACGCGGCAGAGCTGCGCTGAGGTGTGGGGTGGGCGACTCTGAAACCGTGAAGACATTCAGAGTAGGGAAAATGAACCTCTCGTGAAAGTCTGTGCGTAGTGAGAGCTGCGGGACCGACTGCGGAGACCTTCGGCGCTTTTACTTCAACCTTTCTTCGGTCTTAGAGATTGTTCTTGTGTGTCTTGTGCGTAGAGAATGGAGCTGTGTAAAGGTTTGTGTCGCACTGGGTAAAGGGGTTGGGGCGGGGGGTTTATGCCATTCACATTCCAGATGGAAAGTCACCACCGAAATGGATGTTTCCTGTTGATCCGTCATATTGTGCTGCTTTGTTTTCAGTGGAGTCCTTCAGCCTTTGTATTTAGAAGAGGATGTCGTTGATCCACATTCTTGTGACCAGAGATGTTCATGTAAATCTGTTTGCTGTGCTTTCCACTTCGTTTTTGGATGGTTTTTTTCCTGAAAATCTGCCATTGTAGATCCAGCCTCGACAAGCTTTGAGAAAATGATGTAGCTGTTTTTAAAACATTCCTGTGGTGCTTAATGAAGAATCAAAAATAATGTTTTTAGGAAAGTTATTTCTAATAGAATCTCTTTCTCAAAGTTTTTTAAAGGCCATGCAGACTACGTATCTTGAAGTCCTAGCTCTCTGTAGTTGACTTTGTTTAGGAGTATACGTTTTAACGTACTTTTGCACATAATTGCACTGTATTTCACTGAAGGAATACATGCTGCACTGGTATTAGTAACGCATTTAACCTCTTGGTGCAAGACCTTGTAAATCTTCCAAATGTGGTCGTTTTAATTTACTGATGTTTTGTAAGGCAGTTTCATAACCGAAGTCCCCTTAGTCTACTTTAAATGACGAATTCTTATAAACCGAACCTTATTTGTAGAAGTGACTTAACTATATTTGTGGATCTTGGAGCGTTCTGGAGCTTTTTTGATTGTTTAGAAAAATAAAACTCTCTGAGAGGGTTGCTTGGATTTTTTTTTGATTTTTTTTTTTTTTTTTCCTGTTCAAAAGTTGACTGAGTAAACCTGAGTGTCTAGATTCTGGGAATTAAAAATTAATATATCCACTTCTGGTGAGAGACAATTTGCAAGCAAGAATCAGATTCGTGGTAGGAAAGGACTAAAAGGATGCTGCCAACTTAAACCCCAGCCAACTGGGGTTTTTAAGAAAATCTTTTTTTATTATTAGCACTGACTTTGTTTCCTTACCAGTTTTTCTAGTTTTATAATCACCTTAACTTTTTAAACTCTTTTTAAAGCTTTTCATTTTTCATGTGGGGTGAAGCAGCCACTGATCCTAGCTAGAGAAAAATCCTGTCAAATGCCTACAATAAAATGCATGGGGACACACACACCCCCCCCAGACTCCCAAATATTCTGTCTAGATAATTTTCAGTTATATTGGGTACTAAACAGACTTTTTAAAACACGCTTTTACAGAATATTGTTCATAAAATCTGTATTTACCTGTTGATTTAGAATATCCCGAATCGATGAAAAATGTAATAACCCCTTCTTTTCAGTCTTTTAAATCAAACAGGGAAATTCTGTTCACTTTGATTGGGATTTTTAGGTTTATACATTTTTGTTTCAGAAGTGCCTGGGAATTACTTATATTTCAAGACTTGTTTATTATTGGGGTTTTTTTAAAAAAAAAATCGTTCAAACATTTTTTTAGTATTAAAGATTTCTGGATCCAACTTAAGTTGACAGTGCCCTTTAAAAATTGCATTTCTTCTTTTAAAGGCCACTGCTAACGTGTCAACCAAATCATTGAAGGCAGTCTGGTTTTTGCCTTTTGTTGGACTGTTTGAAATTCAGATTTTCTACGCATCTAGAAATATTAGTAGCGGGTATGAGAATATAAAGGGCATGAAGTTGTTAAAACCTTGCCAGCGGCTCCATTTATACACGTACGTGTGGTGTGCGTGCCCACACAGATCTGCTTTTAGGTCTGGAGTTACAGTTAGAACGTCATCATCCCTGCCACGTAGGTCAGCAGAGCACCTTTAGTAAAACATCTTCAGTGAATATAGCAACTTCTTTGGGTTTTATTAAATATGAGCGGGCATCTGGACGCTAGTCAATTAAAAAGAAAGGAAAAACCAAAACTGAAACGCCTACCCACCCCAAAACCCCTAAAAACCCCCCCTTCCTCTCAGAACACCGCAACTTTAAATGCCAACCCCAGATACCCGACGGCGATAAACTAGACGTCAATCTTCGGACTGCCAGTCAAGACGCAAAATAATTTTAACTGTCAAAATACGTGACTCCATCCTTCGTACGCGCTTTTAGCATAAGCAGCTCAGTCTCCAGTCCTATGAAAGCTTAGACACACAATTGGTCCCATGGCTCACGAGACTAGTTCTAAGGGTGAAATTCAAGCACACGCTGACATTTTTGCAGAATTAGAAACCAAAACAAGTCTTAGAAATTAAGTTCTTCAGTGGGAAGGCTTAATTTTAATTTTTAGCTGCAGGCTTCTGTCGGAGTTGGAGGGGAATTATGTGAACGCTAATTTAATTTGAGAGCCGATGACTGCGCTACTGATTTTTCAAATTCTGTCTTGTTGTTTGGTCGTTAATAACTGAGGTGTGTGAGCTCTGACCCAAACCAGCGCGTATTACGCGAACAAAGAGGGGAAGCTTGCTCTGAAATTGTTGTCTTCTTGTAGTCGTTTTGTGTTTCTAATACAGGAAAGATATCTTTTGTTAGTAAATAAAAGCTAGTGGTAGCTATAACTGTTTCTAGATCGCAAAAAAAAAATAAAATCAGTATACCTCAGTCTTTGGAGATTTGGAGGATTCTTCTACTGTGTGGAACTGAAAACTAGAATACTCACTAAACTAGAGTGAACGCTTTGGGGAGATGCCCTGATTTTAGAACCCGCCTATCTGAGATACCATCATGCAGATGGATTTCTGGGTAGATTTTAGGACCTTTGTAAATCTCCAAGCCCATTCCAGGATCTGTCCCAGTGAAATCCAGTACAGTCCTAGCCCGGTATGATTAAATTTTTTTTTTTTTTTTTTTTTTACACTTTTGAAAAACCAATGTGCAAATGTTGCCAGTAAATGCGGTATTTCCGGACAGACCAATGGAGTAGTTCAATCAAAAATAAATTGTCCTAAAATACTAATTGGTACACGAACATTTTCATTTGAGTCTGATGTACGTGAAATTCAGTTAGCCCAGCTTTGTCTGAATGCCCATTTTCTTTTACATTTTTACTTTTTTAATTCTCACATTGTTTACTGAACTTTTTAACAGAGCAGATTAAGACTTTTTTAAAAAGTCCTCCAGTACAAGCAAAATCAGGGTACTTAAAAAAACAAACAAAGAAATATTCTCCAGTGTTAAGCAGATTATTTTGATGAGAAAGGGGAGAGCTAGGGAGTGAAAGAAGGAGCTGATACCTGGTGCTCTGCTTCCACCGGTGGTTGGGATCCATATTTACGTGGGAAAAAGATCACGTAAAGTTCTGAATTATGAGTCTTTCTAGCGTTGTACGAAAGATGGCTTGGCAGCGTTCACAGACGGTTCCGCTGCAGTCGGGGCAGCAGCGTGAACCCGGTGAACCTTTCTAGATTTAATAACTGGACGTTTTCCACGGATCAGTAACAGAGAAGTTGCGCCGATGCTTTACCACAAGCTGCCAGATCTGCAGGTGAACCTGTCCCGATGTCTGTGGGCGCGTGTATCGGGGTGGAAGAAAGAAAAACCAACAGAACCAAAGTGGAGAATTAATGTCCATCACCACCGCGCAGGCTGTTTACCCTTTTTAAAGGGCGGGGATCAAATCTTTAAGTGCTTTTTGTAACGTTTTTTCCTACAGTGGCGCATTACTGAATTTATTGTACATTTGATTGTTGTGTACGATGTGTTTATATTGTTGTATGTGGTCTGGTTCTTTTCTAGTTAAACAAAAAACATTAAATAAATACTAATCTCATGGTAAGCATGTATTTTTTTCCATTTTTGACACGAAAGATGTGGGGCACTGACGCACTCATCCCAGCTCTTTTTTTCTCCCTGGTTCTGAGGGCCGTGGGGTTGTTACCGCCCTTGGTGAAAAGGACTCTCGCTGTGGGAGAAGGAAGGCGGGAGTGCAGGGCAATCAAGGTTGATGAGAGCTTCTCAGAGAGGTTGCTAATGATTTGGAGAGAAATAATCGTTTAGATCAAGGTCGAAGGCATCGATATAGATGAGCTGTACGCAAACATGCTCACAGTGTGAGGTGTTAAGGGAAGCTGGGTTGAAGATAAGAATATGTCTAACAAGGACTTAATTCTGTTGGCACAGGATTAGGATTTTGGGTTCCTAGAATAGATGGAGCTGCTGAAAAGTTGCGCTGAGATGCTCGTGCAGCTGGTGCCTGTTAACGCTGCCATCACATCTCAGACTTTCCCTGAATTGTAGCTTTGTTTAGAAGACGGCCTGCTTGCTTACTGCTAGGTGTACTCAGATGGAAGAAGAAAGTCCAACCTGTACTCAACATTTTAGAAACATTTTTTTGAAAAATAAATCGACCTCCCGGTGATCTGGAGGCCGCACAAGCATTTATGTTTGTACTAGAAGACAACAAGGATGCAGCTGGGGGTCTTTGTGAAGACAAGTGAACTCCAGAAGTCGTGGGTGAGCCTCCTGGCTCCGTCACACAGAAACCTGATGCTGAGGCAAATGAACTAAAGCCAAATATAAGCTGGCAGCATATTAGACAAAAATTATGATATCATTCCTAATTAATTTCTAGCTTATTCCTCAATCTCCAGGCCGTGTCTGCGTAACTTAGCGCTCCCATTATGATGGGGATATGGTCTTATCTTGCATACTTTGTATTCCTTGAGGCATTAGGTCCTGTAACCCTGAAGAGTTTCCTGACATGGAACAATCAACAACTCGCCTACGAACTACTAAAGAAATATATATTTTTACGTCACACAAAGTTTCTCAAAAGCTTTTAAACAAACAAAACGTTCTCAGTTTTAAACAAACAAAACGCTCTCGGAAAATTTTTTAAGAGATGTAACGCTATTTCAAAAGCAACAATTTTCGCAAGAGCATGGATTAAAATTCCTGTTGTTCACATTTTCTAAAAAAAAAAAAAAAAAAAAAAAGCAAATAATTAGTTCCCCAAGTATGGTACGTTTCTGATCCAGTGGAAAAAAACTGCAGCTATTTCTTCAATGATAGAACAAGGAAAGAAATTGTGTTGCTTTAGCCCAAGGTTATGCAATTTTACTTATATTTTCAAAATTTAAAATAAAACCCTTGGTAAATGCATATGACTTGCACGTTTGGGAAAAATCCATTGCAGCTCCAACTAATGAAGCTTGTGAATCAATGCATGTCAGTCTGAACTGTGGTACTTCAGTTGTTCTAGTGTTTGCTCTTGAGTTTTCTTTTCAAGAAATATCACTGTATACTTAAAGTCAGAAAATATATTATGACTGAAGTCTGCGATTTTTGAGAAACATTTATTTTAAGGAAGACTGAAATCTTTTAACTGGTGTTACTGTTAATTATATTTGGTTACCAAACCCCAAATTTATGTCAATAATTTTTGCATCAGCACTAACAATGTCATTTTTTTTTTTTTTAAGTAATGTGTAAGTTGTTTTCTTAAAAGCAGACTATTAGTCTTGCTTTGCAGCACCCCTCCTGTTGCTGTGAGAAGCGCCTCCTCCACATAGCTGCCAAGTTTTCTCTCATTGGATAAACACTCCAAACAATATCTCAACTTCAAGTGGAACTTTCTGGGCTAGAAACAGCAACTCTAAAATTTTAGAAATACAAACCAAACAACTAAACACATTTCTGGAATCAGTGGGTTGTCTGTGATGTATTATTGTGGAAAACTGGATGAAATCAGTATGAAAAAAAAACGAAGTCTGTTCCGTGGCCGTTCCTTGCTGCACTGCACAGACTCCTGGGCAACGTTGCTGAAGGACTCCGAGTAAAGCACTTGCAACATCTTTAAAAATTCTAATTACGCTACTCTAGATACCACTGCATTTTTTTTTCTACTTTTAAAATTCTATTACCCGTTCCTAGCAGATGGAGAACCCTTGAGGTTCTATTAATATCGACACAAACTACCAGCAGAGCACTCTCTGATGTACAAGTGAAAGCAGCAATTACCTGGAAAGTTAGCGAGGTTCAAACAGAGCCGATTTCTACAAATTGTTCTTTTCAAAAGGAAGTTTTCAGCAGACGAAGTAATTTGGGTAAGGATCTGAAAAAATATGGAGACCGTTACATAAACTGAGGTGCTACTAAGTTGAACTGACAGGCAGAATCGAAGTTTAGAGGGATGAATTCGAGTAGTATTAAAACCTGACAGCGCAAATAAACTTTCTGGCTTATATTAAACAATTGTTCGCTTGTTTGTCATCTTTATATCTCAATACCAGAATCAGCAGTTGAAGGTTTATGTTAGTTGGCAATAAACTAAATTCTGTGAAATTTCCTAACTCAAGATTTTTGAGTCAAAATCAATTGCTCTATGGAAGAATATTTTTACCTGAATACTCTTCCAGTCTCGAACAGTTTGTGACTTCTGAAGGCACAGAACACTGATGGATGTAGCTCTCCAGCCTCTCTCATGACCACGTCTACTACTGGCCAACGATTCGCATCTGGAGCAGCCAACAGACAGCCCATGGTGCCAGCACCCAACACCGCGGTGCCGAGATCTGCACCCTCCTTCCTCTGCCCCCTTCGCTGTCACCATCCGCTGGAATCAGCAGTGAACGATCAGTCCCTAATGATCCTCTCATGATTTTATACATTTCCATTTGTCTCACCTGCTTAAATTTTTTTTTCCTGGCTCGGACATCTCACTCTATCAACATTTGTACGACACTGGGGCAGACTTTTATCTTTTCTCCTTCCCCTCCCTGACCCATTACAGGTTCCTGGGTACACTCTTGGAGAGGAGCGACCCCGGGGCTGTGTACAGCATTCAACACGGGGTGTGCACTCTTAATTAATGGTAATAAAGAGCTGTGAGAAGTTGGGTGCTAGGGTGGGTGTTGCCATACCCTGAAAGGGGAACGACAAGGGCAAAGATACTAATGGTCCTGTGGGCTGACTTTGGAATCAGTCCTGCTAATACACTCTTTAGACTTTGGTGTTAAAAGCAAGATAAATTACATTAAATTTTCAGGTGATGCTGATCAGAGCATGACCACGGACTGGCAACGCAATGTGGCTGGAAAAGGCTGGTCACTTGTAGGTACATAAATTCAGTTGATAATTAACACCATTGCCCAGCGGACTGAGAAGATTTGTGCGAAATACCGTGTAAATTCCAGCGGTTTTCATCTTCCAGAATGATTCATTGAAGAAGGTCGGGTGCGGAGCGGAGCCTTACACAAGCAGAATGGGGCTCATGAAAGATTTTAAAAGCGTGGCCTGCGTTTGGAAGGAGACGGAAGTTACAGAACTACGGACTTTTATTAAAAAGGGGGAATTAAGCTGGTGAAAAATACTGTTACAATATAAATAGATATAAATTGAATATGAATAAATGGATATGATACACTGGGAGAATGTTTCTCACTGTCAGAGGAAGGAGCCTTTAGATGTCTTTCCCATTTTGCTACAGCGAGCAGAGGAACATAAATGTTGTCAGGATGGAACATCTTAAGGTTGTGGAAGGGAAAGCGAAGGAGGACGCAGAGGACACGGTTGAGGCAGAATGGCTCCCATGGGAAAACAAGTATTTATGAGAAATAACTGGGGGGTCAAGAGCACGGAAAAGACCCTGGTGGCAAGAACAGGAAGGAGAAAGGCACCAAACTTCCAGTGAGAGAAGGTGAGAGGTTCGGGTCCAAGGATCTCAGACACGGCTTGGGGTTTGGGGTTTTATTTTTTTCAGAAGGTAACAGAGAGGAACAGAAAGACAAAGATGTTCCATCTCCTTCCGAGGAAGCTGCAGGCGCCTTAAGGAAGGATTTGGGTCATCAAAGCCTCTGCTATAGATAAAGGTGTGAGAAGAAAGCATCTAGGGCACCGCATCCCCTCCCGGGCGGCCGGTGGGTGCGGGAAGGGGCGAGCAGCGCCGAGCGCGGGGCGAGCAGGCCGGGGGAGCCGCCGGGCTGCGCCTGCAATCGGTGCGTTGCCCCTTTAATTGTGTCCCCAGCCCTCGGGCGTCTCTGTCCAACGCCCACGTCAGCAAATACCTTTTGTTTCTCTCCGGTTCGGGCTCCCAGGGCTCGGGGCTGCGGGAGGGACCGGCGCGTCGCCTTCAGC
>NW_020799130.1:2533620-2542291 GCF_003259725.1 Athene cunicularia
GGCCCCGGGCACGGGCACGGGCCGCTCCCGCCGCTGCCCGAGGGCTCCTCGTGTCCCGGGAGAAGGTCCGAGGGCCGCAGCCCGTCCCGCAGCCCTGGGCACGGTGCGCCGAGCTGTAGCGCACGCGTCTCGCCCGAAGAGCCTCCGCTGATTCGGCTTCTCCATCACTTTTCTCTCGGAGAAGGAATGTATGCGTGTGCCTCTCCGAATTGAAAGATATTTATGGATTTAAATCAATGAGATTATTTGTAAAATTACCCGTAAAATCGGGTCTGACATCTCCGGCTGAGTTGCACGACGCTGAAGTCGAGTCTAATTTTTTTTTTTATTTTTTTTTTTTTTTAATTTTTTTAGAGCGACGCTTCATTTCACCTTTTCTGGAATGGAGATTTCTTCTCACCAGTTTCACCTCTTGCAGCAACTAAATGAGCAGCGCAGACAGGACTTGTTCTGTGACTGCAACATCCTGGTCGAGGGAAAGGTCTTTAAAGCACATCGCAATGTGCTGTTTGCCAGCAGCGGCTACTTCAAAATGCTCCTTTCGCAGAGCTCGAAGGAGACGAGCCAGCCGACGACAGCCACTTTCCAGGCATTTTCTCCTGACACATTTACAGTTATTCTCGATTTTGTGTATTCAGGGAAACTGTCTCTCACTGGTCAGAATGTGATCGAAGTCATGTCGGCTGCGAGCTACCTGCAGATGACCGACGTTATTAGCGTGTGTAAAACGTTCATCAAGTCCTCGCTGGACATCAGCGAGAAGGAGAAGGATCGGTACTTCAGTCTGTCAGACAAAGACGTAAATTCCAACGGCGTGGACCGATCCTGCTTGTACGGTGCTGGCTGGCGGGCAGAAAGCAGCCCCCCGCATTCACACCTAAGTCCAGACCAAGGGACATGTATGATGGGTGGAAACGCTTGGAGCAATTTCAGCTACTATCCGACTTCGCAAAGAAATGCCCAGCAGCAGCTGTCCAAACACGAGCAAAGGCAGGATTCCGTAAAGAAATCCCGGCACCTGGGACTGCAGCAACCTTCTGACATTCCTCACTATAAATCAAGCAAACTGGAGGACAGGGCGGCCGAGCCCGCTGGCCACATTGCTCAGTCTGAGGAGCAAGTTCCGATTGAAACAGAAGTTGAATCTCCTCACGTGGGATACCAGTACGGCCAAGGGTCTGACGTGATACCGAGGAGCTTGGCTGTGTCACAGCAGGAGCATGAATCACCCCGTTCTTCTAGTAAATCCAAGTCTTCAAAAGCAGATGAGCAGTACGCCAGCATGCCCTCGATTCTGGGCGTCATGGGAAGCTGGACTGAAGGTAAGAGTTAATTTTAACGCTGTAGGTGCACAGTTGTCTCTGAATCACCTGTTCTGTCCCTGAGAAAACTCCAGACGGGTGTACAGTTGCCAATAAGACATCTGTATTGTCCAGGAACGTAAGTTTGGAAAGTTTAACTATTTTTTTAGTAATTTTGAGTTACGGAAGTACGTGGTTTATTAAAACTAGCCCATCAAAATACACATTCTTCAGTGTCTCTACAGCTTCATCTTGCAAATTTAAGTTGTGATCTTTCGGGATATATTGAAGCTGATCTTAATATAGTTAACAGTCTGCTCCTTTTCCTTTGTTGCACTCCTGTGTAATTTACAGGAAAACACAAGATCTTTGTGCTTGAAAAGACCTCTGATGATAATTTTTTCTTTTTTTTTTTAATAAAATCAATTTGCCGTTCCACTCACAGAATGCCTTTTCCTAGAGCATTACACGACTAGACATGTTACGACTTAATTTTGTAAATCGTATTATTTTCTAACAGATGATCTGCCCAGGATGAGGTTCAAGTGCCCGTTCTGCACTCACGTGGTGAAAAGAAAAGCAGACCTAAAGCGTCACCTTCGCTGTCATACAGGAGAGCGCCCTTACCCTTGCGAGGCGTGTGGGAAAAGATTTAGCAGGCTAGATCACCTAAGTAGCCATTTTCGAACAGTATGTATTTTTAGTAACTGCATGATTTTGTTTAATTTGTAAACCTGCCTCAGTGCAATTAAACACAGTACAAGTGTATCTGGTTGATATATTGACTCCCGTAAAGAAGAGGTAATAGAAAATTAATTTGGTCTTGTTGAAGTCAATTTGAAGCATAATTTGCATGAAAGGAGATGGATTTCTGTGTTAATTGATGGCTTGCAAAGGTACTGCTCTATGCAGGTCCTGTAACAGAGCTGAAGTGGGCGATTACAGCGCCTGTGGTGGTTTCATTTGTAATGTTTGATGACTGTCTCAAAATGAGTTAATGCTGCCATCTGACGCTACTCCAACTCTACTTTTTGTCATCTTAAAGCACGCTTCTTTGCGGATACATTAAAAATTTTATTCATTCCGATTTCCCCAGATCCATCAGGCTTGTAAGCCTATCTGCAGAAAGTGTAAACGCCACGTGACTGAGCTAACGGGACAAGTGGTCCAAGAGGGGACGCGACGTTACAGACTCTGTAATGAGTGTTTGGCTGAAGCGGGCATAGACAGTATTCACATTGACTTGGAGGCTGAAGCACCCCTTGAATTTCCACAGGATGGGGATAAGGATTCCCGGTGGCACTATGGGGAAGACAACAGATCTGATGTGGAGATTGTGGAGGATGGGTCAACCGACTTGGTTATTCAGCAAGTTGATGACAGTGAGGATGAAGCAGATGAGAAGGAAGTAAAACCAAATATTAGGTAGTTGCAAGACAAGAATTGGGAATTCCGTGTCAGAGGGAGAATGTACTGTCTTGACCATAAGCCCTCCACCAGCCTGTTGTTAATTGTACAGAGACACACTGGTTGCTCTTGAACGGGTCCAGGCTTGCATGTATTTATGGACATGCTGTTGAGTCCATTCTGAGTTTTGTTATCAGAATACCCATACTTTGCTTCACTAGAAAGGATCCATCCTTAAATGAAATAATGGACGAACAAGGAAACCGGAGTTCTACGTGTTTAACTTTTCATAGTAGACAATGGGTCACTTCTCAAAACCTCTTTCAAGGGAGTGAGATCTTAATACGTTATTAAAAAAAAAAACAAAACTCACACAGCACTGTAAATTGCCCATTTTTTAAACTTGTAGAGATGTGGGGTTTATATGTAATATCATCTGATGATCACCCCACACATCAGAATATAAAGAAAACCTCTCTTCAGTATTCAGAAACGAAGATAATCTTTCACGAAATGTCGTGAAGTCTTCATATTATGATAAGGAAAAAAGGCAGCTAATTAAGAAAAAAAAATACCAAGAATGTTTTAGCACATTCGTCTGGAAAAGCACTTTCTTGTAAAATTTATTAGAATAAGGAGAATCTTTAGCAGATCTTTCATTCTAGACCTATTTCTTTACAAGAAAGTAAACACATGAATGCTAGTCCTAGTCAACACACCCGAGAGAAAATGATTACAAATACGGATCACTAATTGATGCCAGTAGATGTTTTTATTCATTCTGATAATTGGGAACTCAGACTGGGCTATGTGTTTTTAGTAAAATACTCTCTGTTTGTTTTTTTGTTGTTTGTTTTTTGTTTTGTTTTTTTTTTTAAACCTCTCAAAAGTGCCAGACCAACAGGACTGGTAGCCCTGCATCCAACAGGGCTGTGGCAGTTCTCCATGCCAACGTGAAGGAAACAATCCTTACGAGGTTACTTTAGCTGTTGTTTTCTCTCGTTGTTCCCCGTTTTATTTGCCGCTAACAGTGGCAGAACAATTTGTACAGTATACATACTATATCATTAGAAATGGAACTGATGAGATCTTCCATCTGAAACCATTGACTACTCTCGTTCGTATTGACCTGTACTCGATTTAAACCGATGGGTTTGAAGATGGACTCATTATCAATTTATATATTCCCAAAGTCATTTGCTCACCAAGTGAACATCCTTTCACCTTGTCCAGTCTGTACTATATGCCAGTGAGAACAAGATGTACGGGAAGTTCTAGACATTTTATTTGTGTAATTTTACCTACAATTAGAGTACAAGAGATGACTAATGGTGAAGAAAATTTACTTCTTTAACAAAATAAGCCACTTTGTTTTGTTACTTAGTGAGTTTATCTTGGCCAGCACTGTAAGCAGGAGAGAAGTATGCTCCGGAGGGGCATTCACCCTGCATTTTCTTAGTCAGACCTGAGTATTACTACAGTATTCATCCTGTGATCATTGAACTCAATGGCTATAGGCTTAGAAAACTTTTTTTTTTTTTCTTTTTTTACAACTTTGTAAGCATGTTTGGCTGAAACCCGGGATTAATTACAAAACAATCCCATATATATATACTATATAACCTATTTCCCAGGGACAGCTAAAAAGACATTATTTTATTTTTATTTGTGTAAAAACTGTATAGCCTTATTAGTATCATCATTACCAGAGAGTGCAGCATTTTCATTCCAGACTGCAGATGGCCAGCCTACAGTTCTCTTAAATGACAGCTCAAGTGCTTCCTACTGAGTTCACAGTGTAAGCATTAAGGGCCCTGCCCCTCCGACCTGCCAGGCTGTCAAGAAGCAGCCTGCTGGTATGTTCTAAAGAGGCAAGAAGGGGTATTTTATCATTCCTGCAAAAATTATTGTCCATTGGCTTAGACTTGGGGAGGGGGGTGGAAGGGGGGAACTTAAAAAACTTTCTGATGACCCATATGAAACCATCCAGGCAAGACTTACCCTTGCCTAGGTTTGATGTTACACTTTGGTCAGGAGTCCGCAAAAATGGATTTGATGTGAAAGTTTGCTGGTTGATTTCTCGGAGCTTGTTACTCCTAAAATGCATATTATTAAATGGCTGAGAAATATTCCTGAGCAACCTGAACTAAATCAAATGCAGAACAAAGAAATACCTAAAAGAATATGGAATGACTTTGATCAAATTTCAAGAGGAAAATGCTTGCTGAAATCAGTTTTAATAGATTTTTCCGTTTTTCCTTTACATTAAAAAATATGCACAATAAATTCTAGGTATCAGTGCCTGCTGTCCCAGAATACAAAGTGGCTGGGATTAGTCTCTGTGTGTGTGTGGGGATGGATTAAGGGGAGGGGAAAAATGAAAGTGTCACTCTAGGCCATGAAATCTTGAAGTGCCAACTGTAAAGGTGAGACTGTTAAGTGTTTCTGTATACTTGGGGCTGTTTTTAGAAGCAAAGGGATTTTTGGATCAATACCTAATCTAACTAGACACCATAAATTAAGAATACTGAGGACCAGATGCTTCAGAAAAAAGATGTGAAATGGTTATAAATAGGCAAATGGAACAATCTATCCATATGAAGACATTTACTTTTTAAATATAGGCAGATTAGTTGTTGATTTGCCTGGCAAATAAGGGGGTTTTACTGGTTTTATATGATATTGTTATTCTCAGTAGCGTAACTAGATACCTGTAGTGATTTTTGAAGAATCTTATTAAGCTTGGAGTCTTAGCTCAAGACTGCGATTCCCACAGGTCAATTATGTTTTGTATTTTTTAAAAGGTTAACCATTTTTTTTTTACATTTGTTACCTTAATTTCCGTTGCTGTTCCCTTATTTTTGTACTGGAAGACAAGATAAACGTTAAGTGCCTTCTATTTTCTACGTCCCTCATTTTGCATAGCCAGTCATATATTTTGCTTGGTTTTGTCTGAATGAAAGTAATCCTGTTTGTTTTGTTTTCATCTCCTTGCATCGCCTCTGATGCCTGTCGTCTTCATATTTCTGTTAGGTCACCTCCCACTCAGTAGCAGAAGTAACATTTTCTCTCTTTTCAAGGAGAAAAGACCACATAGGGTTGTTCCCACAGAATTTAATTTACCTGGCAGTAACTGTGTTGCTTTTAGATGTCAGGTCACAGGTAGGACACTTGATTTTTTTTTAAATCTTTGAATTCTAGAGAAGGCTGTATAGAACTGTAATGGCTTCTGCTAATACCGATCCGTTCAGATTCTGTTTCTCCCCTGCCTCTGTACACCAAATCAGAGTTTGAGAGGTTTAAATTGTAGTGCAGCATTGAACAGGCTGTTCAGAGAGCAGCCTCGGAGATGGTTGTCCTCGAAGTTGTTCAAGACTTGGCTCAACAAAGCCAATGGCCGATCTGATCACGCTGGTGGTGCTGGCCGCCTTCCCGTGGGAGGTGGGACTAGAAACATTCCCAGCTTCCCTACGACCAACACTCCTATGATTCCTCTCAAGTGGGTTTTGCCTCTTTTTTTCATTGCACTTCCTTAAATCTTCTTCGCGTTGCTTTGACTGCTCTTAAATACGGCTACTTAATGCACGTTTTGATTATTCACTGGTTTTATATACCTCCTTCTGTCATTTCCTTTTCCATTCCCTGTTTCATCTGACTAACATTGGAGGGTTGTCCACATCAAGAGACATTCCTTTTGTGTAGCACGACTTCCCGTGTGGTCCCAGTGTCTTTGTCCTTCTTTCTCCTTCGTCACTGACTCTTTTTGCTTGGCTTGTGTTTATCATTGTATTCACAAAACCACAGTCAAGAGGGAAGAGAGATTCATCATCCTCTGTTTAGTGTCTCACCTGTAACTATCCTTATTTTCTGACAGCTATCTCGCCATCCTTTCAAAGGTTGAAACACTGAATTAAAAAACGTTTCTCTTTCCCCCTTTTCAGGTATTGCAGAACTTTACCTGTCACATAAACCTATGACTTGTGTGATATATGATTAGTCTTTCTCCTTCACATCATATCCCATTTTTTTGTTTTCCATTAAATTATCTAAACTTCTGTATTTACTATCTCAAACAATGACACTTGTCCTTATCTTAAAGGTTCAACTGTTGGGTTTGGTTTTGTTTTTTTTTTTTTCTTTCCCAAATTAATAAAATTAAAAAAGCAGACCCCCAAAACCAACCTCAGAATGAATCTCCCTTTCCAACCTTTTTCAAAAAAAAAAAAAAAAGGCAAAAGTAACTGATTTACTGATTTAGTGTGAGTTTTGTAAACATCTCTAAGCCCACAGATCTCCAGCGGAGGACTGACACTGCCTGCTACGTTTATCATCCTTCCTTTACTCCTGGCTCTTCAGAAGAAATGCTCCATCCTCCAGGATTTTGGGATCCCCCTCAATTTTTCAGTGATAACTTAGGAGAAAAAAAAAAATCTCTGTTGGATATAAAATTATGGAGTATACTACATTTCTTCCCTGAAGCATCTGGTCACTGTCAGAGGTTATCCCATTACCCAGCCCTGCCAGTGTCTACTTTTCTTGTATTTTGGTCTCTTAGTCTGCAGAAATACTTGGCTCTGAACTTCAGAGAGCCTACACGCACTAACAGCACAATCTCCAACCACATCCATTATTTAATATGGACCTTGATTTAGCTGAAAAATGCCTGACCCACCATCTGGCTACAGCTGAGGCAATGACTGTGCCCAGATCCCAGGACTGACAATCATCAGCATCTGTCAGCGTAACAACAATGCTGTAGGGTTCGACGTCTTATCGCAAACCTTAACGGTGGAGGGCAAGCACAGCCGAGATTTGCGTTGAGGACTGCAGCTAAACTAAACTTGTTTAGTTGAATTTATCCTAAAAAAGGCTTTTAAAAAGTGTGTTTTAATCGAAGCCTCGAGGCTAAAGATAGCAGTCAGACTGGAATAAGCACATGCGTTGAGGATGAATTTAATGAATATACAAATTCATGAGGAAGTGCTTCAGTGGAGTGCTAAGGCCAGTATCGGTGTGATCTGGTCAAGCTGGCACTGGGGACTTACAGCCGTTTGCAAGGTAGAGAAATGTAACTTATAGTCTAAAAAGAGTTCAGATAGTTAATTCTGTGTTCCTTTTATTGTTTCTCCATGAATAAGTACAGCAGAATTGTAAGAGTAGTTCAATATTCTAGTCCAGGCATTCCAACACTTGCTGCTTGATTTTTCTGGAACATCTCAGGGAAGTCAGAAGTCAATTTGAAGGTTACTATGAGTTGGAAGGCAGCGTGTACGAGAAAGAAACAGAAGATGTCCCTAATTCTGGCCGAAAGGTTGAGTTTTGAAGAAAAGGATCATCCAGAATTTCAGCGTTTCCTGTTAGGTATAAATCTGTACCAACAGCCTGTATGTCTGTTCAGTGATGGGTGTGATTTGATAAGCTACTAAGAAAAGCTTGTAATACCATTTAGTTAAATATTTTCTATACTGTTTAACTTAAAAAAACCTCCCACACTAGAGTTAGCACAACCTTTCATCGTATTTAACTCTTGAAATGCAGAGAAGCGTCTTAGTGCATCATGAATTTTAAACGTAGCAACACAGAACATTTTCTAAGGGAAAACTGGGAGGAACGGCAGGAAAAAAAAAAAAAATTTCCGTGTCTTGGTTTAGCCGTTGTAGTAAACGAAATACTAATGATGTTCTCTGCCACGCTCTGAGCTGACGCTTTTTACTGTGCAAACGGGAAGGGTTTCACCATGTTCTACATGCGCCTGCTTTGAGGAGGGGACTGTGCCAGATGACCTGCAGAGGTTCCTTCTCAAAATTATTCAAGTGTTCTCGAGGAACAAGACTGAAAGTGTCTCGTCTTCTGACAGGCACAAGATTGGAAGCGTCTTCTCATCTAACGTGCATCCCGATTTGATTTTCTTTTTTCCACGCAGAAGGAGAAAAAAAAAAAAAAAAAAAAAAAAAAAAAAAAAA
>NW_020799130.1:2542341-2567019 GCF_003259725.1 Athene cunicularia
GGCAGAGGCTGCGCCCGCAGCCGCGGAGCGATCGGCGCGGAGCGTCCCGGCAGCCGAGGCGCTCCCCAGGGCCGGGGGGGCCCCAAGTCCTCTTCCTCAGTCTGAACCGTCATCTTCGTTCTTTTAGCTCCGTCGATGTCATCTTAATTCTTTTAGATAGGCAGGAATCCTGCCGGGGCGTCTTTTCACCTCGTTCAGAGAGTTGTGAAGTTTCTTCTCTCACGTTACTGCGCGGGGTAGGGGCTGCAGGGAGTGCGGAGATTTACTTGGAATAGCATCGACGTTCCCTTTTTAAAATTAGAGCTCCTCTTTTTAAAATAGGATTCAACAACACTGGTTTCAATGGTCATCGTGGTACATTTTTTTTTTTTTTTTACTTTAGCGCAAGCCTTCCTCTTATTCCCCGACTGGAATGGAGATTTCTTCCCATCAGTTTCACCTCCTCGAGCAGCTGAACGAACAACGGAAGCAAGACTTGTTCTGTGACTGCAACATCCTGGTCGAGGGAAAGGTCTTTAAAGCACATCGCAATGTGCTGTTTGCCAGCAGCGGCTACTTCAAAATGCTCCTTTCGCAGAGCTCGAAGGAGACGAGCCAGCCAACAATAGCCACTTTTGAAGTTTTCTCTCCAGAGACTTTTATGGTTATCTTGGACTTTGTGTATTCAGGGAAACTCTCTCTCACTGGTCAGAATGTGATCGAAGTCATGTCAGCTGCGAGCTACCTGCAGATGACTGATATCCTCAATGTCTGCAAGACATTCATTAAGTCCTCACTGGATATTAGCGAAAAGGAAAAGGATCATTACCTCAGCCTGTCGGCCAAAAGCACAAACAGTGAACCCACCCATCCATCTCTTTATCGGTCAAGAAGAAAAGCAAAGAGCAACCCCAGGCGTTCCTGTTCGATCCCGGATGACAAGGCTAATACAGTGAATGAAAATTCCTGGAGCAGTTACGGCAGCTACCTGTCCTCAGAGGTGATTCTTCAGCGGGCAGAAACGCAGCTATCGAAAAGAGGCAGAAAACAGGGCTCAATGAGAAAGCGCCGAAAGCACCTCGGGCTGGCCCAGACCCGTGATTTTGTGCAGTATAAATCCAACAAAGCTGAGCGGGCCAGCGGCGGTTGCAGCACGGCAGATTCCAGCCACGTGTCTCGGGTTAGGGAGGAGGCTGAATGCGATGCTGAGAACGCCGCCGATCGCGACGATTACGGATATAATCACGAATCGGAAGTGATGCCGAAGAGGTGGTCTGTTGCTCAGCTAGAACAAGAGCTTTCAAGAACTCCCGAGTTCGTGGAATTAAAGGCAGAAGAACTGTACACCTCAATGCCCACAATTTTAGGTGTAATGAGTAGTTGGAACGAAGGTAAAAAGTACATATGGGTTTGCAAAGTTTGTCTTTATTTGGAAGAATTCAGATGATCTTTTGGAGAGAATTTGTATGGCTGCATGAAAGCAAAATGATGCCCAGAGTTGCAGATTATTTTCTTGATCCACTCAATTGTTAGAATCTGTTAGATCTACTCTGTTAGAATGAGAGACTTTGAAACCAGAACAGGCCATAAGAATTAGAATCAGAGAGCTTGCCTCAGGTATTCTGTAAAGTTAAAACATGCCAGATTATTTGGACCCGAGTTTAATGAAGCCTCGAGAACTGTCATTGACTTGGGGACCTGAAGGACTGAATTTCTCTTGTAATATCCCCAATACATGGCAGTAATAGAGGCATTCGGCCTAAACCCAACCCAAGTCCTTCACAAGAGAAGGTCCTTTCATTGGCAGGATGCTGCATTTCCCTGAAGGTCCAAACCAGCCTAAATTTCATGACTGTTCAGCCACACTACAGCATCTAAACTCTCGATGGACTGACAGCATGTACCCGAGATGGTGGACTAAAGGTTACAGGTGTATTCTTACGGCGTGCGTTCCCTTGGAAACTCATGTACCTGTATTTTATTATAATTGCCTATTTTTAATAGTTTGGGCATCCTAGTATATTACACAGAGATTAGAAATGACAAAGCTATGAACTGTTAGCTGATGGAAGAGTCAGATATGATGACTATATGTAATAGCTAAGTATTTATGATTATCTGTATGTCTAAAAAATACCCTGAGTAAGAAAGAATACACAATCCAATGGCTGTTTAACACGTTCAGTAAGAAATACTGGGTTTGGTGGATCCTATTTTGCAATTTTTTTTTCCTATTTAGTCACAGACCAGATGAAAAATGAACTGCTGCTTATTTAAGCTGAAAAATAATCAAACTACTACATAAAGAGAGACTACTGCTATTTGACATTTCCCCCTGTATTTCTCTGTAATACAGATGACCTACCTCGGATGCGATTCAAATGCCCGTTCTGTACGCACACAGTGAAGCGACGCGCGGACCTGAAGCGGCATCTGCGGTGTCACACAGGGGAGCGACCGTACCCGTGCGAAGCCTGTGGGAAGAGGTTCACCCGACTAGAGCATCTACGGAACCACTTCCAAACGGTACGCGATTTCAGTGGGAGATTCAGCCTAGAAAAAAAAAACAAAACACAAACCAACCCACAGGATGTCACACTGGTAGCATCTACTCAGTCATTTCCAGAACTAACAGCAGAAAAGCTTCCTAGCTGCACATCAACTTTAATTATTCATGCTCTAAATTGGCAAATTATACTTCAGATTTCATTTTTTTTAGAATGGTTCAGTGAATTTTCTTTTTCTGAAAAAAAAAAAAAATTAAATCTGCTTTTGGATGAACACTGACATTTTCAAATTTTAAATCTCTTTAGATACATCAAGCTGGCAAACTGATCTGCAGAAAATGCAAGCGTCACGTAACTGAACTAACAGGATGTGTTGTTCAGCAAGGAACAAGACGCTACAGACTGTGCCATAAGTGTCTGGCAGAAACTAATTTTGACAGCATCCCTGACGATTTAGATGCAGAACATTCTCCTGTCTCCTCCACGGGAAACAAACGTTCGAAGTGGGCTTTGGAGGAGGAACAGAAATCAGATGAAGAGACGGTGGAGGAGGAACCGTATAATTTGGTTGTCCGACACGTTAACGATGATACTCCAGCTGAGGTAGATGAAAAGGTGAAGCCAAATCTTAGGTAGATCTGTTACTGTTGTATTCAAGATTAAATTACTTGTGTCCTACCAACTATTGCTGGCTTATTACTTTCATTTCAATTAAATCTTGCTAAAATTCTTTTCTGAGAAGCCAAATAGGGGCTATATGTTTTGTACTTAAGAGACATGCAACAGCTTCTAAATGTCATCCAGAAAGTGGGTGTTATCTGGAAACTATTTAGAAGAATTTGTTTATATTTCCTCAAAGACTTGCTCAGAGCTCCTGTTCATAATGAAAGAGTGAACCACTTTACAGTTCTACAAAGATTCAATATTATATAGGGTTTTAAAAAACAATTATTTGGTTATTAAAAATTACATTATTAAAAAACAATTATCACTGAACAAGAAACATAAAACACATTTTTGTTGACACTGTAATTAACGTGTATATACACATCAGAAACTTCATGAGAAAGGAGTAAAGAAACCAAGTGGAATTCTTCCTGCTGAAGAACCTATCTATGGGAACTTTGTTTTCTGAGTGAGCTTACTGCTTCTATTTGTTCAGAAAAGCACGATCAGTTTTAAAGAATACGCACAGAATACGTACAGAGTAGAATAATGAACAGAGCGTCTGTAGTGCACTTGGGACAGTATGAGTTTGCCTTTTCAGATACGTAGTGGTTTTGTACTCTGAATTTTAAAGAAAGATACACTAACATGGTTCCAAGGAAATAAAAGTGCAATCACTGAAAGTACAATTGTCAGGTTTTTTTCCTTTTTTTTTTTTTTTTTTTTTTTTTTTTTATTTGGTTAAACTCCTGTCTGTCTTATGCAAGAGAATAAAGAGGACAAGTGCCTTTAATTTCAGTGGCACACTTGTGACTTAGATCATGGAGCTACTTTAGAAAGATCTTCCTTTTCCTATAAATTCAGGATGCTTAACAGCTGCTTGACAGCATAAAAATGTTTGTTTACAAGGACAATTTCCCTTAAGAGTTTAAGCAACTTCTGTAATTCTGGAGTGTCTTCAACTTAGTAATCATATTTTTTTTTCCCAGTCATTTGGGTCAGAGAACCTCCACTTGCTAGAGAAACTGAAAACGCTCAGTACTAACAAAAAAAAAAAAATTCTCAGGGAGAATGTACATTCTGCCTGAGAGCAGAGAATGGCATTCCTAGTAGGTACTCTTGATAAAGAGCCACTGTTTGGTCTCATGTCTCGTTTTATGCTGTATTTCCTTTCCTGTTAGCAGAATCTGTAGCCTGAGGTTACGGCCAAGCAAGCAAAAATTCCCTGTAGAGAATTTGAGAACAACCATATTGATTCACATCAAGGTTCTCCCTGTCTCCAGCAGTTGCCACTACAGATACCTAGGGAAAAGTGAGAACAAGGCAAGCCTGTACAGTAATTCCCTAATGCTCTCCCAAACTCCAGCCATTTTCAGCTTAGGACATTTTCTTCATTTGGGATTTATACATTTAGTAACCACCAATGCACATCTTCTTGAAAAAGATGTGCTTCTACTTCACCACTCTACCCTTAAACTCATCGCATCAACCCGATCCCACGGAGATGCGCATGAATTCCCTACAGAACCTGCTCAACTAACAACAAGACAAGAAGGGTTTCCAGTTCAAGCATGTTTTTTAATTAACCACTTTCAGGGAGTTAATTGTCTCAGTAGTCTCTCACTGAGCTGGGGCCTACAGCCAGCCATGGGGCTCCTGTAAGGCACTGGGAGAACAGGACTTCCAGTAAAAACACTGCTAGCTGAGACCTGTCACTCACACAGCTGTGAAAATGGAACAAGGTGAATTTAAGGCATGTTTTATAGTAAGTACTTAATAAATATTGGGAAAAAAAAACCATTACTAACACTTGGTTAATTCCAAATGCTTTTCTAGCAAGTTCCTGTCACTATTTCTAAAAGCAGAGCACTTGACTGTGTTGCTACAGCCTGTGACTGACACAGGACACCTCAGCACTTCGACAAAGTTAGAATTTAACGACATAAATTTCTCTCCTCCCGTTTTAGAGGGCCGGGCAAACGGAAAGGCCTCTCCCGCCGCCACCCTTCACACCTGGCGCCAGCCGCCTCGTGGGGCTCTGTGGGGAGAACAAAGCTGCCTCAACTTGATGCCTGATTGGCTAATTCCAGTCACCTGACCCAGCCAGCCAATGAGGTGTTGAATCCGCAGCTGAGGGGCCGCCCGCCCGGCCCTCACCTCCCGCTGGTACCCGGAGGAGCCGCAGTCCCGGGCCCGGGCCTCGCTCTTCCCCTGCAGCACTTGGCTGTGTCCGGCCGGAGCGAGCGTGTGCTGGAGCCTGGGGCTGCTCCTGAGGATGGAAGAAACCCCAGCGCGTGAAAATCATTGGTTTTGTACGATCAAATAGGCTTATCATCATTCTTATTTACAAAAAAGTCCGCTCACCTTAGCAGAGAACAAAGCGCAAATGTAAAAATTCCACTGGCCAAAATTATTCACATGCAAATGCGTTAATTCTTTCAAGTCCAAGTTTTATTTCAGCATTGAAGCCTGCGCTGAGAGGGATTTTATCCCTCAATCTTTACAATATGGAAATAAAACCAGATCTGGTTGACTTTACAATAAAATGAGAGTCTACCTCTGGAGGTGAGGCACTTGTAGCATTTACAATTAAAAAAGCAGCTTAGGCCAGTGCTGACCGTTCCTTACAGTGTCCCTCTCACATGGCACATAACACATTTGCTGTCCTGTGATTTAAAACAAAACACACTTTTGATTACTTCTGATTAATTTGATTCAGTGAACTGAAGTCAGTGATCCTTTGATATGAAAGGATTGTCTGTATTGTCCTTTCTAACAGGAGATAGGGAAGCTGATTCAAATAATCTTTTTCTAGAAGAGAACTAGCTTTTGCCAGACACAGTTGGGCCTGCAGAGAGTCTGATGTGTCCCCTTCCACCACCGCAGCAAAGCTGCCTAATTCTGCGAGTGTAATAGGTGCTGTTAGGATTCCAACTACGCGGTTCCATACTTCAGGATTTAATGTGGAGATTTATTTACAGCAGTTCAGCACCACCTGCTGGCATGACTTTTTTTTTTTTTTCCCCTCTTTAAAAGTCTAGGTGTGCTGGTTGTTTTTAATTGATATACTTTCCTAGGTGTCCTTTGAACAGTCAGAATTTTTTCTACATTAAATACAACCCGCTGCAGGTATTTTGGACCTTTTATATAAGATAGAGGAGGAATGTCACTTCAAAATTAGGACACTTAAATCTCCAAATGAAATCACGTAGATCACCATTATCTCCTGCCACCCTACAAAGAGATAGTATTTTAGCTAGCAGCTCCACTCATTTATCTATTTAGCTCGTACAGCACCTAACACATGTATCACCCTTAACAGCTGACTCCCAGCATTCCTGGAGAGACTTTCAACCCCTACAACCCTTTCTCCTCAACAGCTAGTTCTTTTTTCTTGGCATGCAGGTATTTCTCTGTCTCACCATCTTCAAGTCAAAACAGAGGCTGACATTCCTCACAATTATTCCCTTCAATTTATGACTTGAATTGGCCAATTCCTTAGTTACTTCCACAGGGATTATGGTTTTCAAGGGACTTTTGCCAGCCGATGACACGTATCCACTTGACCACACTTTTCTTGCTTTAAATATCAATGATGACAAAGACTTCTGGCTTTTCCTCTTCACAGATCTGCATTGCTGAGTAAGTTATGGCTTTGACCTCTGTGCCCTAAAGAGAAAAGACACAAAAGCATGGACTCTCTAAATTACATCCCTTGCACCAATTTATGGTAATACACAGCACTTAGCACCTTCTACAAATGCTATCCCCCAAAAGCTGCATTTGTTACACAGGACTCATCACCTTCTACAAATGCTATCCAGTTTAATAGTTTTTCTCCCCCAAAAGCTGCAACTGTATTTGTTCTGCTGAATAAGAAACGTGACATATTAATGGCAAGGACTTGGCCTGGCCAAGTAGTGAATAACTAATTCTTCCCTTATTTTATTGCCTCTCGAATAGTACAAATTCCTCCTCTTAGCTCTGACAGAACATAAACATTTGCTATGCTAATACTGACACAGCTAAAGAGCTGGTGGAGAGATAAGGATTTGCTTCTAGCAATCCTTTAGCAAAAAAAAAAAAAAAAAAAGGTGATAATACTGTGAAACCCAAACCCACATACACATCCCGAATATAGATTGGTTTAATGAGTTATCAGCACCACAAAAAGGAAGCCAACTGTTTTGCTAGTGCTGAGGAAGCATCAGATGGTCAGGTCAACAGTTTCGGGAATGCATTCACCAAAAAAAAGCAAAAAGTGATACCAGACATGTTTATACTTGGATCTCTTGAGAACTTTATTAAAGACATCACACCTGCCCATCCTACCCCTAAAATGTAAAAGATGTACAGAAGAACCATTGCATACCTGAGGGTGTTTGGGTAAAGAAAACTCTTCTCCCCACCTTTAGAGGCAAAAAGAAGAGAGGTGGTTAGAATTTTGGTAATATTTCCTAAATATTATGATAAAATGTGATTTACATTTAAAGCCCCAAAGGAAGAAAATAAGAAGCCCACAATCCACTTCACAGAAAGCATCGGTGAACTCCAGCACATCACAGTATTTCAGACTGATTGCTCTGAAGGCAGTATGTGCATTTTCCGTGAAGATATTCATTACTCAGTTGATCATTTAAGCTCACCCAATTGATCTTATTTTGAACTGCATTCGGTCAATGTAAAGCACTTTCACCTCCTGCAGAAAAAGCAAGAGGAGAAATATGTCAGTAACATCTTCTATCTTCAGGCAGAAATTCTCAGTAAATCCCATTTACAAGACTTATATTCCACCGTTTAGATGGAATCGGAGAGAATCGGAGCATCCTGAAAGAGATACCCTGCTACTTGGAACGGAAGGCAGCAGAGCTGCCCCTACCACGTACCAACAGATAATAATTGGTTTTGGTAACAAAGCTTGACAATCTGTTTCTCAAGACTTTCTGCCCTGCTCTTTTCAATTCTCCATGTGTAGTGCTGAAGTGATCTGTTCTGCCCATTTTTTTCCCTAAGTATCACTGCATTCAGAGCTAATTTTATCAGAGAATAGCCCTGACTTACAAATGGAGAAAGATCAAAACAGAACACTTACCCTGGGTATAAAGAACTCATTAGCACTGAATTTATACAGCCACTCATCCAAGAAGTGGAAGAGAAGAGACAACATGTCATGTCCTGCATGGATGAAGCAGAGACGATAGTCAGTGGATTGTCTCAGCAAGAACACCCAAATGTTTTTAAGAATACGTCAGATGTACAGCTTCTGCACTATTAGAAGATTCAGATTAGTGATACTGAATTAGATTTTAATTAACTGCAACACTACGTGTCAAGATTCAGAATTTTGGTACCCTTCTCCCTCAGGGTTCATACAGTTCCAATATAAAAACTCAACGCAGCTTTACCTTCTGCCTCTACCTCTACTGTATCAACAGGTTCCACGGTCTCTGTATCGGTCATGTAGCCAAACATGGCCATGACGCACTGCTCAAATGCTTCTTCCAAAGTGTCTCCCCAGGCATGTAGCCTAAAAAGATATGAGATAATTCACCAGACCATCACAAAACAAAAAGTCCCAAAATACTATGCAGGTGAGCAATCAGAACACGAGAATCAATGCAGGGGAAGTGAATGAACAAGACGACTAGCTCTTCTACACCTATGCATTTGGGCAGATCAGAGAGATTTTCATTCTTGAGGTTTGTGAGAAGAGTTTCTTGGGAGAATACGGAAATTCAATGTTTTACCAGACAACAAGGAAGTTCTTTCCTAATATGGCTAACTGATGTCTATAAAAAAATGGACTAATCAGAAAAAATTTGGTTTAAGGGGAAAGAGGTTAAAAGAGGAGATTTCAAAACATATTTCCAAATAACAGAGGCGTAATGAGAAGCACGATAGGAATATTACAGTAGAAAAGAAACCAAACATGTGGTCCTATGCTCTCCCAAGAGCAGAAACAAAGTAGACCATCAAAAAATCCCATTGTGTGACATTTCATAGTTCCATAATGTGTACATCTACAACGAGTCTTTGACAGTTACTCCAGATTTATAGCAGTGTAAGAAATAATCAATCTGTCATACTGAGAAATCCCAGCTGCCCATACTTACTGCACATCTGCTGTGTGATCCAAATCTGAGAAGGAAAAAGAAAAGACATGACATCACCAAACATATTTTAAAAATCTGGATTTAAAAAAAAAGAAAATCAGATATTGTTGTTATAACAAGAACTTTTCGCCTTCATTTTCAGATGTGAACCGGTGATAATCTATTTTCTAGCATATTAGAAAAAGTTAGCACAGGTGGAATCTTGGATTATTTCTGCCAAGTGGAAAACCAGTGTTTAATGTAATTATATCAGTGCCTTACGTGTACACTACTCTGTGCAAGGTATGGCTGTTGTAACACAACAGGCTTCTACAAGTTAACTGCAATAAAAAGACACTTCAACCAGGAGTAAAGAATTTTTGCTGAAGTCTGCAGGACTGAAAACCATTCATGCTGAGGATGAGATCTGCAAATATTTCCAGCTCAGTGAAGAAATATACCTGTCCACACCCAAAAATATCCATTATGCAAAAAGGATAACTAAAAAAAAAGTAATACAAAATAGAAGGCAATCTTCATTAATAAGGTGGGATTAACATCCCAAGCATGTATCAAGTTTTACATGAACGTCATTTATATTCATTCAGAGGAATGAGAGAAATGCAAAATTATATCAGGTTGGCAGAAACGAAGCTAACCTGGGATGTAAAATAAACGCCACACCACGATTGCTCTAACTGAAAGACTGTTCTGATGCTGTTTAGATCGTTCGCCCACTATTAATGGATTCTCAACAACAGTCTCTAAAGCAAACAAATTCCAGTGGGTGTAAAAGAATAAAACCTCTTCCAGTTATGGAAAGAGCGTGACTATTGTAATATGTCACCATATTTCTGCACTGCTATCAAATAAAGATCTGAACACATCCTAAAAATATATATATTCAAAGAGAGTAATAGACACTGTCCTACAGACAGGCACGGCTGAAATAGAAAACAGACACACGGAATGGTCTCCTGTGAGTGCCTTAAGCTAGCCCTTGGGCTGCCACCCACTTGCTTGACACGTTCTTAGAAGACATTCCAGGGGTGGGTAAAGGGAGAGATAATCATCTTTAAGTAGTGCATGTAGGAGGAAAAAAAACACCACACAGAAGACCAATACACTCCTGAACGTCTCTCCCTATATAAGAGAGAGAAAAATGTAGTGCCTTGTTAAGAAATAGCACGGAAGGGGAAAGTTTTCCAGGTGAGACAATTTATTTCTATCATGATTTCTTTAGCACACGTAACAAGAAAGGCATTTATCTGTGACAAAGAAAACTGTAGACATCTTGTCTCTATTAATTCAACTACAGACACATCTTACAGTCTGAATACATACGATACCGGCACATTAAGAAACCCCACATGTGCCTAAAAAGCATATCCTGCTCTCCTCCTCCCCTCCCTCCCTCCCCCATTCCGGTTTTTGCCTCCACAGTAGCCTGTGACACCAGTCCTCGGAATTCTATTATGCTGCTTCTGTTGGGATGATGGAATGTGACGTAGTTAATACTAATGCCCAGCTTACATCCAGAAATGAGGATTAGCATGTGCAGCAGAGGATTTTTAGTCATCTAGCAACTGCTTCAGCATAGTCACAACAGCAAACCAGGGTGTGATGTAGTTGGCTCTCTATTCAGTTGCCCACTCAGTGCTGTGTGTATGTCGTAAATATATTCATACAGGCTAATTGTATGCGTTTTTTTAAAAAAAAACCTTTAGCAGCCTTTGATGATGCAGTGGAAGAACGCGTGATCAATGAAGAATATAAAATATGGAAAAAGAATACTCCCTTCTTATATGATTTGGTAATGACCCATGCTCTGGAATGGCCGAGCTTGACTGCTCAGTGGCTTCCTGATGTAACAAGGTAAACTGATCCTTTTGCTTTTTTTCCTAAAAGCAGAATAAATAGTAAATCTGGGATCACTTTTTGTTGAAGTAAGGCAGTGTGTGATTCCTTTCTGTCTTAAATCACTTTTTGTTACCCTTTCCTTGCCAGCAGCAAGTTGAGGACTATGAACACTAGAGAGATAACACAGACATTTTTAATTTGGGAAAATGACTTCTATTACTGAGAAGATATTTTCACACACTTGATTTCCATGGTTTTTTTTTCTTCCAGCTTTCCCTTCCTCTTTAGTAAGCAAAAAAACTCCTCAAAAATAGAACTAGATACAATTTCTGTATAGCCACCATTTTGTCCTAAGCTTCCATAACAATGTTCTGCTTGCAGTAAATGTTTATGCCCCTCAGATTTGTACTCAGGAGGAGCTGCTGAGGTCCCTTAAAGGAAGGCACAGGAACGGTGGCCTGTCAGAGTGTTGTGCTGTGAGAATTTTAGGTTGAGATCTTGAGTAGTGATAAGAGATTTCCTCTGGAGGAAGCGAGTTTGCTGTTGGAGCAGGAGAACAACGATAACTTTAAAGAGTGTTATTAGTGTTAGAAGCTGACATCAAGAAATGTAGTCAGCTCAGTATTTGTGTAAAACCCCTTTTGTTTCTCTTGTAACTCTCTTCCCTTGCAGGCCTGAAGGCAAAGATTTCAGTATTCACCGGTTAGTCTTGGGGACCCATACTTCAGATGAACAAAATCATCTTGTGATAGCTAGCGTGCAGTTGCCTAATGATGATGCACAATTTGATGCTTCACACTATGATAGTGAGAAAGGAGGTAAGGGACCAAAATTGTGGATCGGGGGGGACTTTTAACTGTGTTTAACTTCCCTTCTCAAAAGAATATTTGTCTTTCCTTAACCTTCAGGCAGGAAAATTCAGATATTGCTTCTAAACGAATCAATTTGTTTCCAAGTGGTGCCCTTAATAAACAAATGGCATGTTTTTTGAATTGTGTGTAATGTCTTAATAATATGAAAAAAGAAGCTGGCAGGCTTGTTGCAAAAGTATGTGTGTAGGGGGCAAACCTCACCCCTCCCTATTTCTCATCAGGAGTTGACACTGAATGTCATGGAATACTGCTTATTGGTATTTTTATTATCATTTTTGCCTTATATAAACTCTTCCAGTGAGAAAGTCATTCATGTAAAACAATATTTTATTTCAGAGGAGTGTAACATTTCAAATGTTCTTCTCTTGTCTGAATTGTGCTGCCTGATAGTTGTGCCAGCCCCTCTTGGATAAAAAGATTATTGTGTTTTGTTCAGTACATCAGTCTTGGATTCGATGCTTTCTGTAATCTTAGTTGGCTGTCAGCGTTGCTGCAAGTTAGACATTTCTTTTTTACTTGGTTCAATCAATCTTTCTACCTGGTAAAAGTCCTTAATGATCCAGTGTTTGCTCTTTTTGCTAGAAGCCTACATTGTGCAATTAGAAGCCCAAAGATCAGAATACTGAGAGTTATTAATGAACACACTGTTGGCTAATAAATACTTTGATTCTATTCTAACATTTCTCAAAAATCTACTACTCCAATTTAAAACCACAGAAAACCCCTGTTTTTGGCAGAGTGGTGCTGTGGAATTTTGTGAAATACTGGGTTACTGTGACGTTACTTACAAAGGTGAGGTAACTTTAGCAAGTTATATTACAGTCCTGTATCTTAAACACGGTGCAGCACTTGGTTTTCACCAGAACTTTGTCTATTCTGCAATGCTGATTTTTGTTACATTTGAAAATGCAGTTACAGCACAACTGTTTCAAATGTACAACACGTTTTCGTTACAGATAAGAGTTTTAGATATAAATTTGGGGCTTGTGTTGTTGAATTTGAAATAGTGAAAATTTTTTTGGGAGAAATGGTCTTTACTTAGCCAAAGCCCTGGTATTTTGGTGTTACAAATACAGATGTTTAAAACAACATGCCATTTGAAAACTGGATTCTTTCAGTTACAGTTGTTCTTGTGACTATCTTTCAAAAGAAGTGCTTGGCAGTACCAGTCATTGACTCTGGATCTTTGTGTCTCGGTCTGAAACTCGCTTCCTATTATTATTCCAGAGTTTGGAGGCTTTGGGTCAGTTAGTGGAAAAATTGAAATTGAAATCAAGATAAATCACGAGGGAGAAGTGAACAGAGCACGTTACATGCCACAGAACCCATGTATCATCGCTACGAAGACTCCATCCAGTGATGTCCTTGTCTTTGATTACACCAAACACCCTTCTAAACCAGGTGTCTGCTTCTTTGTCATGTCTGTGCCTCAGAGATCAGCCGGCCCTTCCTTAAGAGAAGGTTGATGTAGTGAAAAAGAGGTTAAAAAGCTTTGTGGGTTGCATCTCATATGTGATTTTAGGTGAAAGTAGGTATTTAGCGTAGAAGGGTATTTTAGATGAAGCTTAAACATATGTATCAGTAGAAAGAAAGGTGTAGGGGTTTTTTCTTGTGCTGTTTTACTGCATGTTTTGTCACGTCAGTGTATGTGTTGGTATTTGGGGTGGTGGAAGGTGGCATTTTGGAGACTGTAGGATTTGCTGGGTAGCTGAGCTGTTGTCCTGATATCCTGTGAGGATGTTAACAGTCATTTACTGATGAACTCATCCAGATTAAGTGACTAGTCCTGCCACTAGTGGGGGGATCAGAAGTGCCTTTCTCACTTTCAAAGTACAGTTGGAGATGATGAGAGGGAGAAAAAAAAAAATTACACCAGCAAAGTGTTTAGGAAGAGGTTTTTTGAACAGTAACTGAGATGATTCCTCCAGCCAGCCAGACCAGGTGCCTCATGCCAAAGCGTGGGGGTGACTATTGGGCTGCTTTGACTCTTCAGCAGGTACTGTAGCACTGATTTAGAATGGACCACTGCTAGGCCATCCAGCTGGAAAGAAAAAAAAAAAAGGCAGCTCAAAAATCTGCAATGTTGTTTTACTAAGCTGAGATGACAAACTGCTCTGTGTTGTCTCAGTGCATTCTGTTTTAATGAGGTGATTCTTCAGTTGGGGAAAACGCTCAAAAGGATAGGGAGAGGTCCTGCTGAAAACGTCAAAGCAGAGTTTAGTAAAGCCCGGTAAAACATAATGGCAGGTATTCCAGGATGTGCTGGAAATGGTACTAGGCACTGGAGTTCTTACACCCCCTCTTTACAGACCCTTCTGGAGAGTGTAACCCTGATCTGCGTCTTCGTGGGCACCAGAAGGAAGGTTATGGGCTGTCATGGAACCCAAACCTGAGTGGGCATTTGCTTAGTGCTTCTGATGATCATGTGAGTACTTCAAATATAGCTGGGGTACAATCTGTACTTTGTATCCCTTGGCAAAGGTCAAAAATCTTTTTTTTTTTTTTGCGAGGGGGGAGGTAAAGCGAATGTCTGTTTAAAGATGCAACTTTTAAAAAATTTTTCTTTTTTTTTAAAGACCATTTGCTTGTGGGATATTAGTGCTGTACCAAAAGAAGGCAAAGTGGTGGATGCAAAGACCATCTTCACAGGGCATACAGCAGTAGTGGAAGATGTATCTTGGCATCTGCTCCATGAATCTCTTTTTGGATCTGTTGCTGATGATCAGAAGCTCATGATGTAAGTGGGGCAGTGTCTTCAGAAATGGGATGCTTCTGTCCCTCTTGCTTTCCCATCTGGTCCTTAGTCCCTCAGTAAAATGGGAGATAAACCTTTTGTCTCAAGTCTATGTTTTCCCCTTGCAGTTGGGATACTCGGTCAAACAACACCTCCAAACCTAGTCATTCAGTGGATGCTCACACAGCTGAAGTCAACTGCCTCTCTTTCAATCCCTATAGTGAGTTTATTCTGGCTACAGGATCAGCTGACAAGGTCTGTCTACCTTGAACATACTTGTTCAGTTTCTGATGTTTAAATGTGGATGTATGTATTTGTTACTTCAACAAAAATATTTTTATCTTTTTTCCCTAGACTGTTGCTCTATGGGACTTGAGGAACTTAAAACTGAAGTTGCACTCCTTCGAGTCACATAAAGATGAAATATTTCAGGTATAACAAAACGTCTTTTATGTGCATAGACTTAGTTCTGCTTAGCTGTTTGGAAAAAAATGGAAAACATTCTTTTCCGCTCTACTTTTTTATTAAATGTACTTGCGCTTAAAAACTCGATATATTCTTTTCTCTCATCTGCTTATAATTTTCTGGCTTATTGTTGTGGAGCTGTATAGCACTGTGTGGGGTAGAGCTCCGGTTCAGATAAGAATGTCCAGAAAGCCAGGGGCAGAACATAACAAGGAAATGGTTGAGCGCTTTAGCCACAACAGGAGGGTGAAATGCTAGCAGTACAGAGTCAATGTAAATTATTCATGCAGCAGATTGAAGCAGGGAGGCACAATGAAATGGCTGCAGTGTTTTTTATCTTCTCAGCTTGGTCCTGTAGGAAGGCTTTAGCCAGTACCTGTTAGAGGGGATCACTGGAGCAGCCTGTAACAACGAAAAATTGCTAATTTTGGGGGTGTAAATATAGAATGTTAACGTCACAGGTAGCATGTGCTTATCAGATACAATATTTCCAACTCATTCCTTAGAAGAAAAACAGGTAGAGAATTTTTTGTGGAGGGATTACGAGTTAAGACAGTGGTTACCTCTAAATAAAATTGCACACGGAATCTTGAAACCTCAGGTTAGTGGGCAGAATTAAACGTTCTTTTCTAATCCTGTGATCCTATTAAGTGGTATGTTTTGGAGAGATTTATCTCCAGTGGAAGCAGTAAATGTGAGCTTTCAGGCAGAGAAGCTTAATTACAGTGATTTCTTTTCCATGGGTAAACTGTGCCTACTGCTTACGGAATCCGTAGTTTGTATTTGTGCAATCCTTATTAAGATAAGGAGTAGCTAATATCCTTGAGAGCTGTTTGCACTTCGTAACACATGGCCTTTGTTAGAGGAGAGGTTACACGTGGTACCTTTTGGGTGCTCAGATGCCTTCTTAGTGTTACGGATGTTCACAGACCCACCTCCCGTGTTAGGGTGTTATTATTGGGCATATCCATATTTTAAGCGAATACCAATTTGAATTCTCAGAGTTTTCGTGATACAAAATGCGGTGGTGTTTGTTGTGAATGTCATGTTACAGCTTAAAACTAACATCCTTTCTGAATTCCTTGTCTGTAGGTTCAGTGGTCTCCCCATAATGAAACTATATTGGCCTCCAGTGGCACTGACCGCAGGCTAAATGTTTGGGACTTGAGGTAAACCTCAAATTAGTCACGTTGTCCTGACAAAATACTATTGATGAATTGCATCACACTTTAAAAAAACCCAAGCAAACCGACCTCCCACCTCTTCACTTTTCCCCCCTTTTCTTTTTACAGTAAAATTGGAGAAGAACAATCCCCCGAAGATGCTGAGGATGGTCCCCCAGAACTGCTGGTAAGTCTTTTGAGTCTCGTTGATGGTTTTGACTTAATCATTCATCTCTGTGATGTAGACTTGAACACATTCCCCTTTTTGTTTCCCCAACACTAGTTTATTCATGGTGGTCATACTGCAAAGATATCTGATTTCTCCTGGAATCCCAATGAACCCTGGGTAATTTGTTCTGTATCAGAAGATAATATCATGCAAGTCTGGCAAATGGTAAGTTGTTTGGGAAGGTGCAGGACGTGGCAGATGAGAGATGGTGCTGAACTGCCTGGATTTCAGCGTTCCTGGTTTTATTTACAGCTCTTGGAATTACTTTGTTAGCACTGCTTACATCTCAACGGGATAATGAAATCCACTTTAGGTTTGGTCGAAACAATAGCTTACAAATACTCAGAAGCTGGTTTGTGTTTCTCATGATTTTTTTTTAAAAAAAAAGGGAAGTACTGGTGTAGAAGCAAATTTTTCCCTTCTGTGTTTGAATGAAAACAATGTGTCTGAGAACCAAAGATGAAATTGAGGTTTCTGTTAGTTATTGTCTTAAAGAATTAAATCTTTGCAAAGGATATAAATGTCCTCCTGAGGATGGAGGGGGGGGGTGGTGAATAGGAAAAGTCTGCTGGCCCTAAATTACCAGCTGTTGAAGGTTTTGGAAGACAATCTGGTATTGTTTGAATAACCTTTGACAAGACCATACTCTTCATTTTTGTTTATGGATAAATTGGCTCACAGGGGCTTTGTTCTTAGCAGCCTTCCCTGTAGTTCTTTTGAAAGATGCTGCAAGGTAGAGGCTCCACTAAATGTATGCAAAATAGTCTGTTAATTACAGTAAGTCTTGCGGTGGTCTCTAACAAGGCAGGTTTCCATAAGCTGCAGTACCTTACAGGGTACTTCAGAAATGTTTTGGAGACCTGGCTGTTAGGAAAAAGGTTGTTTGCGTTTCTTCTTCCATGTTAAATGGCCTTGAGGGATCAGGGGTGGGCGATGCACATCTGCAGATAAAAAAACTGCCAGAACTTTCTGAAGCGTTCTGGCAGGTGAAATCCTGCTCAGCGTGGTGGTGAATGCTTCTTCACTTCCTCCACCTCTCTCCTGCAGGCGGAGAACATATATAATGATGAAGACCCTGAGGGAAGTGTGGATCCAGAAGGTCAAGGATCCTAGATGACAACCTTTTCCTGTTTTTAGTCTTTTTCCTTCTCTTTCCTCTAAACCCTGATATTGACTTAACACTGGTTTTGAGACACACGTAGACTTTGTGTTCAGCCATCCTTCTGTAGATACCATCAACAGGCTTTTTAACCCAGACAGTGAGTACTCCCTAAGGAAAGGGCTTAGCCCAGCTCAGATGGTACCGTGCCGTAGCTCCTCGCCCAGATTTCCTACAGCAACCTCTCGGTGTAGGGCTGGCTGTCCCATTTTAGCTGCCTTCATCGCGCAGAGCAAACTTACGGTTTGTGTTGGTTTTTTTTTTTTTTTTTTTTCTTTAGCTTGCTACAGCTGCGGGCTTTTGCCTAATTTAAACAAAAGTTAAGTTAAATTGGTAGAGCTACCAGAGTGTGCTTGAACCAGTGGAGAAGGTACAAGTGTTAATCCACTGGCGGTTCAGAAATGGAGCGTGGAAGGTCTTGTCCTCTTCAGTACAACTCAGAAGTCTTGGGATTCCTTTAGTTAATCTGTACCTTGTGGTTTTTTCTGCTTCTGCAGATACAAAACAGACTTTCAGATTCTGACTTGAACTGAAACTGGGTTTCTTCCTCTAGGTTTTTTTTTTGTCTCTACTGGTAATTCTGGGTTTTTCATTCCTTCCTTCCTTTCCCTTTTCTCCCGTTTGCTGGGTGACAGCAGTTTGGATTCGTTAGCTATTCCTGCAGAGCATTGTTCACCTTCCATGTATTTTGCTCTATTGTGTGTTTCTTGAGCTGTGTTTTCACATATATTTCTTTCCTTTCTGTGAAATGGTTTTTAAAACTTGGGGCCACCAAGTTGTAAAGGTGTATGTTTTTACCAACTGATGTACCACAGATGGCATGCCCAGTAACCCAAAACAGCATTGGTAGCTGGTATCTGTAAAGCAATTTAAATGTGGATGAACTACTTTTTTTAGGAGTTAGTCCTTGACCACTAGTTCCTGCACATCTTCCACTAGGGTGTCCTGTTCCACCAGCAACCTGTTACTCTCCATGCTCCTCATGACTAATTGCGTGTAAGTGCTTCAGATGGAATAAATTTTTTCTACGTAAACGCCGTGTAACTTTGTGAGTTCTGTACCGATGTTCTCCTTCTGCATTAACTGCTTTCTGGAGAGTAAACTGTATCTTTTCAGAAAGCAGAGAAAAGAATTCTCTACCCGTGTGTCCTATGAGACTTAAGTGCTGTTATAGATACTCCTTAGTTTGTAACATGTGGGTGATTCTCCCCCTTTTGTTTCTGCTGCTTTTTGTGAAATGAGTACTTGATATCCCCGAGCAGTCAATGCACTGAAATGTGCCAGGTTTTAAGTCTGCCTTGAGCCCTTGCCACAGAACTTTTTTATTTTTTTTATTAGTCTGCAGCATAGATAGTTTGATACAAGTACTTCAGTTTGACGCACAGGCTTGTTCTTTTCTCTTTGAGACACAGCTTTGAGAATTAAAAGGATCCTTCAACTCTGACCTTTATTTTCAGTGTGAGACTTTATATAAAGTGGAAACCTATTATCCACAAACTAGTTCCTGTGGCCCACGGTGGAGCATAGACTCATTGAGGCTGGAAGGGACCTTTAAGCATGTTGCAATACAGCAGAGACCCTTGAAATACAAAAGAAAATCCTGTTAAAAGGATGAAGCTTCTCTTGCATGTAAACTTTAAAAATCAACCCCCCTAACCCTGGCTTCCAGAACAACTTTCTGTGCAGGCTTATCCAACCCACCTATGGACCAAGACGAGATACATTTTTATCCAAACACAGCAAAACATACATCTGTTATTCTTCATGTGTCCATGGTTCAGTGCAAGTATTATTTTCTCTGCTCCTCTGTGGAAAAGCAGTTTTGCTACATGGTTAACAGCAGCACCTTGAGAAATACACCCAGGCAAAGGATTGTCTGGTATTCCCAGCTTCAGGCAGCTGCGGTGCCTCGGGCAGGATAAGCAACAGGAGGAGACGTCCCTGGCAGATGCCTCTGTCCTTTTGTTTTTGCTACAGTGAGGAAAAGTCCATCGGTCCTAGCAGTCCTGCTCTGCTTTTTCATCCGATTTGCAAAGGTGGCCGTAGATTTCTAAGCAACTCCTGTATGGGTAGAAAGTAAGTTTAGGCTACTGAATATTTACATGAAGTACTCTGGCTGGAGAAAAGGGGGAAGGGGGACATTTCTGCTATTTCTGAAAAACATTCTTTTCTATTTCTGAAAAACATTCTTTTCACAGTATGGAAGAAAAGCGATTAGGAAACAAACTGGCTCACAACCTGGTCTTGTGAGCGTGCGGACCTAGCCCAGCCCTTGCGAACCCTTGGCAAACGCTAGCTATAACGGAAGGGAATGTCATTTTTGGTGTGAGCGACGGGAGACAGCAGCTCAGAGCTGAGCTTAACTCTGAGGTCCCCGGTGCAAACATGAAATTTAATGAGGTGTCCTGGCACACGAGAAGCCTCGCACGCTATCGCTTCCAGGGAGGGCAAGCTGTAGATTGCCTGGAGTTAAGACTGTGCTGCTGCACTCAGGCTTAAATCTTGCTCTGTGATTTAGACCTGTGATTTAGGACGCCAAGCAGCGAAGATGGGAGGGTTGCTTGGATCTGGTCTGAAAATTGTAAATGTGGTTTCTTGTTAATACGTCTTGGAATGGTTGGTGACGTGACAGGCTGAAATGGAGATCTCTTCCCCCTGTGCTTACCGTGCTAAAGTCTCACCTGGATAAAAGAAAACTTACTTATGGTAGGGCATAGCCTCCTGTGGGGCACTTGCATGAGGAGGTATGCGTGGAGAAGGGGGGGAAAAAAAGAATACTAAAGTAACAGTGAAGCTACAGAAAATGGTTAAAAGTGTGTACAGCTGAGATTGGAGTGGAGTTTAATGCAAAGGTTGGTGAGTAAAAGTTCCCCAGCTTAAGGACGTTCTCTGGAGCTTTAAAAAATCTTTTGTCACAAGACCCGAGCGAAACCAGCAGCAGTGGTAAGCAGAGGATAGTTCTCACTCACTGAGAGCATCCACAGTGGTGCTTCCCAAACCTAAACCTCGCTTTCCACACGCTCCTAAGGAAACCAGCACTTTGGTTTAAGTTGCCATGCCTGCTTCTTGCAAAGCAACCTCCGCTCCTCGTGTACGGGATTTGCCACCAAATTTGGCAAAAGATCTGGAGCTCCTGCTGTGCTGCCCCGCCAAACCCCTTGCTCACACGCCGGCCATGAGCCCAGGGACCAGGAGCCTTCCTCCTCCACCATCCTTCTCCTCCCAGCCCCTCCCCACCGCAGAGACGAGACACAAACGGACTTGTAGATGGAGAGCTCCTGGTGGAGGCTGGTCCTCAGCTCCTCCAGTTCCTGATTCTTGCGCTGCTGGAGCTGGACCCCGTTCTTCAGCTCCTTCAGCCTGTCTTCCAGCTCCTCAACCTGCTCCTGGGGAGTAAGAAGATGAAGAGTGGATTAGCTGGGGGAGGAAGGCTGCCTGTCTCAGTGCCCACGCTTTTATGGGGGATCTGCCTCTTTGGACAAAGCGCAGCCAAGCTGATGGCTGTCTCGCCACTATCTCAAAAAATCTCTGCAAAAAAAGCTTTGTTTTATTACAGAGGTGGGAGCTTGGGCTGGGATGTGATGCTTTGGGTCCTTAGGCTTCTCTCGGCTCGTTGCCTTTATCCCCTAGTCTACTTTGTGTGTGTTTTGACAAGCTGTCAGAACTGTATAAACTATTATGAGTCAGGAGAAGACAAACAAGGATTTGGGGAAAAAGAAAATGTGGAGGCACGTCAGGGATGCCCCAAAGTCCTGTCCTCCAAGGCAGGGCAGACCCTGAAATCCAAGACGAGCAGTGTCACGGCACTGGTGGCCCGGTCCCCAGCTCAGCAGGGAGGAGAAGCGATGGAGGGGGCTGCCAGCTTCCAGAAGCTGCTCAGAGCCAGGCTGGGAGGAGGCAGCAATTACGAGCCGAGAAGAGGGAGTGTTGAAATGGGGGAGATTAATTGCGGAGCCTCTTTGCCAAATGTGCTCTTGTAGATATTGAATTGCCTTGTCCCTCAGGACAAGGTGCCGGCAGGGGATGCCTGGAGCAGCCAGAAATAACCCTCCTGGGAGGCAGCCCAGCCCCTGGGCTGCAGGGACGGGAGGTGAGACCCTTCCTGGCTGTGGGAAGGGCAGGATCTGCCTCTGCTCCTTTTCGTTAAAACTGACTTTTCCAAGCACCTGAGCTCAGCCCCCATGCCGGCACAAACTGCAGGAAACGTGCGGTGCCTGTGCTCAGCAGCATCGCTCAGCTCTGCCGCGGGCCTGCTCTGGGGAGGAAAACCCCCCATCCCTTCTGCCTCATCCCTGCTCGCTGGCGCCGTTTCCAAGGGGTGGATCAAACCCAAGTGACAATATAGTCAGGAGAAAGCTTTCTTCTGGAAGCTCATTCAGGGAAGTTGCAGCACTTTGCTAGCGCATCCCTGTAATCTCGGGTTTGCCCTACGCCCAGGGGCTGCTGTGCCAGGGCAGGGGATGCTTCTGACTTCAATCCTTACCCTCCTCGTCCACCTCACACCCCTTGGCCCTGCGAGCAAGATCTTCAGCATTTACATTTCACCAGCTGCAAAGCCCAACTCCCACTCTCTAAACAAGAGGGTGTGAGAGGTGCCCAGCCCGGGCACGTACCCGGTACTGCCCAACCTCTTCATCCCGCTTCTGCCTGACGAGGACAATCTGCTCCTCCAGGCTCCGGTTCTGCAGCCGCAGCCGGCTGACCTCCCCCTGCAAGGGCCGCAGGGCTTCCTTCATCCCCTGGATCTCTCCCTGCATCTCCTGCAGCGCCTTCACCCCCGCCTCACGTCTCTCCAGCAGCCGCAGCAGTTGGGGCTCGTAGTGCTCCTCCAAACCCCGCCGGCTCTCCGCCACGAAGCTCTCGAACTCCATGGAGAGCCGACGGCTCTCCTGCAGGTACAGGTTATCCTGACGACACAGTGGAGTCTCCAAGCGTTGCCTCAAGACCTCCTTCTCTTTCTCGCAGGTCTCCTTCAGCCGGGACAGTTCGCCGGAGAGCTGCCCAGCCTGGGTCTCCAGCTCGCCCTGGTAAGCAGCGTGCTGGGAGAGGTCGTGCCGCCGGCTCTCCAGCTGGTACTGGCAAGCCACGCACTCCTTCGTCACCTTGAACAGCTTCTGCTTGATCTGCCGGATCTCATCCTTCAGGTTGTCCCTCTCCAGCTCCACCTTGGCCAGCAGCCGGCAGGCCGCCTGGATCTCCTCGTGGGCATGGCGGATCTCCTGCAGCGCCGGCTCCCGGAGCTGGGCGAGCTCCGCGATCAGGCTGTCTCTCTCTTGCTCCAGCTGCTCGACAGCTTCGATGCACTCTTGGAAGTAGTCACCCAGCTCTTCGAGGGTCAGGCACTGACGCTCCGGGTCATCCGCGTCCAGGGGGCTGCCTGCCCCCTCCGCGTCCATGTCCAGTGGGATTCCTGCCCCATCTGTGTCCATGTACAGTGGGATCCCTATTCCCTCTGCATCCAGGTCCAGCGGGATCCCTGCCCCATCCACATCCAGTGGGAACCCTACTCCGTCTGCATCCACGTCCAGCGGGATCCTTGCCCCATCCACATCCAGCGGGATCTCTACTCCATCTGCATCCTCGTCCAGTGGGATCCCTGTCCCACCTTCATCCACGTCCAGCGGGATTCCTGCCACGTCCACATCCAGTGGGATCCCAGCCCCGGCCACATCCTCATCCAGCTGAAGCCCTGGCATGTTTAACTCCAAGGAAGCATCCCTGCTGTCTGGCTGCGGCTCCCGGCAGGCGTCTGGGCTGCCCCCGTGCAGGGGTGTCACCCCCACACCCTCTGCTGGGTCTAACAGGCTGCGTGGAAGGTCCGGGTGCGGAGCAGCACCCGCAGCCGCTCCCTGCGGGGCTGAGGATGCTCCGGCTTCATCCTCCTGCAGCTCCGGAGGGGGCTCGGGCTCTGCCATCAGGTCCCTGGAAAGGAGAGGAGACATGAACCAGAGCAATGAGTGTAACCGGTCTCAGCCCTTCCCCTCTGCCCCGCGGGAGGCGGGTGCCCCGCAGCAGGCGGAGCTGGGGGTGCTCTCGCTGCGGCCCTGCTGCTGTGACTGTCCCCGTGTCACCCTCCGGCTCTGCAAACTGGGCAGGGCTGCGCTTGTGCTCTGATGACGACTGGGACTCAAACTGCCAGCTTCTGCCAAAACAAGGGAAGAAAACCCTCTTACAGTGACTGACTGCCACGGAGAAAGAACGAGGGATACAAACCTGGCCCCCAAACCCGAGAGCTACCCCAGTGCTGACAGGAGCTGCCACCGTGCTGCGGCCGGTCTCCCCCGGCAGCACTGGTGTGACTGGTGTGGGCACTCCCAGCCAAACTTGCTGGGATTTTAGCAGTGTGCCATAACCTCAGAGCAAGGGAACGTGCTGCTGAAGCGCAGGCAGGCTCCGAGATGGCTGAGATGGAGGAAAAGCACCACACGTACAGTGCCCGAGCGAGCGGCAGCTCCTGCAGCCGGAGCCGGGCGAGCTCCGCTCTGCAGAGTCATCCGCTCCCGTCACTATCCCCAGCGCCGGTTCCTCCAGCCGCCGCCACCGAACACTCGCGTCTCACATTTTTACCCCGGGTGCTGTTTAGGGGAGGATGGAGACGACACCCCTCGGGGACGAGCCGGGCTTTTTCCTGCCGCTTCCAGGAGCCGGGGCCGGTGGCTTGGGTGGGAGGATGCTCTCACCTCCCGGCCACGCCGCTGAGCTCATGTCTAGTCATCCCCCGAGGAATGAGGCAGGCTGGCACTCGCGGGCAGCCCTCGGCTCGCAGCAACGGCTTTAAGGAAAGAACTGATTTTCACTGATACTTTCTCTCCTAATAAGGTAGTTTTCGGCAGCGATGACACATCACAGCCTCGGACTCAACGGCCGGAGAAGGGGCAGCGCCTGGAAAGGTGGGGAAAGGGCCCCGTTTCTTTTTTTCTTGCCCTCCGCCGGTGCCAGCGCTTCTCTCTTA
>NW_020799130.1:2567069-2570900 GCF_003259725.1 Athene cunicularia
CGGCACCACGAGGTGCCCAACCTGCCCAAACCCCAGCGTTGACGGGATTTAGCAGCGGCGAATCTGGCCTGTGCTCTCTGGCTGCCTGTTTGCCGGGGGCGCGGGGGGGTCCGGCTGTGGCAGGGTGAGCGGTGACAGATCCAGCCCCCCCCTCCACGCGCAGGAGCTGCAATCTGATCTCAGGGGGAAAGTGTGATTCATCGCAGGAGCTGGGAGCGCTTCCAGGGACGGATCTTGGCTCGGAGGGCGACGGCACCGTGCGCCCGCCCCTGCCCTGCCCTCGCAAGGTGGCCCCTTTGCCCTGGGTGGGTGGGGGGTCCCCGGATAAAGCCGTAGCTGTGGGGGGATGGCACCCAGGGGCATTTGCCTGAGTCTGGGGGGTTGGATGCCACTGGCCATTTGGGAACAGCTTGGCTTGCTTCACCTCCTGCCTCAGTTTCCCTGGCTCAGAGCTGGATGTGGCCCCCCCTCGGTGCCCCTCGGTGTGGGGATGCTGCTGTGGGAGCCGGCACAGGGTGAGCCCCGCAGGCGAGTCCCAGGACCTGGCACCTGGGGGCTCATCACGCACCCGCTACGGAGATGCCGGAGCCATCGCAGAAGTCCCGGTGCACCGGCCCAGGGGAAGAGGCTCTGGATAGATCCTGCGAGAGGGAGGCAAGGTCACCCCTGGGGCTGGAGGAGGAGGAAGAGGAAGAAGAGGAGGAAGTAGAAGAGGAGTGCCATGTGGGCATGTGCCCAGCTGGGGCGGAGATGAAAGGGAGAGCCCGAAGGCGCCGTCCACCCCGCAGGGACCTTGGGAGCTGTGCCGGCGCCAGCAGCTCCCGCTTATCTGGGTGCTGGGTCCCGCGCTGCCCTGCGGGGACGAGGGAAGCGCCATTCCTGCCACAGCTGCTCCCCAGGGAGACGGCGGCCCAGCCGGGGCAGCGGCGCGGGGACGGGTGGGGGGTCCAGCTGCGGGGACTGAGCACCGGAGCCCCCGCCAGCACCCGCTCCCACACCGCACTCCTGAGGCTTTATCTCTGCTCAGCCCCGGTACCGGCCTTTAAACACCGGCTGCTACCGGGATTTAAACTTTTCCATCAAGGCTGTTTGTCCCGGCAGCCCCCACTGCAGCCCCTCTGTGTGTCACATCGTGCCATGAGTTTATGGGTGCCCCAAGCAGCACTCGGCCACGCTCCTGCAGTGCCCACCATGGTGTGTGTGTGTGTGTGCGCGCGCACGTGTCCGTGTGCTTGTGCACGTGTGTGCACGGCTCAGCGTGCACAAACAGCCCGGAACAGGAGTCCCACGTTTTTGGCAGCCCAAAACGTCACTTGTGTGACGGAGCTGGCAGGGGCTGAAGTGGCAGGCTCAGGCCTGAAGGTGCCTTTGAAGCAGCGGTGACGGACGCCCGGTTTTGGGGACGTTCCCCTCTTCCCCCCGCTGCCTCCCGGTGCTGCCAGCCGCGCTCGGGCCGTGCCGGGGGATTTCATATCCCAGCTCTGGGGTTGCCACGTACCGTCAGCCCCATTGAGCGCCTGTCGCCAGCCCGTGAGGCACTTACGGAGCAAATAGCTGACGTGTTCGTGACATCCTACGTGGCACCCTGCGCTCGTCGGGCACCGGGGCTGCGCTGACTTTCCCCCAGGCTTTCTCTTTTCAAATCCAGGCACTCGCACAAGAGCTGGAGCCTCCTCTTGTGACCATGGGCCCCTGGGACGCTGCAGGGCCGGGTGATGCTCCTGGGAGGCTGTGACAGAGCCGTCCCTCCCAGCACGAGGGAGCCAGGCAGGGAACAACCGGGCTATTTATTCCTCACCATCCCCTCATACAACACACCCAGGCAAGGAGCTGCCTGCATTTGCTCTTCCAATGACATTTATGGCCCAGGCACTCTTTTATAAAACCCGTTTTTAAAGCAGTAGCGCAGTGCTGATTTTAACCAGCGCCCGTGTCCCAGCGATCTCTAACAGGGTCACTGCTGCCCGAGCACTGGCACAGAGGGCTCGTTGTTGGGATTTTCCATATTTTTGGGGCAAGAAGCAGGGATCAGCAGCTCCGGCTCCTGTCCCCATGGGAGGGATTTGGAGCGAGTGGCTCCTGCTCGGGGATGCATCAGGGTGGGAAGTGGCACTGGCGGGTCTCAGTGGGGCCGGGGTGGCCGTGTGAGGACCTTGTCCCCGCTGCCCACGAGCACCAGAGGCGTTAATGTGTAATGAGGGAGCAGTCATCCCTCCCGCTGCCCCAGCAAGGGGAAGGAAACAGGGATAGAGCACGGGCCAAGCACACCCCAACGACTGCACCGAGCTCGAGCCGTCCTGGCGCGAGCAGCCGGAGCTTCAGTGTGACGCCGCAGCCGGGGGCTGATGTGTTTCAGCACCCTTAGGTGCCATTTGGGATCTCACTTCCCAGGGTTCAGGCACGGCGGGGGGGGCTCTTAGGGCACGTGGCAGCCCCCTGCCTCTCTGATTCCCCTCCCGTGTGCCTCTGCCTTGGCCTGGCGGGAGCTGAGCTCCAGGCACTGCTCTCCCCGCCAGCTGCCCGGTGTCCTTGTGACCATCTTGGCCCTGCAAGCGGAAAATGAGTTACCCAGCTGCGTACCCCGGCACGCTGCCGGCGCTGGAGCTCTCTGGGGAGGGGGTGAAGCTTTCTGGGGCTCTGCATGAAGGTCTGGCGCTTCAGGGAGCTCCTGGACTTTCCGTCATTACCAGGACCAGGACTCTAACGGAGGGAAAACTGGGGAAGACCTTCCTCTTTGTCTTCCTCCCTTACTGTTCTCGCCCATCTGACGAGAGCTCTCCCCGGAGGGTAACAGATACTCTCCCTCTCACTGTGATTATTTGGACAATGAGCCATAACTGTGCAAATATATTTTTCAAACTGGTTCTGCTTGCCATCCGAGGAGGGGCAAGATGTGAAAACCAGGATCTTTTTTTGGAGGCTAATGACTCGGAAGTCGGAGCCGGCGGCGGAAAGTCAACACAAACACCCTAATTGGGGATTAGTTTCTCCCCTGTGCAGTTCCACCTCGACGTGGGTCAGCAAAGCCTCGGAGGGCTCAGCCCTCACCCCGGGAAGGAGCCTGGGGATCACGGTGGGCCGGCGGGTGCTGCCCAATGGTTTCAGAGCTCATTTAGGTCTGGAGTCTGGGTTCAGGGGGGTGAAGAGAGGGGAACAAGAGGCAGAGACACAGAAGCACAGCAAGCCCCAGCCCTCCTGCAGGCATTGCCCAGGATTCAGAGTCACGTCCTCATCCCCCATCGCTGGTACGACTGAACCAAGCAGGATGCTCGGGTTTGCACAGCCCACGAGACGCTGCGTGCTGGCACCCGAATCCCACAGGAGACAGCAGCACGCCGGGAAGCCTGCGGGAGGGACGGACTTCTTGTTTTATAAGTTCTTCTAGTCATTTCCAGCCGTTGGCAAACTCCTCCGGGCGCACGGCCAGGCCCTCGCGAGCCTCCGGGAAGGATGCGGCTTAAAAGCAACGATGCAGCTTTTCACATCAGGAAACGCATCCGCACCGGGACCCAAACCCGCCCGAGCTGGGAGTGTGGAAATGAAGCAGAAACCACCTGTTTTCTGGCCTGGGCTCATGCCACCGGTTTTACCGGGCATCCCACCACCGACCGACCTGCTCGCTGCCGGGATGTGTCACCGCTCCGGCCCTGGGTCTCGTGTGTCCTGTTGTCCCCTCGCAGCCGGATCTGCGTGGTCACACTCCCGAGCAGCGCAGGCTGGTAGCGAGCAATGAAATCTTTTCGGAGAGCCGCTGCCATTCCCGGGACAACTCCCAGGAGCTCTCTGGGCTGCAGGCAGAGGCTGGTAGAGCCACGTCAGGCAGCTGAGCCC
>NW_020799130.1:2570950-2576866 GCF_003259725.1 Athene cunicularia
TCCTCCTCCTCCTCCTCCTCCTCCTGGGCAGGGTGTTTGCGTGCTCCAGGTGTGGCCCTTCCTGTCCTAGATATGGCCCTCGCCCCGGCTGGTGTGCAGGGTGCTGCTTCCGTGGCCCAGCCCCATCCCTGCCACCTTGGCCGGGACAATCCCGCAGCCGAAGGTGCTGGGGTGCCCTCTCTTCGCTGCCCCGGGGCCGTGTTATGGGGATCTGCGGGCTCAGCCCGGCCTCCCGTGGGCCGGGACCTTCAGCAGAGCGATGGGTGGTGGCGTGTCTGGTCACGCTCGTCTCCTCGGCGCCCTTGTTTTGCAGTAGTAGGTGTCCTGGCGAGGCAGTGGTTGCTGGAGGTATCGCCCCGTGCAGCAAAGTGCTGAGTCTCTCCCACCCCACGCTATCGGGGACACCATCTCCGTCCCACCACTGCCCTCCCCAAGGGGCATCTCCGGCGGGGACGTCGTCGTGCTTTTGCTGAGGGAGAGGCACCCAAACGCAGCAGGATGCCATCGCCTGGGACTTCTCTTCCTCGATTTGCCCCGGGGAGTGAATTTCCAGGCGCTCAGGGCTGCAGGCAGGGATGTTTATCGCTTGGAGAAGCACACAGAGCTCTGTGGTAGGAGAGGAGTGGCCGTGGAAAGGCAAAAAGGGTCTTGGGAAGTGGCTGAGCCCTCTGCTCAGAGGGTCCGTCGGATGCTGCCGGTGCCTCCCAGCCCGCTGTGTGTGGATGCTGCTGCCACGGCCCCAACGCTGAAACCTGAGCAGAAAAAATGAGATGTGCCGGAGCATGTGATGTTCCTCTTTGCTGCACAGAAACGCCCCCCAGCAGCTCTGCCAGCCTTTTTTTCTTTTCTTTTTTTTTTTTTTTTTTTTTTTTTTTACCCCTAAAGTTGTAACATTCACCAGCTAATCCTGGAAATGCAAAGTCACTGCCCGTCAGGGTGGCAGCTCGGGCACCTCCAGCCCGCTCGCCACGCCGTCCCTCGCAAACACACCCGTCCGAAGCAGCCTGCGGCTCGTGACAGCCGAGGCTCTGTCACCCCGAGTGCCCGTGGCCCGTGCTGGTGACAGAGAGACTGTGTAGTGCTGGGGGCTGCGGGACCCTTCCCCTCTGGGCTCTGCTTTTGGCTGTGCTGGTGGCCCACGGCATCCCGCTTGGCACAAGATGTGTGACGGTCGGAGCGTGATGGAGTCGCCCTCCCTGCGCGCTTCCAGCGTGCAGAGTGTGCTGGGGACGCCCCCCCTGCTTCGCCACCTCCGGCTTGGCCGCGGCTCCGAGCAGCCTCGGGACACCACCAGGATGTGCTGGGGTCGCCAGCATCCTTCCCCGCGACATGGGGGACGACGCCTCGCGGTGTGACGGAGCTCGGGATGCCTCGAGCAGCAGTTTGGGCTGAGCTGTGGAAGTGGCAGGAGCGTGGAAGTGGCAGGAGTGTCGGCTCCGGCTGCTTTCCGAGGGCTGCAGAGCTGTGTGCTGGAGCCGGCGGTGTTGGCTGCTGCCACCACCCGCAGCTCTGACCTGCCCAGAGGCTGCATCGGCCTCGCCACCGACACCACGAGCCCTCGGCACTGCAGGAGCCAGCCAGGCCCTGCCCCAGCTGGGAATTTTTCCAAACATCAGCTGAGAGCTGTGGGAGGGGGAGAGGGGGGAGCTTCAGCAGGTCCCTGTAGGCTCTGGGTGCCCTCGGCTTTCCCCCCGTGTCTGTGCGGTGCCGGGGGGTGGTTTGGATCAGGCGGGTGACCCGGCAGCTCCCTATCACCCCGCTGTTCCCGTGGGTGGCTTTGGTCATGGAGGGGGGACAGGGCACCTCCGACCATCCCCAGTGCATCATCCCGGCTGGGGGGGCGTGAGGAGGGGGCAGGCAGGGTCTTGGGCTGGCTCGGGAGGGACGGAGGCCGTCCCAGGGAGACGCGGGTCAGGACTAGTTCCTCAGCCTGGGTATTTGCCCATTCCTGACCTGGCTGTTGGTGAGGTTGAAATTGCTCAGCACTGAAATCATGGGAGCAGGAGGAGGAAAGCATTTCCACTTCGGATCAAACCCGCGGGTCCGTCTAATCAGAGATCCCATCTCTGGCCGCTCACGCAGCGGGGTTGTGTGGAGGAAAGACGGGTCGTCCTGCTCGTGGGCGAGTCTCAGGCCACCTCTCCAGGGGGGAACGCCAACAACTTTAGGCCGAGCAGGGGCATGGCTCCATCCCAGCTGGAAGCCGAGTCCTTTCCCGTTTCCTGACTGGATACTCTGCCCTGTTTGGGCGAATGGGCCCCGCTGGCTGCACCATCCCCTTTCTGCCACTCTGCTGTGAGCTCATTCCTGCTGTGAGCTGTAAGGCCCCGTCGCGGGGTGTGCGGTGCCTGCCAGGGTGCTGCCAGCCCCAGGCTGTTGTACCTGTACACAGCCCGGCTGCTCTCAGCACCTCCGGGGCCCCGTCCCCGTGGTATCCGAGCACCTCATGATTCCCAACGTGTTTATTTCCACAATAATCTCTGGAGGCCGAGGAGTGGTTTCCCCTTGGGATGGGAACCGATGTAGGGCGAGCAGCTGGGTCTAATGCAGAGCGAGGGATTGGGGTGCTCGGCCAGCTCCAGTTTGCTCCCTGTGGCAGCTTTTTCTTGGTGGAAGCTGGGAGGAAGAAAGCTGAACGCTGTTTCTTCTCCTGTGAGTGCTGCCTGCGGCTGCCCGGTGAAGGCAGCCTGGTAACCCGCAGCAGCACGAGCCTGCTCCTGCTCCCCGGGCTCCCCGAGCACACGTGGTGGGGTCCTGCTGCCTGCGAGGGCTTTTAGTCCACTTTTTGGCTTCTGCTTTATCCGGGTTTCGCAACAGTCTTCTTAATACCCCGATGAAGTAAAGGAATTGATGTTCCAGAAATATTAAATTAGGGTATGCTTTTTTTTTTTCCCTTTTTGATACCAGCTTAGTCCGGCAGCAACAGATTTCCTGACGGGGGGGGGGGAACATACACTGTGATGTTAAAAATAAAGCTTTAAATGCGCACAGATGCTTTATAACACCACCAAGTGCTTGTTGAAAACCGTGCGGGGTGGCTTTGCCGGGTACGTGGTGGGCAGCCAGTGGCAGGGGCTGGGCTGCAGCGGGGACCGTGCCGGTGGGGTGGTGGAGGCGCACGTGAGTCCTGGAGGCAGTTTGGGGCTGGGTTGTTCCTGCGTGTTGCTCCGATAATAACTGAGATGTGAAATCTCCCCAGACACTTGATTTCTTCCATCCTCTGTGGCTGCGTGGCACATGGTTTGGTGTAAACACAGGCTTTGTGTTTTAGTCCTGAGCTTCTCAACTCAAAGGAGGGAGGAGAGGTGTGGGCACCGCTGCCCCCGCACCTCCCGCTCCCCGGGATTGTTTCTGTGCGTGTGTGGGAACGGATTTGTTAATCTGCGAAAGGCAAAGAGTGACACTTCAGAAAATGTGAGCAGCAGGAATCCCCTGGCTGGCCTGAACTGGCAACGGTGAGCGGCTCTGCAAACAAAGAGAGGTGTGTCTGCAACCACAGCTATTCCACCTGGAGACAACTGGAAGAATTACTCTGGCGAATAACGTTCCATAAGATCCGATAAAACTATTTCACCGGAGTCATATTTCCCTTTAGAAGGAAGGTCTTATTTCATAAGACAATATCATCATTGACTTTGACTCCGGCAGCGATGGGAACATAAGCCGTTGGAAGGTGAAGAGCTGGGCAACGATGAAGTGAAAAAGCATTTTCCTGCCAAGCAGGAGCCAGAGCCCTGGGCTGGTCCCCGTGGCTCCTGCCGTGCAGGGATAAAAAATACCTCAGCTGGAGCAGGGAGCTGAGCTCCCTCTGCTTCTGGAGCTGGAGCTGTCATCGACAGAGCCGGCCTGCACTCCAGCTTGAGCAGGAAATCATCTGAAACCCTTCTGGTTATGTATTTCTGTTAATGATTGGGGATCTCAAGTGGGGTTTTTGCGTTACCTTTGCCTCGCTGAGCTTTACTTCCCCATGAAGGGAACAAGGGCTGAATTCCTTTCTCATTCAGGCAGCTCGGCTCCTGCTCCGTGTTTGCTCGGGGATGGAATCAGGTTTAGAAAGCGCCAGAAGGGACAACGGATCCTTCACCCGTGCCAGCACAGAGGGGTCCCTGCCGCCCTGCGCCTGGGCTGGCCGGTCTGACCGAGGGAGCGTGTGACTTCGGGATGATCAGATGTGCTTGGAGCAGTCACGCCGTGATGACAAGATCTGTATCTCATGAGCAGCTTCCCCCCACCTCCTAGCTCCTTGCTATTATCAGAGTCCCCTCAAGGAATAAAACCGGAGGTTTCTGGCCTGGAAAGTGCTGGAGTTGGCATCTTCTGCCCCCGCCCTGTTCCCCATTCTCTCTGGCTGCCCCACAGCTGGGTTTTGGAGCGTGCCCGCTGTGGGCATGCCAGCGAAGCTGCAGGTGCTCCCCCTCCTCTGCCTTTCCAAGCAGATTTCTGGGTGCAGGGATTTAAACCCAGGTGTGGGATGAAGGCTGAGAGCAGCCTGCTGGCCGTGCAGCCTGTCCACGTGGGCTTTGGAGGGGTTTGTGTCCCAGGGTCTGCGGGGATGCTGGAGCTGCCCGTGCTGCTCTCAGCCCCCCCAGCTACAGCAGGGATGGAAACGTGGGACTCCAGAGGAGCTGGCACTGGGTTGCCACGTGGCTGCGAGTTACCCCATCGGCCCCTTGCTATTTATGGCACACGTGGGCTTAGCTGGGTTGCTGGGGCTCGGCTCCCTCTCGGGGCCCCCTCGGCACCCCCTTGGCTGTGGCTTCCTGGGGCTGGGGGCGGTGAAGCTTCGGTGCCGGCGGTGGCCACGTTTGGTAGGCAGGTGCTGGCACAGAGGGCGTCTGTTTTGGGAGCAGAGGGGGAAGTGTCTCGCTGTATCTAGGGCAGTGTTGCAGGCTCCAGCCTCTCTTTTTCTTGCAGGGAGAGAAATAAAAATGCTTCACTGGGAAAGCTGCTGTGTGTGGTGGCGGAGGAGCCCCCCAGGTCACTGGGGAGGGGGACTGAGCAGCGTGCGGGGTCCAGGCACTCTGTTTTGGAGCTGTGGTGGGGAGATGTACACCCCAGGGAGGCCGGGGACGTGCTGGGCAGCTGGAGGAAGCCCTGTCTGGGGCTGGAGATGCCCCTGGCCAACCCAACTCCTGCAGCCCGGCGAAAAAATCATCTCCCCCAGCCACCGGGCAGAGACCTCTGCTCCGTTGCGCTTGTGACCATGACCTTGCTTAATCCCTGCTGCCCTGAGATGGAAAGGTTGTGCCTTGAACTGGGTGCAGCCAGTAATGGGAAACGGAGTAGATTTCCCCTGGATCCCCTACTGGATTCCCCTGGATCCCACTGGAAATGGGGCAGCAAATGCCCGGGGATGCTGGTACAGCTGCCCTGGTGCCAGACACCGTCCGTGGCACAAGACAGTCTCTGCCCTGCTGACCGTGCCTTCTGGGCAGCAAACCCAGGTGGTGAGAAACCGAACCATCGCTATTTCCATTGAGGAGAAGTCTAAAGATTAATTTATTGCCTCTAAAGATTAATTTATTGCCAATCACCTTGGGAGGTCAGGACAAAGCTGCCTGTTGATTTTAAACTTTTTTTTTTGCATCACCTTCCCAGTTTTGTGCCTTTCCCACAGAGCCCTCCTTCCTATTTATCGCAGTCTTTGATGAATCACCTAAGGAACATAAACACTGCCAGCAGGAATTGCCCACCGCCTGGCTGGCTGACCCCTCCCTGCCCTCGCGGCATTTAATGTTCTAATTAAAAATCAGGAGGGAAATCTGGGCTTCGGAGGGGGCAGGCTGGCGTCTGCGTTTCACAACGGGCAGGGCTTGTCCGTGCAGCGTGGGCAGCTGCCCTTCCCCTTGCAGCGGGAGCGGGGTTGGGAGAGGGGAGAAGCCGGGATGAACCTGGGGGGGGGGGCTGGGAAGGAGG
>NW_020799130.1:2576916-2585288 GCF_003259725.1 Athene cunicularia
AAAAAAAAACCCCTCCGCTCCCATCCCGTGCCTTGGTTTCCCTCGCTGCGCCCTGGGGAGCGGCGGATCTGGGAGTTGTTTGCAAAAAGCACCGGGCTGCTCCCCCCCCGCCTCCGTCCTGCGCAGTTGCCCACCTCGCTCTGTGCGTGTCTGTCCGTCCGTCCGTGCAACGATTGTTCCGCTGCTTTATGCTCCGACTCCACAGACGCCCCAGGAGGCGGCTTGGGGCAGGGGGAGCTCCCTTCTGCGGGGAGGAGGAGCGGGGGAAAGAGTCCCATGCCAGCCTGGACCCACGTATTGAACCGTCAGCCCCATGGGGAGCCTGGTCCCAGCGAGTTCCCTCCGCGGTTCCTGGTCAGAGCGGGGCGATGCAGCGGGGAAGGTCTCTGGCAGTAACGCTGTCCCCATCCTGGGGTTGCTGATTTCCCCACTGATGTTAAACTGTCCCCGTGTCCCCTGCCTGGCCTGAGTCCCGGAGGGGACTTAATGGGTGTGTGGGCAGGGGTCTGGGGTTGGTAGGAGTGGGTTAGTGGGTCCAGGGGGGTGGTAACTGGGTGGTTTTCTCCTGCCAGCCCTGGGGATCCCCGGCCCTGCCATCCCTCTTGCCCTTGGCTGCCCCGTTTCCCTCGGTCTTTACTGATGAGCAGCTGCCCAGGTGCGGGGAGCTGAGCTCTCCGCTGGGTGAGCGGGGTCTGGAGTCAACCCCTCGCAGGCTTGGGGAGTGACCACACCAAGCAAAACTGCCCTGAAGAGGTGGGGGCCAGGATGGGGAGACCCCACATGCACACGGGGAGAGGGTGCTGACACATCCTGACCAGCAGCAGCCGTTTGGCACCTGGGGAAACTGAGGCAGGAGTGGTTACACCAGTCACCCATGGCTGCACGGGGATGGCATCTCCTTCAGCGCAGGCTCTCCGGTCTCCTCCCTGCCAAAGTCATTTTCTCATCGTGGTCTTCACGTGAGAAGGGCTTGATGCTGCCGGCCAGCGGGGCAGGGGACAGGGTGAGCCTCCTCCCTGGAAGAGGTGGTTTGGGGGCATCCCTGGTGCAATCCTCACCATTTCCTTGTGTTGTCCCCGTCCAGATCTCCGTCTCCTCTCCATCCCACTGCTGGGCTTGGGTGCCCATTGCCAGTCCCTGAACCAGGGCCGCGGGGCTGCCGGGGGACGTGTCCCACCGCTGCTGCCCTTCCTCGGCATGGCTGGGAGAGCCTGGGCTCCATCTCGGATGCCCTGGCACGGGTGTGACGTGGGACCGTGCAGAACAGCCGGGGCAGATCCTGCGAGGCGAGGGCTGGCCTTGGGGCCGAAGGCCGTGGGGTGGAAGGTGCTGAGAAAACATGGGGCGAGTTGTGTTTGTTCTCTGCGGCGGCTCCATGGCAACGGTGCAGTGGCCACAAAGCGAAAGAATTTGCATTGTGTCGCTTCAGCATTTCAGAGGGCGCAGCCGGGATCACCAGCTGGGGGCTGGGTGCGCCGGCACCCGCCGGACAGGCCCCCACGGTCCCGCTTGTCTCACCCCTGCCCCTCACCCAAACCCTGGGTGCTTTTGGGTTTTGGCTCAGAGGCTCATTGTATATCGTGGGCAACTGGACCAGTATCCCCCAGTTCCCATCTTTCCATCCCTGTCTTCCTGGGAGCACCGGTTTGGCCCCGCCGTGCTCACTGCCGGCATGTCAGGCCCGGGTGGGCACCGGCAGATGCTTTGTGCTTCGGCTCTGCGCGGGGCGACGTGGGCACCTGCTGCTTTTTCATCCTGAAGAACCGGAGCTGCGGTCCCCGGGGATGGGGTTGGCCAGGCAGGAGCCTCGGGAGCACGGCTGAGGGCTGCCGGAATCACTTTACCTGCTGCAGGCAGCTGCCTGCAACCTGCTCTCTGCCTCGGACTCCCCACTCTGCCTCCCCGGCGCCAAACCCGCACGGGGCCTGGCCTGGCATCCCCGGCCTCTCCTCGCCGGGCTCGTCTGTGGCGGGAGCTGCTGGGGAAGGTCCTTGAACACCAGGGAGACCAAAAGCCTCTTATCGCCTCCTTATCGGAGCCCTGCGCCGGGCCCTGCTGAGTCAGGGTGGAGGAACGTGGCGGCCGGCCAAGGCTGCGCCCCGCGGAGTCAGCGGGGATGCGGCTGCCGCCGGCGCGGGGCTCCCTGGGTGCGGGGTTCCCTGGCACCCACATCTGTGCCAGCGGGTGCTGGGGCAGGCTCTGGGGGGAAATGCCCCGTGGGGAGGCGGGTTGGGGGCGAGGGGTGACCCATGGGGCAGCGGGCACCCACGCTTGCCCTAGCGTGGGGGGCCAGTGGTGGAGCCCTGCGGTAGCCCCGGCTCTTGCCATGCAGCTCCAGGGTGGGCTGAGCAGCTCCGGGCGTCTTTCTCCTTCGCAGCAGCTCTTCGTGCCAGACCCCGCTGGGCCGGCTCCGTAAACAGCCAGGGGAGCAGATAAGGGCAGGGGCCCGCCCTGGCCAGGGACGCGCTGAGATTTACAGAGGCGCTTTCTCCGGGCACGGCCGGCCCAGAACACCGGCCGGCCAGCATCCCGCTGCCTGCTGCGAGGGCTGAGCCCTTCCCGGTGCCCCGTCCTGCTCCGGGAGCAGGGGAGGGGGTGATCTGTGGGTGTCCTGGGCGGGCAGCTGCCTCCAACACTCAGCTCCGACGTGCCAGGCCATGCCCGCTTGGCAGGCACCCTGTCACCAAGAGGCAGGGGTGGGACCTGCTGGTTACATCTCCTCACCCCATTTTGGTGGCAGCCCCAGCCCCATCTGACGGCTCCTGTGCCCTCTCCTCCCCTGATCCCACATCGCTGTGTCCGTCTCAGTCTTCGCCGGAGGACCAGCAGCTCCTCGGTGCTTCCTGCCAGCGGTGCCAAGCGAGAGACCCGCGGGCGGGAGCGGGGTTGGGTGCTGCTCGCAGGACGGGGCATCCCTGCACGGAAAAACCTGCAAGGTCTTGTCCCTAATCCGTCTCCTGGCTTTGCTCCTGCTGTGGAGCCGAGTACCTGCTGTGACAGGCACGCCTGCCATTTAGGCAGCACCCTCGGTACCCTGCAAACACGCCGGGCATGACGGCGCGCGCCGTGGGGACGCCGCCAGCGCCGAGCACCGCGGCGGGGAACCGCGCAGGCGCCGCGGCGGCGTGCACGGGGGGCAGAGGAGAGGACACCCGGGGCAGGTGAAGCAGGGCTGTAATAAAGCTGTGGACTTTGGTGTAGGGAGGAGGTGGTGGTGGCCTGTCCCCGACCGTGCGTGTCACCAGCGTTGTCTCCGTGGTCCTGCGTTGCTTTTTGAGGCTCTGCCCGCCACCCTCTCCCGCCCCACGCTCCCCATCTGGGCCGTTCCCACCCGGATCCAGCTCCTGGCCGGGGAAGGCTGTTATTTACCTTCAAACCTGTTTGGTGGCTTCTCCGGGGAGGGGACGAGCGCGGGGTGGAGAGGTGGTGGGACTGGGACAGAGGCTCACTGGGCTGGAGCGGGGACTGAGAGCGAGGCACAATCGGGCATCGGGGTGGTCCTGTCTCCCTCCGCAGTGCTGGGACCCCCGCCCGGGGCTGCTGCCAGACCCTCGCCCAGAGTCTGTGATACCGCAGAGAGCGGGAGACATCGTGCGTCGCTGGCTGTGGGGCATGTGCGGGGCAGCAGCGGGGTGAGGGCCCAGTCGGGTGTCACACGACGAGGTGTGCTCCTGCCATGACGGCAGCCGGCCAGGGGACTGCTCCGAGCGGGGTTCCACCCTGCGCTGCCTCCTCTGCTGTGGCCCTTCGGCGGGCCGGGGTGATGCAGGGCAGTTTTCTGCACTGTGATTTAGAGGAAGAAAAACGATCCAAGTTTGTTTTCCCATTTGAAATTAATTTTATTTCTGCCTCGGCGTGGGATTGTGTTTGAGAGTCGAGCCAGCAACGCAGTTCGGGTCGTGTTGATTTGCTTTGCAGAGATGTTTTTCCTGGCTGAAGCAGCAGCCTCCAAGTGAGGCCGAGGGCAGGCTGCAGCCCCTGGGCTGGCAGTGGGGGGCTGCGTGGCCAGAGTCACGGTAAATATTATTGTGCTCTTATCCTGCCTGGAGAGAGCACGGTCCTGTGGCGTGTCCCAGGGCACAGATCCTGTGCAGAGACAACAAGGGCGACCTCAGGGAGTGAGGGCGACCGGGCTGGTTGCCTCCAGTAGGGCCCCAGCCCCCCTGGCCTCCCTCACCAGCTCTAAGTTGGGGTGCAGGGGCAGGTGCCAGGTCCCACCCGGGGCCATGGAGCTGCCCGAGCAGAGCTGATGGGCCCAGGGGAAAGATGGACACGCTGGGGCTCGTAAAGAGACGGCGTCGCTCCCCACAGGAAGATGCCGGCAGGGCTGCCTGCGCCGTCCCTCCGGCCGGGAACCGCCTGCCCGTGCTGCGGTGGGAGAGGCCGATTCGGAGGGAGCAGGGGGGCTGGATGCTGGATGCTCTCACAGCCACGGCAGGGTCCACGTGCTGACTGCTCCGTGGGGTTCTCGGGGCTCTCTGGGGTTCCTGCTGCACCCCGCTGGCGTTCTCCATGCTTACGGCATCTGCAGGCAACCGCGGCTTTGGCCCGCTGCAGCACGGGGAGCAGAGCAGTCCCCGAGCCTGGGCGCACGCCTGGATGGTGCTGGCCGGTGCCTGGGAGCAGCGCGGTGGGAGAACATCAACCCCGTGGGGCGGGGGGGTCGTCTTGCTGCCTCCTCGCTGCTCTCAGCACCGCCCTGGCTGCCAGGAGCGGGGAGGTGATGTCTCCATCCCACTGAGCAGGACACACGCAGGCAGGTTCTCCTCCCCTTCCTCCCCTGGGGACCTCGCAGCCCCTTCCCGCCTGCCTGCCAGCTCCCCCCCTCCTCCCCATTTTTCTCCGGTGAGTCAGTGGTGGTGGAAGGGGCGGCCGCGCTGCCTGTTCCCTGCCTCCCGCCGCAGGACCCACCGCCGTGCAGGGAGAAGGCAAGTCGAGGCAGTGCCGTGCAGGCAGAGATAGATGTTTGCAGCCGAGTCTGGCCAAACCTGCTGCGTGCAGGAGGCACAGGCCTGGCGAGGAGGGGGACAGGAGCCAGGATTTTCTCCTCTGGCTCTCCCGGAGTGACGAGCGTCATCGTGGCTAAGGCAGTTCCAGGAGGGAGCTGGGCCAGCGCCGTATCTCACTCGCAGCATCGCTGGTCCGGGGCTGTACGGCCCCGGCCGTGTCCCTTTGGGGTCTCGGCTCTGGTCTGTCCCTTGCGCAGCCCTGCCCAGTCCCACCTCGGTGCCCTCCAGCCCCTCTCTGCCGGCACAGAGCAGAGCAGGCAGAGCTGAAGGCAGGGTGCCTGGCATTCCCTGCCCATTCCTTTCATTTTGCCGGCTTTGGGGATGCTTTGCTCCCTCCAGACCATCTCTGGCACTGGTAGCAGCAGATACCAGCTCCGAGTCAGGGAGAACATCCTTGAGAGAGTGCCCGGCCCTGAGACGCCTCCAGCTCCTTCTCCGGGAGGATCCCACTGCCACGTGTGGATGAGACACGTGTGTCAGATCAGCCCCACTGAGCCTGGAGGGGACGGGGCGATCCAGGGCACGTCGCAAGGAATGTACAAAGGACGGGACGCCAGCTCCGACCGGGCGTGTTGCTACCGGCACTGGCTGCAGCTGCAACGGCTTCCTCAGCCCACCAAGATCTGCAGCCTCCGCCGCAGGATCAGGCCTCTTTCCCTCCTGGCTTCCCCCTCTTTTCCCGTCCCCTTTGCAGCAGGTTTCGCCGTGTGTTGACAGAGCCGGGGTGAGGCCGTCTGGGCGAGGAGGACGCGGTGGCGAAGGTTGCAGGGAGTGGGAGGAGAAGCGGAGGCGGCTCTTCGCGCGCGGCCGCGCTCACCAGCGTCAGCCCTTGGCACGAGGCTCCTCCGTGGCCCGGCACTGCCTGGGCGGTGGCCACGGCGTCCTGCCCGGATTATCCTTTGGGTGATTGCAGCCGGCGATGCTGAGCTCCTCCTGCCGCGAGCTGCAGAAGTGTCACACTCAGGAGAGGGACGCGTCTTTCTGTCAGCAAGGGATACTCTCAAGGCCCTTTGGGAGGGCGATGGGCCACGTACGGGGAGGAGAAGCAGGGACAGGCTGTCCACCAGCACCTGGGAATGTCCTCTCAGCCCCAGGCAGCAGCTTCCACATATGTGTGCTGCCACCACCAGACCTGCGGGGCTGAAGGTCAGTTCTGCCTGGGCCTGGCAGCACAGGGGGGATTGTCCCCCTTTGCCTGCGGGGGCTCGCAGAGCTCCCGGTACCTTGCAGGGGGCTCCCAGGTGAGGCCCCATCCATGCAGAGCTGGATGTGCCATCCTGGAGGGCTGGACCCCCCCCTGCGGAGCCGGGAACGCCGTCACTCTTGGCCGCGTTTGCCCACTGTCGGCCGTGGCCCTCGCTGGGGCTCGTGACGGGCTGCTGGGAGAGGAGAGGGCAGCGTTCAGCGCAGCACGTGGCTGCCCGCTTTGTGCATCCTCAGCCCTTTAATTATGTCCCTTTTCCACTTGCGCTGTGAAAAGAGCTGGGGAGCGTCTGCCTGCAGCCACCGGCACCTTCTGGGTGAGCACGTGGGCAGCGGGGCCGATCCTGCCCGTGCTGCGAGCAGGGTGCTGGGTTATCACAGCAAGGGCTGCAGGGCGCTGCTTGGGTTTGCTGTTATGGACGTGTAGGAGATGCAGGGAAGAAATCCCCCCCGAAGCACACGGAGGTGCCCTTTGCAAGGTCAAACGGTCCCTCGGGCGGCACGTCCAGTGCGTGGGGGCCGTGGGACCTCCGCTCTCTGCTTTGGGTGACTCGGCAGCCAAAGCCCTGCCCTGGCAACACCAACCTTGGCACAGGCAGCGGGGAGCTGGCAGGGCAGGGGGAGGAGGATTTGACACGTCGGCTGCTGCCTGGCACCAGGACAGCCCTGCCTGCTGGGTGAATACTGGGAGTTCTTCACCTTTCGGGGCAAAACACCTGGAGGTGGGAGGGATGGAGGCACCCGGGGCAAATTCCCCTTCTGTGGGGCGCTGCCTGCTGCCAGCTGGATGACACAGGGCTCACCGGGAGCACGCAGCACCTCGTGTGGTGGGGACAGGTGCCGTCGGTGCCACCGTCTGTGCCAGTGCCCGACTGCCCGGCATTTCTGCCCCTGCCTTCACGTGCCCCTGTGCCAGCAGCTACTGGTCAGACTGGTTCGAGACCTCACTCTCCCCCAGCGTGCCGCCAGCTCTTGTGACCGTGACGTAGCCGTGCTGGGTGCCCTGTCCCTAAGGACAAACTCCCTTTGCCCCGTAACGGCTCATGTGTCCCCCCGCCGTGGGCTGAGCCGTGCTGGGAGCGGGGCTCTCCCTGGCAGGGCTGGGGGGGCTGCGGTGGGTGCTGGGTCCCAGGGTGGGGGGCACTGGGGACAGATGAGGAGGGGGAATGCCAGCACCGTTGCCTGTGCTGTGCCATATCCCAAGGGCTGGTGCTCGCCGGAGGAAAAGCCTCCCAGCTCCTCCCAGTTGGGCCGCACTATTGTGGAAGCGAGCAACTGGTTTGTAGGGATGCTGGTGCTCAGTGGGGACCTGGCGAGGAGGGTCCTGGGGGGGGGTGTGGGCTGTCCCAGGGGTTCAAGAGGTGGCAGTTGAGGGAAATCCTGGCCCTGAGCCCGGCAGAACAGATCCCTGCCAGCCGTGCTGTACGTGGGAGGAGGCGGGAGGGCCGGGGGCTGAGCGGGGAGGCCAGAGGAGGGGCCCCCCGCTCTCCTTCTCCCGTGGCCGAGGCGTGCGGTGGGCGCAGCTGGGGCTGTCCCCTCCCGCCGCCGCGCAGCCGTCCCCGGGGTGAGGCTTCTCCCCGCACACGGGCAGCGGGGCCGGAGCCGCTGTGCCTGGCTGAGCATCCTCCCGCCACGCGGATGAGGACGGCGGGAGGCAGCTGGGGGCCGCCGGCATCCGCCTCGCTGGCACACGGCTGGGCGAGAGCCGCCCCGGCACAATAGACAGAGCCTCCGTGGGGGGCGGCGAAGCCCCCCGCTTCTTCGGGGACCAGACCCTCTCCTTGGCCACCATGGTGGTTTTCATGGGCAGGAATCTCTCCTCGCTCCTGGCTTTCTTCAAGAAGAAGGGTGAGTGAGCAGGAGGGAGGGAGCACCGCCTTGTCCTTACACCACCTCTGTTTGCTGGGACCCCCGGCACCAGGCACTCGCCCACCGGCCGTGGGCAGGGGAGGGGAGAGCTGCCATCGCTGGGGGAGGGCAGGGAAGGTCACGCCAGCCCTGGCCTTGTCCACCGGGAAGTTAACGGAATAAATCACTGCGCTCCTCTTGCCGGAAGGCGGCTCTGGGTGTGTGGGGGGTGGGTGTTGGGTGAGGGGCTGCCGAAACTGGGGGAGGAAAGGGCTGAGGGGAAGGGGAACGTGATGGGGGGGGGGCTGTGGG
>NW_020799130.1:2585338-2589173 GCF_003259725.1 Athene cunicularia
CTGCTCCTTTGTGCGCCGGAGCCGGAGTGCGGCCGCCTCACTGCCTGGCCGGGAGGGGACGAGGGACACGGGGGACACAGGATGGGTGGGTGGCATCGGCGATGCTGAGCAGCAGGTGCCTGTGTCCCCGGGGTGCTGCCGCCAGCCCCGCCGGTTTCCTGTGCTCGCCCTTCCCTTCCTCGTCCTCAAATTGTTTTTTTCTGGACAGAAAGAGTTTGAGGCTTCGCAGCAGGCGGCGACGTGCAGGCAGGGCTGTGCCCGCAGTGCCCTGGCCGGGTGATGCCAGGCACAGCCCCTGACAAGCACCCAGAGGTGGTTGTGGGCACCCCAGGGTGCTGGCGATGGTTTGTGGGGAGGAGGCTGCGAGACGGGGAGTGGAGGTCCCTGTGCCGGCCGTGACATGGCATATGGGGTCTCCAGCACGTGGGGGGCTCAGAGGGGAGGATTTGGATCCTCTGGGGTCTCTGCACCAGTCTGTGCCTCAGTTTCCCTCATCGGTGTGGTTCCCAGCCTGCCTGGGCAGGGGCTGAGTCCCTGCTCTCAGGGTGCTTTGCAAGGCCTGGGGATGATGTAACTCTCCAAAGAGAAAGTCATCGCCTTTCTGTTCTTGTTTAATCCCTCCCTGCTGCCCCTTCCCTGCCCAGCTGCCCGCAGCCCTGCTCAACTCGCTGCCTCGTTTGCTCCTAATGAAGGTGCTGGGGAGGAGGGTGGTGCCGTGCCCCAGCTCCGCTCCGGCCAGCGGGGAGAAAACCCCGCGGCTTCGCGCTGGAGCCAGCCTGGCTCCGACATATCGACCGGCCGGGCAGAGCCATGGTTTATGATTTCTCCCACAGCTTTTCCGGCGCCCGGTTCAGAGATGAGCGGGATAACGTCATCCTGGGCCGGCTGTCGTCACCCAGCACTTCTCCCAGCTCGCTGGGGCCGCATCCCGTGGGTGGGGGGAACGTGGCTGGGTGCCCCCCCACTGCCCCCAGCCGAGCTGAGCCCTCTTGTCTCCGCAGGCGCTGCCAAGGGCGAGGCCGAGAAGCGTCTGAGCGTGCAGTACACGGCGGGCGAGGAATGTCCCGACAACGTCTTCTTCCCCAGCACACGGCCCCCGCACCTGGAGGAGCTTCACAACCAGGCCCAGCAGGGACTGAAGTCCCTGCAGCACCAGGGTAGGTGTCCCCAGCCCCGGGGTGGCCCTGGGGACAGGTCGGAGGGTACAGCTGGCCGGCCCCGCTGGGTGGGTGGCGCGATGGGGCTGACCGGAGTCCAGTGCTGGGGCTGGCAGCAGTGGTTGGGGTGTGCGGGCAGCGCTGCCGGACTCGGCAGCCGTTTCTCTGCCTGGCGGCTCCCCCCGGGGCTCCCCCGGAGGGATTTACCTCCTGCTTTCCCTCCGCAGAGAAGCAGAAGCAGACCAAAAGTGCCTGGGACCACGGGGACACCAGCAGCCTCCAGGTGAGCTCTGCTGAGGAGCCAGCTCTGCCCCGCAGCGCTCTCGGGGTGCTCTGCGGGTGAGGGGACACAGGGTGGCCCCTCTGGGTGGTGGTTGGGGGTTGGGGGCAGAAGGGGAACCAGCCAAGGCTGCGGGACCGTGGCTGGGGGCGTTGTGAGCAGGAAGCAGCCGTGTGTCCCTCGGTGTTTTACCCTTTGCCCCATGACAAGTCGCTGTCCCTGCCCTCAGCCTTGGCACGTTCTGCCCTGCCTTGCGGGGCTCTGCTCGGGGACCCCCACCCTGTCTGTGCCCCCACTGCTGTCCCCTGGCAGACCCAAGCGATGTGGGGTGACGGGGTGGCACGACGGGGACCATCAGCCATATCCAGCCCCATGGCCAGGCCCCTCCCTGGCTGCTGACGAGGAGAAACTCCCACTCTCTTGGCCACGTTGGGCTTTGCCGCTTCCCCGGGCTCTGACCCCGCTGCCAGTGCCTCACCGGCCTTGTTTGCTCAAGCTGCTGCGTCCCGCTGGCTCTGGGCGCCCTTAACCCCTTGGAAGCGGGAGGCCGGGCGGGCAGAGCCCCTGGGGGGGAGCAGGGCCGGCTCAGGGTGGTGGTGGAGGGCTTGGGTGGTGCCTCACACTGACGTGTCTCATCCCGACCTCCGCCTATGCCAAGAGATGCTTTGGAGGGTTGGGGGCACCGAAAGCGGTGCCTGTCACTGGCCATACCCAGGGCGGGTCCCCAGGGCGGCCACATCGCTGCTTTCGTGTCCCTGTCCCCCCCCAGCTCAGCCCCGCGCCCCTGTCCGGGCCGTGGCAGCCCTCCAGCGCTGGGCTCTGGGGCACAGCAGGGCTGGGCGCAGCCATGGGGCCATTTTCAGCTTGGCACGGCGGCGAGGCCGGCGGTTGCCCTGGGTGCTCCTTCGGCAGGCCAGACCTCAGCTCTCCTGCTGTCCGGGGGGCTGCGAGGCCACGCGGGGTCCCTGGGGCTGCTCCCAGCCCTGCTCCTGGTGGGAGGACTCTGGATGCCGGCGTGGCTGACTCAGCCTTTGGCCCTCGGAGAAGCTTTTGTCTCGGCAGCGCTGGGCTGCGGAGTCAGTTCGCGGTGGAGAAGGGGCCTGGCGGGGGCTGGGGTAGCTCCGTCCGCGCAACCCCGGGGTCCGCCTGAGCCCGCTCTCTGCCCGCACAGTCCTGCGCATCCTCGGAGGATGACAGTGTGTCCATCCGGAGCCGGGCGGCCTCCTGTGCCACAGACAGCACCTCTGAGGACGCCCTTTCCATCCGCTCCGAGATGATCCAGCGGAAAGGTACCTGGCTGGGGGGGCTGTGGGGCATGTGCGGGGCAGCAGCGGGGTGAGGGCCCAGTCGGGTGTCACACGACGAGGTGTGCTCCTGCCATGACGGCAGCCGGCCAGGGGACTGCTCCGAGCGGGGTTCCACCCTGCGCTGCCTCCTCTGCTGTGGCCCTTCGGCGGGCCGGGGTGATGCAGGGCAGTTTTCTGCATTGTGATTTAGAGGAAGAAAAACGATCCAAGTTTGTTTTCCCATTTGAAATTAATTTTATTTCTGCCTCGGCGTGGGATTGTGTTTGAGAGTCGAGCCAGCAACGCAGTTCGGGTCGTGTTGATTTGCTTTGCAGAGATGTTTTTCCTGGCTGAAGCAGCAGCCTCCAAGTGAGGCCGAGGGCAGGCTGCAGCCCCTGGGCTGGCAGTGGGGGGCTGCGTGGCCAGAGTCATGGTAAATATTATTGTGCTCTTATCCTGCCTGGAGAGAGCACGGTCCTGTGGCGTGTCCCAGGGCACAGATCCTGTGCAGAGACAACAAGGGCGACCTCAGGGAGTGAGGGCGACCGGGCTGGTTGCCTCCAGTAGGGCCCCAGCCCCCCTGGCCTCCCTCACCAGCTCTAAGTTGGGGTGCAGGGGCAGGTGCCAGGTCCCACCCGGGGCCATGGAGCTGCCCGAGCAGAGCTGATGGGCCCAGGGGAAAGATGGACACGCTGGGGCTCGTAAAGAGACGGCGTCGCTCCCCACAGGGAGATGCCGGCAGGGCTGCCTGCGCCGTCCCTCCGGCCGGGAACCGCCTGCCCGTGCTGCGGTGGGAGAGGCCGATTCGGAGGGAGCAGGGGGGCTGGATGCTGGATGCTCTCACAGCCACGGCAGGGTCCACGTGCTGACTGCTCCGTGGGGTTCTCGGGGCTCTCTGGGGTTCCTGCTGCACCCCGCTGGCGTTCTCCATGCTTACGGCATCTGCAGGCAACCGTGGCTTTGGCCCGCTGCAGCACGGGGAGCAGAGCAGTCCCCGAGCCTGGGCGCACGCCTGGATGGTGCTGGCCGGTGCCTGGGAGCAGCGCGGTGGGAGAACATCAACCCCGTGGGGCGGGGGGGTCGTCTTGCTGCCTCCTCGCTGCTCTCAGCAC
>NW_020799130.1:2590721-2595242 GCF_003259725.1 Athene cunicularia
CCCCCCCCCCGGTCCCTCTCTGACTGGCAGCTCTCCAGCCACTCCTCCACACTTGTCCCCTCCACGGCGCTAATTTGGGGTCACCCAGAAGTGGGGACCTCCATGGCCCTAAGCACTGCCCCACTTGACACCTGGAACCCCAACTACTCTGAGCTGTGGCTCAGCCCCCTGGTGCAACCCCTCACCTGCAGCTTCTCGAAGACCTTCTTCTTCGGCTTGAGCTCGTCGTCGGGCTCGCCACCCTCGTAGCCCTCCACAAAGACACGCTCCCCGGCGCAGCACCCGGCCGGCGGGTCCAGGGGCTCCACCTGCCGTGGCTCCCCGAGGCTGCAGCGGCGTGTGGAGGAAGCAGAGTCACCCCAAGGTGGTACCCACACCCCCCTCAGCACCACCAAGCTCTGGGGCAGGAGAGGGGGGTCCAGAGCCCCAGGGCAGGTACAGCCCCAGTAGCCCCCTCCCTCACCTGGAGGCACACAGCACCATGCCCTGTGACTCCACACCCCTCATCTTCTGGGGCTTGAGATTGCAAAGCAGCACCACCAGCCTGTCCTGCAGCTGCTCCTTGGGGACGAACTGCACCAGGCCACTGACCACGGTGCGGGGCTCAGGCTCGCCCACGTCGATCTTCTCCACATAGAGGCTGTCAGCATCCGGGTGCTGCCAAGCAGAGGAAGCTGAGGAGCAGGGAAGGGGACCGGGGTGGCAGAGAAGAAGGGGGCAGACCCCCCCAGCATGCAACGAGTGTCCCTGTCCCCACAGGGAAAAGTTGCTCCCCTCTCCCCGTTTTGTACCTTTTCCACACTGATCACTTTGCCAACACGGATGTCCAGCCGGGATGGGACCACGGTCTCTGGCTCTGAGTTCTTGGTGCCCTTCTCTGCAGGCTCTGTGGTGAAAAAGGAACAGTCATGCCACTCAGCATGAACCCAGGGAGCTGGCCAAGCCTTGGGGAGCTCACAGTGACCCCCAAATGCCAGTCCTGGGGCCTGCTGAATTCCCTGTTTGTCTCTACACTGGAGAGCACAGTCCCTCCTCCACTCTGCTGGCCTCTCAAGCACCAGTGAAGCGTAGTGGCATCCATCTTCTCCAGGGCAGGCTAACAGCCCTGGCGTTGGCCTTTCCTCACCCTTCCCAATGCTCCCCAGGGCTGCTCCCAAGAGTTTCAGAACTTCTCTCTAACCTCAGCTCCTGGAGGGATTCTCTCCCACCCAGCCCCACTTCCCCGAGCTCCCAGCACCTCCTTACTGGCTTTGGAGGGGCTGGGATACGCTGCGTTGGTCAGCTTCTTCAGTTCCGGGCTATTGAATTTCTCTCTGATGGGGTCAAGCAGTTTGTTCAAGGCCACTTCCACCGAGTTCTTCAGGTCTCCGGGATGCACAACCTGTATCACGACAAACAGACGCGTTCCTGCGTCGTCTCCTCCAGGCCAGAGGTAGGAACTGGAGACCAAGCAGGGAAGGGAGGTGAACCCCAACCCTCCAATTTCCCCTCAGCCATCAGAGCTCTCTTCTGGACGCTGTTACTTACAGCCTCAGCTGGGAACAGCTGAAAACAGTTAAACTGCTGCTCTGTTCCAGGACGTGGCTGACATAGTCCTGTCCTGCACCAGGACAGCTGGTGCCCCACATCCTTCACCCATCCTCTCACCTTTGGGCTCTCCTGGTGGGGAGCACCCTGCCACCCTACAGCCGCTGGGCCACGCTGTGCTCCACACCTCGTCCCAGAGCAGATTTCCACCTCCTGCTGCTGCTCAGAGCCCTCCCCCAGTGCTCTCAGGAGCCTCCAGGACAGGGTTCAGTCCCTCCCGGCACTAACCTGCTCAGCAAAGTCCTTCTCCAGGGCGTCATAGGCTGTGTAGGTTTTGTTGCCTCCCCACTTTTCCTCTCGCAGAATCACAAACTCTGCAACACACCGATTTTAAGGCTCAAATTAACTCAAGCAAAGACACACCTGCTGCTCAGCAATATAAACCACCCACCCCACTTTGCCCAAGAGCTGAGGGGGACCACAGCAGGGGCTTGGGAGGGGGCACTGAGGGGCAGCCCGCTTCAGGGGACACCCACTCCCATCCCCTCCTCTTATCCACAGGAAAAAACGAGACCCAGCGCCCGAGCGTGGCGAGCCCCTCACCTGACTTGAGGGGAAAGAGGACGTGCTTGATGAAGGACAGGACACCGTTGTTCTCCACGTTCCCTGGCTCACAGAAAGCCTTCTTCAACTTCTTCTTCACATCCTCCTTGCGGTCCAGAAGATCAATCTTTGAGTCCTGCAGGAAGACATTTCTGCAGCCCTTTACCCAAACTCTTGCTCAAAAGATACAATTCATGATGGAGTTGCTGCAACTTCTTCTTAGACCCCAGTGTGAGCAGAGAGAAGTCACCTTCTCTTGGGGTGCAGCCTCTCTGCCCCCAGCCATTAAGCCATCCCCCTGCAGAGCCCCTGACCACAGCCACCGTTCAAGGACCAACCTCTTCCGACGAGCTCATTTTGCTGCCTGTCAGGCCAGGAACCATGGGGTTCATCAAATGGACGCGCTTGGCATAGCCCAGGGAAGGAAGGTACTAGGAAAAAGTAAGGAGGCAAGTCATGGACAATCTTCTTCTGAAGATCAGCTTTAACTCACAATCCCTGTTTGCTCCTGGCTCCAGATTAACTTGGGGACCCAGCATGACAGGACTCAGAAAGCTATTGTGAGTTCACAAGGCACGGAAAGGCACAGCCAGGGATGCCTGGCAGCACACCGGGGCCCTGTGGACCACAAGAGCAGCAGCAAAGAGCACTGCAGTGCCAACCGAAATCCCAGACACCCTTCTCCCAATGGATTAGTGAGTGTTTGAGCCCTGCCCCAGGCACCAGCACCGCAGAAGGCTCAGAAACCTCGCCCATTCCTGACCTTCTCTGCAAAGGTGAATATCTTCCTCTGATCGACTCCTCCAAACTGTGCGTCGACCTTGAGGTACTCCTCGTCCAGGGCCTGCGGAGGGACACACACAGCCTTGAGGCTGGGCACAAGACTCCACCTTCAGCTCTGCTCAGCCTTCAGAGATCCTGCCTGTCCCTCAGGACATGCCCAGCCTCTGCCAGGCACTCCCGCCCTGGGAAGGATGGAGCTCTCCGCACTGCCCGCTGTCCTGCAGCTGCCCGGAGTCACTGTAAAAGCAGCTCCGTGCTCGGGTTCTGCTTTATGCTGCTGCCAGGTGTAATACTGGGGTGGAGTACAACGACCTTGGCATTCAGCCTCACGTGTCCCTGCGGTCCTGGCTTTGCCCAGCACCTCCCTGGCCAAGAGGCTCTGCTGACCCGCCTCACCACGCACCTGCAGGCCGGGGTAGAGCAAACCACTCAGCAAGGGATGCTCCACCTGCTTCACCACCTCTGCTCCCGCCTTCTTCGCGTCGTGCTGCGTCACCACAGACGAGAGGCGGTACACGTCCAGCGTGTACTCCCTGCGGGGAGGGACAGCACTGTCACCACTGGCCAAGGGGACATCTTTTAGAGCTGCTTCACACAAATGCTGGTTCTGGCCACATCAAGAGGAGCCAAGGCCTGGAGGCACCTTTATTTTGTTCCCTGAATGACAGTGCCTGGGAGCAGGCTCAGGAACAGGGCAAGCTCAGGAACAGCAGAGCCCTGGGTCAGGTTTTCCCTTCCCAAAAGGACCAGGCGCATCAGGACTCACTTGCTGAGCTGGTAGTCAGTGCCCCGGACGAACTTCAGCTTTTCCAGGGGCACCCCAATGCTCTCCAGCATGGCTTTGATCACGTTCTCGTAATAGCGGGTGCGCAACTCCAGCAGCTCCCAGGGGGCCTTCATGTTGTCTAGGTAAGCATGGAGGTCAGCAAAGAGTATCGTCACCTGGTGCGGAGGGGGGGCAGAGTCAGGGCCAGACGAGTAAGGGGAACTGCACATTCCCATCTGTCAGCACGGTGACAGAGTCCCGCAGGGTCCGAGCTCCCAGCCTGGCCCCGTACCTCACACCCTGCCTTCAGGAAGTCTGCGATCTTGGACATGGGCACGAAGTAGGCCACGTGCGGCTTGCCTGTGGTGGCGGTCCCCCAGTAGATCTTCAACTCTCGCTCCTTCAGGATAGCCATGAGCTTATCCTCCCCCAGCACCTCCTGTGGAGGGCCAAGACACACATCTGGCACAGCTGAGCCTCCCCGGGAACACGCGGGGGTGGCTCCGGGAGGACGCGCGCAGGACAACGGCCTGCCGAATAGCTGAGCCCAAAGCCGCGCCCCGGCTTCGGCCCACCCTGCCTGCAGCACGTCCCCGGGGCTCCTGCCGGGCCCAGAGACTGATCCGGGCCCCCTCCGCTACAACCAGGGCCTGCTCCGGCCCCGATCCTCCCTCCCGGCCTGCCCCGAACCGCCCCCCCAGTACCTGCAGGTTGCGGGTGATGAGGTGATACTTCTCCTGCGGGCCGGGCGCGGGCTCCATGGCGGCGGCTGCAGAGAACGAGACAGCGTTACCGGAGCCACCAGCCCCCCGGGAACCCCCCGGGAACCCCCCGAGGCCCTG
>NW_020799130.1:2595292-2615433 GCF_003259725.1 Athene cunicularia
GCGGTTACGAGCGCGTTGGGCGGCCCGGGGCGGTGCCCGAGGGTTGGGGCGCTGAGGGCGGGCCGCTGAGCTGGAGTGGGCTCGTGGGTAAAAGAGGGGCGAGATCAGGGAGCTGCGGAGGTGGAACGCTGGGATTTGCCGTTGTGCTCTCGGGGGAGATGAGAGCACGGTCCCCATCTCTGGAGGTTTTGCTTTGTCAGAGGAGAGATGGGGTGGGCAAATGAGGGGGCTGGTACCCTGTGCCCTCTGATTATTTTCTCTAGAGTTTGTGGCCTGCTTGCCATTCTCTTTTCAGGGACAGAGCCTGGAGCAGTGCAGCACTGCAGGCTTGTGAGATCAGTGTCTGGCTGTGGGGAGTGGAGTGGGCAAGGTGGTCAGTCTGTGAGCTCTGGCAGAGCTGTGTTTCTCAGTAGCTTTGTCTTTTGATCACATTGTTTATTGAAACTGTGCTAGAAACCCTCATAAACGTGTGGAATTCTCCCAAGAGCCGTCCTTTGGCAGCCCCCAGGCAAACGGCCCATCTGTGGCTGGTGGTTTTGCAGTTGGGGGTCAGCTGGCTCCAGCGTGGTCTGACCATACAAGCACCAGTGCTGGGGTGAGGGACATGGTGAGAGGATGGCAGCCTGGTGTGACATCAATTGAAAAGCCATTTAAACTGTTCTGAAGCATTACCCTGGTGTAAATCCTTGAAGAGCCCCCAAATTCAACATGCTTTTATGGGAAATAGCAGGGGGCTCTGTCTGGGCTCATACATCGTTGGTTGCGTAGTTACCAGAGCTCTGCTTCCAGAATCAGCTGACAGAGGGCTGAAAGTACAGACCCAGCGTAGGTTGTAGTTAGGTGAATTGGGAAGGTCACAGCAGTAAAGAAACCATTTCATTGTCTGCAAGCTGAACATGTAAACATTTCCAAATGTACTTTTTGCAAGCCAGTTCCAGCAAAAAGACTTAAACTGTTTGGTTCCCTTTCAAGTCCTTATTGGTTAGGAGCTAGATTATCAGACAGCTACACTCTGTAGGACTAAATCCACATTTAATTTGTTTTTATTTGCCTTTTGTTTCTCTTTGAGGCACTTAAGCACTTGTAGCTAAATAGCAGAACTCCAGGCAAGTACTATCTAGTGAGGACTACCTGTGACTCCATATGCTCTTGTATAGGTCATGTATGTGCGTAAGTGATTCCCGAGGTATTTTCTTTCTTCAGTGTGGCTACAGCATTATTCTGAAAGTGCTGATTTGTGTTATTTGGACAGAATGACAAGAAGTAGCAGAACTGCCTGGGTTTTATTCCTGGAGTAGGTACCCCCCCCCCCCCCCGTCAAAGCAATGGAAAGACAAAAGGTATTCATTTAAATACCTTGGTCAAAGAGGACAGGAAATACCTTTCCTTAGTCGAGCTTCTCCTGCTGGGTGAGAGTCAAATGGAGGGCTTTCAAGTCAAAAGATTGATGTTAGTGTGAGTCCCCACTAAGAGGAAAACAGGTTTTGTTTGTGCTTTTAAACTATTGCATTTTACAGGAAGGTTTTTTATCTTCTGATCTTTCATTATAATATGTGTTTTGTAATAGTGTGTTAGTGACTAATACACTTCTGAATGTGCTCTGAGCTCCCTGAGTTAATCTTCTGTTGCTCAGTTTTTCCTAACTCGAAAAAGACTTTTTTATTTGTTTATTTTTTTAGTATCTTAGAAGGACAGAGGTGGGGGTTAGGACATGGAGAGCAGTCTGTGAGGCTTTAATAACCTAAAGTGTGCTCTCTGCTTTAAATGTAGAGAATGCTATTTGTGAATACTGGTATCTGGTGTTAGAATGACTGATTTACGGCAGCTCTGGAGGAGATTTTGCAGGCTGTGGTGGTGATTTGGACTCGTATTAGTCCTGCTTGATGAAGCCAAACAACCTGAGAATGCTTACAGAACGAGGGACTGTTTGTTCTATGTTGTTAAGACCTGAAATGATCAGGAGTAGAGGTAACAGAGATGGAGTTAACTGCTGTGCTTCAGCTAGTGTTTTTGCCTTCCTCATTATATTACTGTGTCTTTGAGAAACAGCTGAGTTTCTTCTATTTAAGATGTTTTTTGCTGGCAGGTTGGATCTGACTCCTTTCTGAAAGGGCTGATTGAAGGGCACCAGGATCAGGTGAACTTCAGAACAGGTTTCTAGAGCTGTAAGAGAAGGCACCGCGTCACTGAGATACATGAACCTACAGCAACCAACAGCAACATGGATGACTGTTCCCCTCACGCCTCTGGGCTTTGTCTTTGCCACGAATGTAAACCCGCTGTTCATAGTACAGTTGCTGGAGTCAAAAGGTTGTTGGATTCCCCAGAGAAGGTTGAGGTCCTGCAGTCAGCTAAGAAAGGTTGTGTGTCAAGGCATGGTTCTGGCACTTCAGATCCATCAGAGAAATCGTTGTGCTCTTCCCCAGGCTCTGCCTCCTTTCAAGGTTCCTTGCACTTTCTGGATGATACTGGCCATGATGACCTTGTTGCCAGTTCTTCTGTGCCAAAATACGATGATGTAGTCATTTCTCTAGATATAACCAGATATTTTGGTGATAGTGATGACTCCTTGTTGGAACTGTCAGACGGTGAAGAAGGGAATTCTTCTTTCACTTACACTGAGGAAGAGATCCAGGAAATCCTGGCAGATGATTGTGTGGAATCTGAGCAGTGCCTAACTAGAAAAAGCAGTCTGAGCCAAAATATAAATGAAGAGAGTGAAAAGGATGAGAGCAGCAGCTACTCTGGGGCATCAGTCATCAGCGAAGATGCAAATGAAGAGTCAAAGATCGCAGAGAAACCAAATGACTCTGTGTCCAGAGAGTGTTTTTCAGTCAGCTCTGAATGCTCTCCTAGCCCTTTGAATGGAAGCGCCAGTTCGGATGAGAACCATCTGCAGTCAGCTCAGGTAACTCGCATGTTGTTTGACCTTGACATTCAGGAGCTTCTGAGTCTTAGCCCTATTCATGCTGATGATGTAGATGAGTCTCAGGAGGTCAATACTTTGGAGGAAGCTGAAAGAGAAGCTTCAGAAGGAATCATAAATGATTGCCTCGAGTATGCTAAAACTGATAGTAGCTGTGTTCTCGAAGACTCTTTAGAGGGGCTGATGTCTAATGACTGGCAAAGCCTGGATGTGGACGGCCTGGGAAAGACTCCCTTTACCAGCAAAGATGTGTCCCACTTCAGTGGTCATCCTGTGGGAAGATCCACGCCCTCTTCTGACCTGGCCCGTGACCAGAGGACAGCTGATGAGAGCTCAGCACCCGTGTTGCTGAGGTGTCCCATGCCACTTTCTGGAATCCTAAACCAAGAACTTCCCAAAGCAACAAAGAGCTGTTTTTCAAGGAAATCAGACTCTCTGGAGGATGATGAGGGGGAATCTACAGAAGCTGAGCAGCCATCAAACAGCATTAAAGTAAACACACATCTTAATTGTAACTAAAATTTTTTAATTCTGTTCCTTCGCTTTGTACTCACAGTAATGCCTGTATGAACACAAGTGTGCGTTTTTACGCAGTAAAGGAAGGTTGTTCGAGTAGATTGATTTTTATATAACTGTATAAGCAAGACTTACGTGGACTGATTCTTTTATTAGATCTTAATCCCTTTTTTCCCTTACATTTCTAGTTAAGTGATACAGCTGTAGGCCAGATTGAGCAAGAAGAGACAACCAGTGGGAAGAAGCCTGGCAAAGTTATTCCAGTGCCACAGGAGGTGGAAGAAAGGTAATTCCTTAGGAACCTCTAAATGTCTTTGCACTTTGAAAAACATCCCAGCAGTTTCCTAAACCAGTCTGGTTGGTCATGTGCTGCTGGTTTTATCTTTTTTTTTTTTCTTAAGATGCACTGAAATAGGAGGGAAAGTATTTAATGTTTTTCCTATGATACTGTAAGAGGGGGAAGAATATAGAGCTGGTCCAAATGGGAAAGAAGGTTGCAGGGCAGAAGAGGGTGTTTGTGCTGGTGTGGCTTGTTGGCCGCCCACCTTCTGGAGTGGTTTCCGGCAGATGGCAGCAGCAGAGCAGCTCCGGGTGCTGCAGAAGCCAGCCCTGCTCAGGATGGTTGGCTTCTCTCTGGTGCTCCTGGGCCTGGAGTTGTCAGTTGGTGGTTCTTTGCTGTGGCTGCTGCTGACCTGCTGCACTCGGATGTTCTGTGCGTTGTCGTTGCCAGTGTGGCTTTGATTAAGATGAAAAATCTGCTATTGAGGGCTTGCTGCAGGTTCCTGGCTTGTTAGTCAGGACAGCGACTTGCCAGTTCACTCAGCTGACACTCCTGCTTTGCTCTGTGTGTTACCTCTGCGGCTTTATTCAAATAAATATTTCTATTTTTCCAATCATAGACTAGTGCTACAAGAAGTTCATGCCTGTAATAGTTCTGCAGGGCAATTTCTGCCCCTCTATCTTCTATAACCTGATTTGACAAATTGTGTAAGAAAAAATTAACACTGTCTTTTATTTTAAAGACTGAATCAACGGACACGCATTTTGGAAGCGGAGCTGGGCCAGAGAAACATTTCTATCCAGACTGTGTGCATCTATACAAAGGAAACTGACTCCTACACCAAGTAACCCCCAGATGGGATGGGGTAAGGCTGGACTGGTGGGAGGGCAGAGTGGAGTATGGATACCATAGCAGGAGCCCTGGCTTGCTGCACTTGTATTCTTGGACATTTTGCATATACTTCTTTTTTAGAGGGAAATAAAATGACCTGCTACACTGGCTAGTGCTGCCTCCCACGGGGTTCCCATCCAGCAATCAATCTTGTTCCAGGACTGGTTCAGAGGAGTTTTGTAGCTCGGGGTACCTGTGAAACATTAGACAGGGCACTTGCTGCAGCAAATCAGGGATGCTCCCAAAACAGGCCCATGTTACCTGGAAAGAACAGAGCTGAGCTCTAGCTCGTTGTGTTGGGAGGTGACTTGTTCTTCTCAGTCCACAACTATGCACCCGGAATCTTTAGCTTAAGTGCTGAGATTTGGATTTACTACTGACACCTTCTACACATTGCCCCCACTCCGCAGTGTCATCCAAGATCTGTCGACTGTGGAGGGTTAAAGGAAGGTGTCTGTAAAGAGCAGGTATGGATATCAGCTGAAGAGCAGTATCTGATGGGTTGATAGGTAGAATTGGGATGTTCTGAAGGGCAAAGAGTCTTCTGGTAGCTTCCAGAGATGGCCTCCCACTGTGGTTATTCTGAGCGTTCATGGGCACAATAATTATCATTTCTTGAGAGTTATAAGAAGCTGACAGTTTTGTGCTCATTGCATGGAGCCTGCACTTATCTGGGCAGCACGAACAGCTGCATAGCCACAGGGCTGCTTTCCAGTGTATGAATACAGCATAAGTAATGCAGACAGGACTACGAAAGGAAAGCTAAAATGGCCTGTTTTCTCTTCCTTTCAAATTAAAAATGCAAGACGTATGTTCTGAGTCACAGAAAATCAGGCAAGAGTTCCAAATGAACAAGGCTGGTGAGTGAAAGAGATCTATTTTGCTGGGGAAGAACATTGTCTGTGATGCACACAATTTGATTTTCTTATTAGTGCAGACCTCTCTTATTCCAAATAGCTGTAGGCTTGGAATTCGGCCCGACAGACAGCGTGGGCTTTCCCAGTTGTCACAGAAAAACCTTCTTGGTGGGCTGACTTCGACCCTGTATGGTACTGCTGTGCACCTGGATCCACAGCAACGTCTTGTGTATCATTTGCGTGGGAGAAGCAGAAATGCAGAATGACTCCAAGAAATTCCTAAAGGAAAATAAGCAGGTTTCAAAGCCAGCAAGGGAATTCCCTTTAGGAAGTGATAACTAATATATTGCTGCTACAAATGTTTAGCTCTATTTTGTATTGTAAATCTCCTGGGGTTTGTCTTAGGGTAGTGTTTGACTTCACTATTCCCTCATCTACATGATCTATCTGCTCTTCCTTGTATCCTTTCTTTTGCTCCTTGCTCGTATATTGTCTGGGTGAATTACAGGCTGGCTACAGCAGAGGCTTTGTCTTTTCACTTATCTGCATGGTATCCTGCACTTGCAGGTTCTCTATGAATACAACTTTCTTAGATCTGTGTTGGGTGATTGTGCTAAAAGTTGTGCTGGCTAGGACATGTGTGATCTTTGAACATCAGCTAGTTGGAAGAAACCCTTTTGTACTCTGTAAACTTCTGATACCTAACCATCTCAAGTGAGTTGGGAGATAATCCGTGTTTCTGGTTGTGCTTCCTCTCATTCTAGTTTCTAGAGGATATTCAATCTGAATAGATAAAATTATTTGCAGCCTCCCATTGGAATCTAAATGCTTCTGAAGCTGCGTTGCAGCAGATGTAAAAATGAGATGCGCTTTGAACATCTGCTTGAAAATGGGTGGCTGAAACTGATAATTGACCACAAAAGATTTCTGCCAGCTGACCATTTGTTTGCATTCACACTTCATGATTGCCCTTTATCCAACAGTAAACAGAATCATATCCTTCTTGATAAGATCCTCCTCGGCAATTCTGGTTGGTTCAGTCAGAAGTAATGAGGCTCCTGCTTTTCTAACCATGACTCTTGGCACTGGGTGTTAGCACTCTGCTGCTTAGGTTTGTCCTCAGCGGCGTACATTGGCCAACACTGGAGGGATGTGCCATCCCGAGGGACCTTCACAGGCTTCAGTGGCTTGTGCAAACCTCCTGAAGTTCGACAAGGCCAAGGGCAAGGTCCTGCCCGTGGGTCAGGGCAGCCCCAAGCACAAACACAGGCTGAGTGGACTGAGAGCAGCCCCGAGGAGAAGGACTTGGGGGTGCTGATGGTTGGAAAACTGCCTGTGAGGCAGTAATGTGCACTCGCAGCCCGGAAAGCCAACGGTGTGCGGGGCTGCACCCAGAGCAGGGTGGGCAGCAGGGCGAGGGGGGGATTCTCCCCCTCTGCTCCACTCTCGAGACCCTCCCCTGCAGTGCTGTGTCCAGCTCTGGGGCACCAACAGCAGAAGGACACGGACCTGCTCGAGTAGGGCCAGAGGAGGCCATGGAGATGCTCAGGGGGCTGGAGCCCCCCCTGTGAGGACAGGCTGAGAGAGTTGGGGGGTTCAGCTGGCGAAAAGAAGGCTCCGGGGAGACCTTAGAGTGGCCTCCCAGGGCTGAAAGGGGCTGCGGGAAAGGGGGGAGGGACTCTTGATGGGGGGAGGAGGGGATAGGGTTAGGACTAGGGGTGATGGTTTTAACCTGACAGAGGTCAGATTTAGATTAGATCTAGGGAAGAAATTCTTCCCTGTGGGGTGGTGAGGCCCTGGCCCAGGCTGCCCAGAGAAGCTGTGGCTGCCCCCTCCCTGGAAGGGTTCAAGGCCAGGTTGGACGGGGCTTTGGGCAACCTGGGCTGGGGGAAGATGTCCCTGCTCACAGCAGGGAGAATGGAACTGGGTGGTTTTTAAGGTCCCTTCCAACCCAAATTTATGATTTTTAAATGGGCAGGGGAAGGACAGACTTAACAGGAAAAACATTTCCCTTTCTAAACTTAGCCTTCTCTTGGTTTCCACCCAAACATCTGTACTTCAGGAGATCTGATTTCACAGGTCATTACCATTGCAGTTATGCATATGGGATAGTGCTTGTACCACCTGCTGCTCAGCCAAGTATTCTCTTGTTATTTGGAGCAGGATCATGCTCAGCCGAGTCCTGCACCCCCAGGTTTGTCCTGTCTGACCTCCAACCACTGCTTTCTGAGTGCTTTACCTAGCAGAACTCTACCAGGAGTTCTCCTTGAGGTGGTTTGTTTGGTGGAGGTTTACAGTGCTTAGCAATTTTATCAGACTTCTTATGACCTGGGTGAAACTGGATAAATTATTTTCTTGGATCCTTCTTGAGTCAAAGAGAGAGGAGGAGGGAATACCTTATAGTCACAGACCATCTGGGCTTACTGTAATAACAAAGATCAGTATCTTTAAAAGACAGGCACACTAGGTTTAAGGTGATGGAAAGGGAAAATAGTATAAGGGAACATATGGAGAAACAAGTTGGTGAAATATAAATGAATGCTGTGCTAGCAGACTCTGCCTTGAAAGAGTCTGGTCTGATTAGTACTGAGCTGGCTGAGGAAAAAAACTTTAATCTTCAAACAGTTCTTACCTGCCCAAACTCATTTTGCTTGAATGGAAAACATGCAGGGAAGGTACAGGACTTGGGCTGTGCTGACATACAGGAGGAATTACATTTATGGCTCAGCCTAGGAGGGAGATTTCACTTCAAAGCAAATGAAAATCCACCTACAAACCCTAAATTTCAAGAGGGATGTGAGACAGGGTTTGGAGTAGGGGACAGGGTAGGAACTGGTAAAGCAGATTGCAAGGAGGCTTATGGTGAGGGGAGTGGGCAGGAGGTGCCTGTTCTTAGCAGAGTGTGATACTCCCCAGTCTGCATGACTGGTCCAGGGTCTTCTCTTGTGGCAAACCACATGGCTTTGATAATCAGGGCTCCTGGTTTCTACACGAGGGTGGAATTTGCCTGAAAATCTCATCCTAAATCTGTAGTTTGATCTCAACTGTTGTGGTAGGATGGGGGATGGACTGTGCTTTAAGAGAGAGAAATCCAAACGTTTTAAGTTCTGTTCCATGGCAGTTGAGTTTATCTAGGGTGTCATCATCCCCTTTCCTCATGTGTGGTGGCCATAAGGATTCTGAGGTGAGGCGCTGTGATAATAGCTCTCCCCAAATACTTGATGGGGTTGGCCTGCTCCTGCAACTCTGCCTCTTGTAGAGGAGCTCAAACCTCTTACTGGAGCGAAGCACTCGTGAGTCTTGGTGGAAGTTTGCACAGCTTCTTGTCTTCCCTCAGATGCAGGGGGTGAAGGGTGCACCCCTGACAGTGAGAAATGACCCCTCTCCTGTTTCCATGACCCATTTGAACTGTGAATGAGAATGGCAAGGGAGGGGGACTTCTATATAGGAAGGCTGAGAATTTGTGAGAAGTTGTGATTTCTTCTAGTCACGCACACATCTCGCATCAGCTTACTGCAGACAGTGTGAACTGTGGTGTGATGGTGAGTTTGCCTTTTGTTAGCTGACAAAGTGCCTCCCTTCTTCCTAAACAATGCAGCCTGAAAACATGATTTTTTCTGAAATCTCTTCTAGAAGTATCTTTATTTTGACAAAAAGTTACTCCTTTGGGTAAATAAAAGCTGATAGTGCAGTTTATGAAGGAGACCTGGATTTGCTCAAGAGACTCTGTGTTCCCTGGAAAGGAGGAAGTGTAATGCAGAACTGTGAGTCTCATTAATCACATGACTGCAGTGGCAGGATGGAAAAACCTTTGAGTTTTGACTGGGCAAGGACACACGCTGTTCTGTACTGAGAGCACCTGGCAGCAGTGGACTCCAGCAAGGGCAATAGTCCAAGGAAGTTGCCTTGCACTGAGCAAGTACCTGTTCTGAGTGAGCAAAAGGGCAAATGCTACAGCAAGGTTGGAGTTACTGGTCACTTTGTACTTTGTGACACGAATTCAAGGATTCTTCCATTGTATTGAACCATCTCTATCTAAAAATTCTCTATGCAGGCTCTTCAGAAGTGCGATTTTGAGTGGAGGGGATTGTTCTGTGTGCCCAGATAGCACTGGCTGCAAGATCAGGAAGGAGTATTGGAGCACTCGAGTAATGAGTGGAGGTTTGGTGCTCTGTGACCTGTGTAACTCTGACCTAGGAAGACCTCTTGGAAGCGAGCAGCCTGTATGATCCAGTCACGACACAGCTTTTTTCAACTTTACAATAAATATATGTTGAGGTAACACAGGTATCTCCCCAGCTGTTGGCATGACCACATTGCTTTTCTGGCTGGAGACCTCTCTGGTCACGGGCTGCTCTTGCTGAGTGACTGCTGCAGGAAGGAAATTCTCCGTGTTGTGGATGTGATGACCCTGTGCCAACCAGATGTTCCTTCTCCAACTGGTTTTGATGCTCTTTTTTGCAGGAGTGACCCCTGTGGTAGTTTGTGCTCCTTCAGATGGGTCTGCAGGTTATAAATGCGTTTTCCTGAGTTATGCTGATGCCTGTGGAAAAAAAAAAAGTGATGGAATTTTCTTTTTTTCAAAATGCAGAAGGGGCAGAGTAGCCTCTAATGATCAGAAAAGCTTTGTAACACTCTGAGGCCTGGAGATAACCAAGCTCATAGAAATGTAATTTGTTTTTTATCTTGCTCCTGTAAGACTGCTTAAAGTTTGTGGTGTTTTGTCTTGTTATTTCAGAACATGCTTAGATATAACAAATGAGAGAGTATTTCATGTGTGTACAGCACTTCGTGAGGAAAATTTGCTGCTTTAAACTGCTTTGTAGCCCATCCTTCAGCCTTCTCTGCTGGGCCAGGGCCAGGGAGCTTTGCAGAGAAGGTAATAAAGCACAAGGCAGTGTTCCTGAAAGGATGGTCTTTACTCACATTGTTACTTACCAAGGTGCCTTCTTAGAATGTGGGTTCTTTTTTAAAACAAGAAAAATAGGTACCAGCTGCAAAACCCTAGGAAGGAAGAAGGCTTTTTCAGGGAAGATGCTGTTCCAGCCTCTCATACATGTGCTTCTCTTGTGTTCGTTTGAACTATTTTACTTACTTTTGCAGAAACGACCCAAGGTCCAACAAGAAACCTACCCAAAGGTACGGCTTTACACGGTGGGTGAGCAGGAACTTGGTCAAACACCATGATTTCTAGAGCATTCCTGACCATGTCCAGCACAGCCCTGTCACAGCCTTTCCTGACGTTTGATGTTGTGCCGAAGGACTGTGCTGGTTCTTGTTCTGCATTTGGATTTGTTTGTAATTGTTCTGGTTTTGAGTGGTTTGTGTTTTGACAAGTTGCTTTTATGTTTTTATGATCTGTTTTTAAGAAGTCTGATGGAAGTTTCTGTGTTTTAGAAATGTTTGGAACTGGTTTTGAAATGCAGTTTAAATGCGGTGTGGTTTGTGTGGGTAACTTCTGTATTTTACATCAGTGTTACTCTTTGAACTGCAAACAGCCTCTTCATAGTAGGTAGCAAATGTAGTTGGTGTTCAAGAGGTAAGATTGCATGTTGGATGTGAGGATGTAATATTTCAATGATGGAAACCGGGAAATGTGCTTTGAAGTGGAAAAACTTTTCTTTAAAGCTTGCTCTTAAACCTTGGCACTAAATCTCCTACAGCGATTGAATAACATTAAGTTTGAAATTGTAAAAAGAGCTTGTGGCTGCTGCCATCCTCCATTTGACAAAGTTGTGTTAGTTTACTGTAAACTCAGAAGCAGCTGTTGATTTACCTGGTTTGGTTATGTCTTGTCTTGTTCTGTTGTTTCTGTCCCCGAAAAGTTTGCCTTTTTTGATTGTTCTTGTTTCATTTGTAATTTTTCTTGTAAAAAATGTTTCATGAGGTTTGCCCTTCAGTTTATAAATACTTTGCACCTGTTAGATGTAGTTTTCTTTTTTTGCTGTGTTACCTCCTTTCACTTGCCTGCCTTCCAGACTGCCCAGAAGAGTGTGACCTCATGTTCTTTTAAACTACCGGTCTCTCTGCTGCCTCCATCTCCTTCTCTAACAGACCGTAGAAACTCCAGGTTATTTGGAGGACTTGTAAAACAGACATGGGCTGATCTTCTGCAAAATGGCTCTTTCCAGGGGTGTTGGCAGGGCCTGCACAGGCTTTATGAACCCTTTAGGCGTTTATATGTGGATTTCAGAGAGCAAATTAGGTTTATTCATGGAGAAAATTGTACTATATTTTAATTATAGTAATTTGAATCTTTTGGTGACACTTTTGGCTACAGTGATTTTAAGGAAATAAAGTTTAGGTACGGTACTAATGCATTCCAATGCTGTGGTTCATATATTTTGTTATTTTGCCCTTCCGTAGCACCTTTCAAATCTGGAACAGGACAGGAGGAAGCAGCTTTAAAAAGCGGGCAAAGTTTGTCACTGTCCTAGATGTGCAGTGACTGAGGCACCGAGAATGGAAGTAATTTGTCCAAGGAATAAGCAGTGAAGCTTGGAACAGAGCCTGGTACTGCCTGACTGCACCAACTCCTAGATAATATTGCCTCTGTTAACGGAGTAATCCATATACAACAATTTTGTGGGCTGGGGGGATGTCTTTTTTTTTTTTTTTTTTCCTGATGGGTTGTACAGGCATGGCTAGTGCATGCCCAGTGTTAGGGCTTTGTGTTGATAGCTGATCTTCTCCAGTTAATAATATGTTCTTAATGCCAGCACAGCCTCTCATGTGACTTTTACCACTGTAGATTTTGCTTGCAGAGAGTCTTTCATAGAAAGAAAAGGTGATGTCCCTTGGCAGCCATTGATTGGGTAGTGTGGGGGTTATTAGCACATGGTTGTCTTTTAAACCAGTGAATCCCACATATTAAAACTGAAGAGACATCTCTGAAAAAGGAATCGTTTACTTGTTGTTCTCAGGGCAATTTTATGTGCTGTCCAGGTTGTTGTCGTATCTGTGTAGTCCACCTGCTAACACACATAAATGAAGGAAGATGATTTGCTTCGAATCTCCCTGTTCCAGGCAGTTTGAAGAGGCAAGTGGGACAGCAGGAGCCTGACTGCCAAGGCTATTCCCCCCTCCCTTGTGAAAGCAGACTTTATCTGATACTAAACTGCTAACAGACTGGCTCTGTGAAGGCCCAGAAGTAATGCAGGCCTGGTGGCAGCTGTTGCAGTCACATACTGCTGGGATAGTGAAGCTCTGTCTCAGCCAGTGATCGATGGTTGCTGCTGATCAGCAATGATAAAACGGAGCAGGAAGACCACAGGCAGTCTGGTCCCTTTGCTGTGCGTGAGGAGGTGTTGCCTTTTATGCATTCAGTGATTTCCATGCTAGCTGTCTTGATTTTTGTTATATATCTGTATGAGATTATTATTAAGTGATGCATAGCATTCAGGATGTTATTAGCCTTCTTTTTAAAGCAGGCATTCTGTTGCCAGTTCAGCCATGCTGAAAAAACAAAATTATTCTGGACAGGCAGCACCTTACCGTGACAGCAAGATGGTGTGTCTACGTGTGCTGTGTCTCAGACCAGCTTCTCTGTGCTGGAGGACCTCGGGCAGAAGCGGGTGCCTCCTCCCAAAGGGGTGTTTTGTGGCCTTTGTGGATGTAAATCTCTCATGTGAATGAACACTGCTGTGGAGCTGCTCCGGGCTTTGTAAAGGCTTTAGGCTTCTGGGCAGCCTTATTGCTGAAGATTTCATTCTTTGACATTGCAACCGTGATTTGTATACGCTGAACTGTAGAGATACTGCAAGGGGAGGGAGAGATTGTGTATTTAGCTTTTGTGGAAGGATATGTTGCATGTTTGCTGCTGAAGTGTAGCCAAAGGCTCTGTTCCTGATTTTTCTCTATATTGGAATCCAGCAACATCAGATAAGACTGGAAGAGACTGTTTTGTGCAAGCCCTGCGTGAGCTCTGTGATGAAATATCTTACAATTAAAAATTTAATAATGTTCGTCAAGGTATTTTAGTCTAACAGCAGTGGCTAGAAAACAGGGAGTCTGAAATTAAACTACCTCGTAGCTTTTTCTGCTGTCCTCTCAAAAGCTAACCAGCTCATCCCTACTTTTGTGCTGCAAGGTAATTCTAAGCGGAAGAAATTATGTCCTGAGACAAGAAACAGTGGAAGCTGATAATATTCCCCCTTTGGTTTGAGAGGATGTCTAGTAACATGCTGCTTGCATCCCCTGCAAACCAGGTCTGGGCGGTATAAATAGATTATGTTTGGCAGTTGGTGGCACTAAGTGTGGGGGGTTTTACCAGTTAAAAAGGACAGCAATGTGCTGTGAAGTGTCAAATGGCATCGTGGGGCTATGTCATTATTGCCACTCAGTGACTCTGCATCCAGTGTGCTCAGATTGCAAGCAAAAAGGTGCTTTTTCTGGCTGCCAACTTTACTGACTCCATCTGGGATCTAAAATTCAAGCTGTGTCTTTCCTGGCTCCGTCGCTAATAATAAAGATTCTTCATTTGGAACTTAGTTAAACAAAACTGATGCTGATGCATGAGCTGAAAGAGAATTCAGCTTTCTTTCCTTGAGATGTGTGGGCTAAAGCACTAACAAGTAGGAACATAATAATTTTAATCTAGAAGGTTATCAGACAATTTAATAGACACCAGCTTTGTGGAGGAAAAAAAAAGGTATTTTAGCATAACAAGCATGTTGATCGTACAGCTTTTCAACAAATGCTCGAAAGCTGATTGAATTTGGTCAGCTAGGCTTCTGCTTCCAGACTAGCCAGTAATAGCTCATTACATGTTGTTAGGAAGCTTTTCTGCAAATCTGGGGAAATTACATTTGGTATAACATATGGTATAATCTTCAACTCTCCTTGGGAAGTGAAGTCTGACTACTCAGTCAATGAATTGCCATATTTTTATCAGCAAAATGGATGTGCAGCTGTGACATACGCTTTTGAGTGATGTAACCTTTAATGTCTTTGGCAAATACCCGCATTAGCAGTCTGTTCCTCTCCATTTACATCTCCTCCAGAAAGTCATTACCAGCTGAGATTATACTAACACTTTCTGTCGTGTAGGTGTTTCCTCCTCTGATGCTATTGAACTGTCAGGGAATAAAATGCCTAATGTTCTCATTTTCCTCCGAGGAGACAGAGAACAGAGCTTGTGCTGCTGCTTGTTGTACAGAGGGAGGTGGTGCGAAGTGTATGGCGCTGTGTGTTGTGAGTTGGAAGGACGTGCTGTGCAGGATTGTTTGCTCCACACCGCCTCCTGCGGCTCCATTTTACTAAAGTCGTGGGGGAGGAATATATTGGCTAAATTATTTTTTGTAGGCATAATATTACAGTGCTTTGAAAGGGTGGAGGCAAGCGGTGCTTCGCTTTAAACACGCACTGCGTATATTGGCAAAGGGTTCTGTTTTCAGCTTCTTGCTCCTTATTGTGCCCGTTGCCTCCGCTCGCTTGATTCTTGGAAATCAATGGAATCAGTCCCCAGGGGCTGCGTGGCATCGGCAGAGCTGGCCGCAGGGCTGCTTTCCTTTGCTTTTTTTTTATGAGATCAACAGAGAATCAGTTCTTGCAGGGCGCTCTGGGATCCCTGTCGTGCCAGCCCACTCCCACTTGCTGCTTTTTAGTATTTATTGAAGCCTCTCTTCCCTAGCTCCTGCCTCCAGCAGTCGGGCAAAAACATGCAGGGAAATGTGGGCGGCCTTTAGGGTGCATTCTTCTGTGGCCCAACACGACTTCCCTCATCGCTGTCTTGTTTTTTTTTTTTTTCTTGATCTCTTCCCTTTATTGACGCTCAGGAGTATCTTTTGGCAACTGCTGATGAGAAGGAGGTATCTCTAGTTCTAAAGATGGGCTTAGGCTGGAGGTCACACAGGCCCGGAGCCTGAATGGCATCTCACTGATGGGTTATGGTGGAAGCTGATAACCAAAACAGCAGTTAAAGCTTTGATGTTTATGACCCATGGTTATGACTTATGAAAAGTAGCATCTTAAGTAACGTTCTTCTCCTACAATGGGAAACGCCTTTTCCTAAAGTGTGAACTTAACGGCATCAATTCAGAGTTGCTAAAAACATTTCCTTGAAGAGAATCACTTGAATTGGATAGCTTGGAGTCCATCTCTGGTGAGTTGTGTTGCTGCCAGCCTACATTTGTTTCTTCTAACAGCATTATTACCTTACTTTTAAAGCCTGCAGTTATGGAACATAATGATAACCCTCTTACCTCCTGACACATTATGGCGTGAATACTTAACTCTGGGCATACACTGGCGCTTTACAATTTAATTCTTCCAAACAAGGAGTGAGCACGCTTCGGTTAGGAAAGAAATAGTTTAAACCTGTCACTAGGGAACCACAACAGTTACTGTAAAAAAAAAAAAGGGATATGGCCTGAATTCCCAGGGACAACTGGCTTTTAAAAACAGACACACAACCCCCCACCCCCCAAACCTGCTAAATTACCAGGCTGGATTTCCTCACTGGCAGGCTTCTGAGGGCTGCTTGCTTGGCTGTCTGCTCAAGGATTAGGAGAGAGCATCTCCCTTATCGTTTTGCACATGCTGTACCATCTGTCCTAAATCTCCCTTTATAGGGGTATGGATTCCAAATGACATTTCTTTCTTAGGAGATAAGACATGTCTGAAGATTCTTGCTAGGTATGGCTGTAGTGCTATTTATGTTGCAAGGGTTTGTTTTGTTTTTTTTTTCCCCTTGTTCTGCAGCCAGAGTGAACTTTGGTGAACCTTTCTGGTTTTCTACACCCAGACACTGAGAAAACATTTCATGCTGTAGTCCCTGGGAAATACAAAGTCCCCCTGTTCTATTGTGTGTTTGCTGCACAAAGCAGGTGAAGATGAAATATTACTAAATTCAGATGTTAAAAGGACACAAGAGATGACTTTAATCTTTTATTGTACATTATAAAATGTTTATTGCTCTGTCTGTATCAGAGGTGTTGACCTCTCCCTCTTGGTGATGGAGTATGTTTTGGCAAAGGATCCACTGAAGAGACCTTTGGGGTTGGCCTGCCTTCTGAAACCAGCACAAGGGAAGCCCTTGCTTGTTCACCTACACAGCTGCAAGCAGACTTCCTAGTGCCTTTCTCTCAAATCAACTATTTTAGAAAGGCTGGTGACAGTGGAAGAGGATTGATGGCTGAATTCTGTTACTACCAGCCCATTTCTTTGCAGGGACTCTTAAACCAGGCTCATCTGAGTGCAGGTTTGTTGTAATGAGATTCAAACCCTACTCAGGCCAACCTATTTGATGGAACAAGTAGGACCTTGCCTCATCCCCTAGTGTGCATATGGAGTGGTCTTGTGGAGTAAATAAATAAATACAGACACCCCACAGCACATGACAAAGAGTAAATCTTTTCCATGTGATGGACTTGCATCTACCAGCTTCCAGAGCACCAGCAATCCCGGGGATCCTGTCAGCTTACAAACAGCAAGCACTGAATAAGAGAGAGGAGAATGGCAGCCCCTTTCCCGTTCGTCATTAGCCTTGTCCTGAAGGGCTGCCTCCAGCAGATACCCGGCATTACAATGTCACAAAAATAGTGCAGACAGGACGTGTAAGGAGAACCAGACCTTCCCGCAGGAACCCTACTAGAAGAAGCAATTTAAGAACTTAAGCCCTCAGAAAAAGGTCCCTTAGGCAAGAGCCTTTCACAATAAATAGCTATTGCCACTGGAGACCTTGCATAGCAACCGGTATCGTGAGTTTTTTTTCTTTTTTTTTTTTTTTTTGCTGACTGGCTACATTTTTATGGACCTTTTTTATCACACTGGTGGTGGACTCAGGCCCAGCTGAAAATACCATGAAGAAAATGGTTGAATTTTATCCTGGAAGCTAAATAACAGCTTCTGGTGTCCCCTCATACTGGTCTGTGCCTCGGTGTTCGGCGTGCCCCGATTATCTGAGATGAAGAGCACCAGTGTGAGAGAGGAGAGACGGCAACAGTGGAGACGTGTGCTGCAGCCTAACTGGAGAACAACCAGGGAGGTTCTCACAGTGGGAATGGAAACTGGGGTATGCCTTTTTTTCTTTTTTTTTTTTTTTTTTTTAAAAACCCAACACACATCAATGGAACAAAGCAAGCTGGGAGCACACAGCAACCAAAATCCGGTTGCTAGTTGCGTCTGTGATGAGCTTTCCTCCTTTCTTGCTTGGAGAGGAGTGACGGTGACTGATGCCTGAGCTCAGGTTAATACTGTCAGGATGTAGTGACAGTGAGACAAAACAAAGATACAACGAAACCTTGTACATTTCCAAAGACAGGAAAATTGTTCCAGAAGACTGAACGTGAGGGTGGAGAGGAGTGAGTGAGAAGTTGCTCCAGCCCAGGTGATTCACGAGTCCAGTACAGGATCACCGGCAGCAGCTGTCTCACTGATGCTTTTCCATCCTAATTGTTTGTTTGGGTTTCAGGGTTGGTTTTTTTTGCAGGATTTCTCTTTCTGGCCAGATGTTTTGCAGAACACAGACAAGGAGGTGTGTGCCAACAAGTGACAATCACTAGGTCTCTTTCTAAATTGCTCCAACAATATTTCACCTCCCTAGTCATCAAGGCTCAGAGGCAGAAAGTGAGAGTGAGGAATGGAGTCCATCTATCAGCTGGCAGGCTGTCACGCTTCAATGATATTCACTGAGGGCTTGTTTTTTGGAAACTAGAAGAGAAGAGGAGACAAAGGGAGAAAGGAATTGCTAGAGAGGGGAAAAAAACCAACATCAGAGATGGGTGCAGTGTGCTGCTCAGTTTTTAGTTTTCTGAAAACTCTTCTTCCCATCCCCTCAGGATAATGACAAAGTTGAGGCTTTAGGGTTGCATGGTTCATTGCTGTCTGCTTCTGGATGAGTGTGAATTAGTGGGCTGTTTCAAATAATAAGTAAATGTGAAGTGGTTGGGGGTGTGCCAGAGTACAAGTTGGGAATAGAAACACAAGAAAGTTAAATTAGTTGAAATAATTTGGTATAAATTGCAGGCTTGAGTCCGCTGGCATTACAGATACGGCAGCCCTTTCACATCACGTGTATTACCAGCCACGCTCCTGCTGATCAGTTAATTCAGTTAATTGCAAGAGTAATATCCCCTTTACCACATGCACCTAAGGGCTGCTGCGGGGGCAAGGACCCAAGCAGCTCAGGGCCTGCAGCGTCGCTCAGTGCATTTTTCTTCCAGAGATATTCAGATATTTCAGAAATACGAATTGAAATGTGTTTTACTGATGGACATGCAGGCTGATCCGGAGGTGGGAGCGAAGTGCTGGTGTCCTGATGTGTCTGGCCGGCTCAGACCACTAACGAAGCCGTGGTACTGGCGTGCGTGGATGTGAAGGGGTGTTTCCTTTCTGCATCCCGACTGGAGGGATGCAGAAACAGAGGCTGCTTTTTGGGTAATTTAGCTGAGGCCCTGCTGGAAGCTGATTGTTTGCCCTGTGTCCCCCCTACACTGCGTGCCAGCAGCTCTCACCTTGCTGCGGAGGAGCCCTCCGCTCTGGTGCTCAGGAGTGCTGTTCTCCGAAGCGCTCTTGACTTTCTCCTTGCTGTTATTTGGCTCGTTGTCTTTGATGATATCGTATTGTCTGCAAAACAGGGCGATCACCCCTAACAGGAAAAAGCATTAGTGATCACACAAATGAGCTCGGCCCCTGGAGTCTGCAGGGATCAAGAGATCCTTTGCTTGCCAACTGGCTTTGTACCTTCTGGCAGAGATCTCAGCAGCATTCACAATTGCTCCTAAGGATCATTTTCTAACATGGCTAGTCAGCCCTCTGGCTGTTTTCTTCTCAGTGCCTAGTTCCATGCTAAACTAGTTAGAAGGATAGAAGATTAATTATATTCCAGCTTCCCTGTCATTAAATGGGACAAAGCGTTGTAAGCCTCACGTTTGGATAGCAATCAACACTAACTGTGGGGTTAAACGGGATCTTTGCTTTGCAAACACGTGAGCTCCTGGAATTTCTGTTTTTGTGAAAACGTGTCCTCTAATCTTTCTCCTCTGGGGTGAAGAGAAGGAGTTGGAGCTGGCAGATGAGAGGCAGGTACTGTACCTGCCTGCATGTGATACAAGCCAGGGCCTTTTGAGCAGCAGGACAACATCTGCAAATATGCAACAGTGACGACAGCAAAGCTGCCAGTGGAAATTTCCTCCCACACAGGCAGGCACATGAAGAGAAAAGCAGGGACAGCCATGATACGTAAGAAGACTGCAAATGTCCTTCTTGGAAGCTTTTATATGACATTTTGACCAAATAACTTCTCTGCCTGCAGATTCCAAACACAGAGGCTAAGACAACCCAGGCAGATGCTGCTTCTCCCTTACTGAAAAAATATTCCAGCTCTCCTAATAGCAAAACACATGTAAAGCTTTCACCAGATCGTCACAAACTGCTTTACAGAGTGAGATGTTGTTATGGCAGCTGCCCCCAGGTGTGTATACACAGTGGTCCAAATTCTTCCTTGCGTATGTGAACAAATGGCTGATCCTAGGAGAATAGGTTAACATCTGCCACAGTCACACCTCCTGTGAGTTCTGATGGTAAAACTGAGGCACGAAGAAGCAAAGTGCTTTGAACAGTACCAGAAATAGAGACAGCACAAGAGCTTGACTCTTGTCTCAGCTCAGGGCCCTGGGCACAGACAGGTTCCAGTCTGCAGTAGAGAGATTTTTTTTCCCCCCCCCCCCAC
>NW_020799130.1:2615483-2628698 GCF_003259725.1 Athene cunicularia
GTATAAGAGACAGCCCCCACCCACTTCCCTTTTTAAATGTGAGTCATCTGTCTAGAAGGGAAATTGTGGTATTAGCAAATTCTTTGTTCTGACTGATCTGAGTTTTAGATTATACTACAGTGGGAGATGAATCAGTTGTTCAGTCACTTCATGTAATTATTCATGATTGTTTTTATGGCAAAGCATTTAAATTTGAATGTGTGCAACTAAAACTTGACATAAATGCTGAACAGGTCATAGACTAGAGGTTTTAGAAACCTTTTAATTTAGTTTACGTTTTAATTTGGTTATCATCTTTAGCAATAATTGCTGTCCAGTTTCTGGAAATGCAAATAACGTGTGGAAACTTGGAATTTTCCAAGGGGGGAAAAAAAAAATAATTATACGTGGATGTGATTTGGTGTCACCCGGATTCACTTGGAAGAGGCCTTGCAGAACTGTGCAGGACATAGTTAATCCCTCCATCCCCCTCTTTTGTGACAGATCTCAGATCAGTGACTGGTTTCCTCTTTGAATCTCTCCCTGGGGGTATCTCAGCTGAGCAGAATCTAGTATAAATGGGCCAAATCTCCTGTTGGAATTCAGGATTGTTACAGTTTACAGCAGCAGAGAGGACAGACCGCCTTTGGAGAACGTGACATTATGCTCACCACTGACACCGCTCAGTACTGGGGGGGTGGGTTTCTCTCCTGACAGAAAAACTCTGTGTGTGACTGTTTACATGCTCTGCGTGTGGAAAAGTGGTTTGGCTGGGACAAGAGGACTAAATACCACGTGGCAAAGGTTGTCTTATGGATCATAGATTTACCACAGTGCTAATTTCCCCTCCTGCCAATTTCCTGGGGTCACCTGAACCATCTCCCCTTGGGCAATGTGCTCTGTGACTCGCGGGGAGCAAATGTTGTTTCATTAATGTTTTCCTTTGCAGCAGAAGCAGCAGCTGACTGCCAGCCAGGGGAGGCTGGGGCTCTAAATAGAAAACAAACATGTGCAAACTTTATTTCCCATTAACTCATGCATGTAATTTCCAAACTGAACAAGCTGAAGAGTTGGCTACAGCCACTTCAAGCATGCTAAGCTGATGGAGCAGGAGTCAGAGGTGTTTTCCTCTCCCTGTTTGCTAGCTTAAAACATAGGAGTGAGACCTGGCCTACAATTTGCTGTAAGCTCTGTTGAAATGTGGTCCCAGACTTACGTCGGAAAACTCTTGGTTCTCTCTGGAAATCTAATTTATATATTTGTACATATTACAGACAGTCAATAGAGAGGGATCTTCATATTAAAGGAGCACGTTTATCTGATGCCCTGTTGGAGGCTGTCTTAATGTGAGTGCCTAGCTATGCCCGTCACATCCGCCAGCAAAGTGGTTTTAGGATGATTTTGCTGCACCTTCCACAGCCCTGGGTGCTCTCAGCTGCAGCTGAGTGTGGGGTCTTGCTTACAAAATCAAATACTACAGTGGCCGTCTTGTAACAGAGCCTCTACTTGGATTAAAAGCATTAGTGACTGCAAGGTGTAAGGAGGGCTAGGGTGGAATTGCAAAAGATTGCTAAAAGTTTGGCTCCGAAGCACCCTTTTGGATAGCAGTTTTCAGCTAATGCCAGTCTTTCCTCCTCCCACCATCCCAAGCTCATGTAGAGTTTTCCTTTCTTTCAGTCAACGTGTTTCTGCTAATGCCCCCCCCCCTTCCTATTAAATACTATTCTTTGTATTTTAACAGCGGATGTTGAGAGGATCTGGGTTTATTGGTGTTTTGATGTTTGGGGCCATTTGTTCTTTCAGTGCTTCCGTTATTTTAATTGATTATGAAGTGGGGTTTACTGTATGTGTAATAGTGGGTGTTGAGACTGAGACTCTTTAAGTTTCTGTTTTGCGTAAGAGTTGGAGTCATATAATAGCCAGATAATTACAGTGACTCGCGTGATTTGAAGGGCTCGAGGCATCCTGTTGAATGGCTGAGGGCGTTATCACCAGTGCATTCTGAAAAAATTGAGATGACAGGATTAGCCATGGGAAATTAGGCAATTGGTTCATCAAGTCCATTGTCTACTTCTTGCTGGAGCAGATCCGACCACTGATTCACCTGCCTTTGGCACTGCCCATCTTGTGATGCTGTAGAGGGCACTGAGGTGCCCTTACAGCTGGATGGGCAGTACTCTTTATGGGAGGAAGGGTTTCTATTCGGGTCTCACATGATTACACATTCAAACCGAGCAAGCCAGCGGGCCTTGGGAAGGTGACATGCTTTTGACAGAAAGATTGAACTGACCTGCCCACATAAACAACACCACAACAATGATGAGAATTTCCCCCGCTCGCAGCTGTTGGTTTTTCTTCGCCATCTCCTTCATTGTCACCTCATCTGCACAAGGGGAGAGAGAGATCATGAAACCTGACTGCACGGCTTGGGCTGCACTGGACACTGATTTAACAGTGTCAAATCATCAGCACGTCGAGGGCAAAGCTAGTGGGGAGGGAGTCCTCAGCCCTCGGTCGTGCCAGCAGCAGAGTGTCAGCTGCTCTGCAGCGACTGCCCTGCACAACCTGCAGGAGATGGGGCGAGAGAGGAGCAGTGAGACAGGATCGACAGGCAGCGACCACAGAGGAGCTGCCAGGGGGTAAGTCCCCCATGTTATCCAGCCCCGTGGCAGGTCGCTCTGCTCTGTGTCTGGTCTTTGTTAGTGCCGTCTGTGCCTGTCACAAAGCCTTGCATGCTTCAGCAGTTCCTCTCCCAGCTCCGGAGTGTAGAGCCTGGCATGATATTTTTCAGTGGAGCCATGGGATTCAGAAATGAGTCGAGCCTTTTTGCAGGGCGTAATGCGCCTCCTTGGCTTCAAAGCACTAAGAAGATTACAGTTCAGGCCTCCAGGGAGGGAAGCAGTGCTTCTCTTAGTGCTTTTAGATGAACAGCAATTCAGTATTTACAGACACCAAATCATTTTAGCAGAAAAAGTCAAGAATTCACAACATCCTAGGAACCATGTCCAAAAGCCCTGCAACAGGCTGGGTCCTCAGTAGGCAGGCAGTAACCCTTTATATCCCAGACCCCTGTACTCCCTAGCCCTGTTTGTAGCAGAGATTCTTGCTGACAGAAAACCTTCAACAATCTGGTTTGGCTTAAGAGAAACAAGTGAAGGAGTTGCCAGTGAGGAAGTGCCTGGTTTCCTCCATAGAGATATTCAAAACCTGTTCTAGCTGACCCTGCTTGAGCAAGGGTCTGAACTAGGTGATCTCAAGAGGTCCCTTCCAACCTCAACTTTCCGTGATTTGGCAGAAATACTTGAAATGTAAGAAAAGTGGGTGTCTCTGGGTATGTTTTTTTTTCCCCTTGCTGTCCTGGAATCCAAGCATAGGAGGCTCAGCAAATCCCCCAGGTGCCCTGTGAGCACAGTTGTGGTGTGCCCGGTGCCATCCAGGGGTCTAGTTTCACCTGAGTTTGCAGGCTGCTCAGGAATTTCCCCTGGCATTTTCCATTGGCAAGGATGCTGGACACACAGCTCCCAGTCTGGAAACCTTCTCCTCATTTTACCTGATAAACCTCAATCTGAAATGGGGAAAATGAACAGCCAGCCTTCAGTACATCTCCCTGTTGCTCTGGGCACCTGTCAGCCTTGTCCGCTGGGCACACTCAGCTCATCCCACTTGTCTACATGGGGCTGTGAGAGGGCACTGAGCCCTGTGTGCCTTTACCCCAGTTATTTGTGTTGCATGGGAAACTGCTTTCCTCTCTGCAGAGCCCTACGCTGCCTGGGCTCCCAGGGGCCACACAGGAACTCACCCACACTTGCCTTTATTTTTAGAGGCTAGTTTCTCAGCTTCCCTGGGGGTCTTGAAGAGGACTGGCTCACTGGCAGGGCTCTGGCCTTGGATGCTGATGGACTGGACATGCACAATGTACTCAGTGTCCTCCTCTAGGTCCCAGAGGGCACAGGAGCGGGTGGTGGTGTTCACCTCCTGGATGAAGCGCAGCATCCGCACGTCCTTCTTCTGGAAGCCAAGAGAGGAGAGCACAGAGTGGTGGAGAGGCCTCCCGTGTGCACTGCTGTCATCTAAGACCACTGCTTCCTGCCCTGTCCACCACGGACGTGGAGACTGTCAGACCCTTTCCTCCCTGCAGCCACCAATATGTGAAGTGCTGCAGCAAAGAGGACGGGAAGCCAAGTTCCCTCCCAGACCACGAGGGACAGGACAAGAAGAAATGGGCTTGAACTGCAGCAAGAGAATTTGGAAACTGAGGGGAACCTGGGGTGAAGATGAACATGACCAAAACTGGGTAACTGGAGGCACCGTACCTGTTGGGAAATTGCAAATCCAATGACAACTTCATCTTCTAGAACGTCCCAAGTCACAACGGCTGAGTTGGCTTTCAGGTGTTTGACTGTGACATTTACTGGAGCCGACGGGCTGTCTGCAAGGAGGGAGAGCAGAGCCTTTACAGGGGCAAAGTCCCAGCCACGGGCAGGAGACAGAGCAAGGGCAGGGAAGGGAGCGGGTTAGGACCTTGCTCAGGGTCCTTCCTCTGTATGATTCTGGGTGTGGGGCCTGGAAGTGGCAGGTACCCCCTGTCTTAGTTACCAACGAGGTTCTGCTGAGAATGTGAGATGCATTGGACACATGTGAAATAAGTGACCCTTAGAGAGCGTTTCTTTTGCCACAGCAGCAGACCACTGAGCAGCTCATTCATCTCATCCTTCCCAGCCACATACCACGTTTTCTCTGTTGTTTCCTCATGCGGTCTGACAGTGACAGCCGGGAGGAAATGCAAAATCTGCCTTGGAAATATGAAAACTGAATGCTTTCATGAGCACTCTGGAGGCTTGACATTCAGGAGTAGTGAATGGGAGTGTTTCTTTTGCTTTCCCCTGTTAGTCTGACAGAAAAAAATTTTTATACACGTTTTGCAGCTGCTGGGCTGTCTCTGCGATGGTCGGAGGACATCCAACAACCATCTGCTTGCAGCTAACAGGGCAGAACACGCTGCGGCAGCACGGATGGGCCATTATGATGGCAAAAGGGCAGGGCATGAAAGCAGTAGCCCGAGGCTCCGTGTTTAGTGTTTGTTCCCAATTCCAGAGCACGGGGTGGATCTGTGTAGCTGCCAGCCTTGGCAAAAAGTGAGGCGGGCTGTGATGTGCCAGCTGGGTTCCTGCACACCCTCACCAGGAGCCTCTTCCCAAGGGAGCTGTGCAGTGCAAAGCCCTTCTCAGCATCTCAGGGGGAAGGTTTTACCTTCTGGTGCTCTGTGCAGCAGGCTGGGCCCCTGTTCCCTCTCCTCTGGTCAAATTTAATTCACAATCTCCAGCTTGTGCCCCAAACCCGAAGGCATTACATGCTGATGGGACTGCTAAGTCTCTGACTACCCCCAGGAGGTCAGCAGGGTGAGGAGGAGTCAGTTTTTCTGACTCTCATCAGAGAATACTACTTTTATTGCTTTGTAACCATTGCACAACACCGCCCTGCTGGGGCTGGGGCTGAGGTCAACAGTAAAAGAAGGATGCATGTGTGCACGTCTCCAGTAACACTTGTTGGATTTATAGTCAGTCTCAGCCGCCTGAATGTGGCTGAAAATATTCTAGCTGTACTGTCAGTGTCTCCTAACAACTGACTTCACTCCTGGTGAATGTTCCCCTGGGACAGAGAAAATAATGGGAGGACAAAATTCCCCAGCTGAAGGTCAGTGCTGTTCCACACTTGGCGGAGCGATCACCTTATTCCTTTCTCTCCTCCCCAAACCCCCCCCCCCAGAGTCCAGTCTGCGGAGCTCCTCTTTCTAGCAGATGGGAGACCCACAGCCACCAGTGAGACCCTCGGGAACAGGACGCCTGGTCAAGCTGCTGGGACCCAGACTTTGGGTCTTCAGAAGGAGGAGCAGCAAGCAGTCGTGGTCTCTGGGATTTCATAGGGGAAGGTGTCCTTCCTCTCTGGAGTAGGTGATCCAGTCGGTGTTGACCCAGAGCACTCTCATCCCTCAGGGGCTGGCCTTCATGAAAGGAGACAGTGGTCTCCAGCCAGCTCTCGGAGAACGGAAACATTTATCATCCTCACCCTCCACGGCAGCAGCCGGGCCAAGGACACACTGGGCAGGAGAGATGGATCGTCCTCAGCCTGAACACTCGTCCCTTCTGGACTCAGCTCCCTGCTGTGCCACAAGGAAGGGACGTGGGTCTGCACCTCCTCACCTTCCCCCGTGACTGAACCCGTGTGCCAACCGGAGTAGGATCTAATTTTAGGAAGGGGCAGTCAGCAGATGGGAATGCGTACAGGGAAGGTCTGTGAGTCATGCCTGATGAATTTGCTAGAACATACGGAGGACATGATGGAGTTGAGAGATGGGAGACAAAACAGTCTCCAGCTGCAGCCAGGCACTTCGCCCTTCTCAAAGTACAGCTGTACAGTTAAATCCCGGCATGGTTGTCTTTCCCGGATATTTTTAGGAACTAATTTTTTTTTTAGGAGCTAGCACTGACTTACCCAGTTTAGGTTGAAGAGGCCTTTGAAAAGAGATGAATTAACCCCTCAGGAACAGAGGGGAAAAAGCTTCAGGCTGGGAAAAGGGAACATACAGCACACTGCACTTGGTGCCTGAGTCCCCTTGGAAATCTGTGACCTTGAGGGAGGCACAGCATAAAAAGTGTCTTAAGTTTCCTGATGACATAAAATGTGGGGGAGTCGGGGAGACCTAGCGGAGCTGGAGAAAGAGCAAACAACCTCTCTGGTGAGAGAGGGTGGAGGCTGCGAGGAAGAAGGGAAGCACTTGGCCAAGCTGCAGCCCAGTGCCCGCAGCCTGTAGAGCAGGGCTCTGGGTGTAGGCAGGGGAGGAACCAGCCGGTGTGGATGGTCGAGAGCACTTGAGAAAACCAGATCTGAGTGTGCCTTTCCTTTCAGTGCCACACATTAGGACTAACTACACCTAAATCAGCGGTGTCAAACCAGTCTAAAAGCGATATGAAAAGCGAATTAAGCAGGGCCTTTGACAGAAATGCAAAGCCAGGAAAATTCGTTTCCTGCACCTAGAGCTGAGTGAATAACTTGGAAGCAAAATTTTAATCCATGAGGATGCTTTTCTCCCTGTTCCCAGGAGATGCACGATGAGATCATGACTTTCTGAAATCTAAACACTGTTCCAAGATATTCCACACCGCTTTTGGCTCCTTGGGCCAGTTGCGGCTCTTGGTAGTGCCAGGTCAGGTGGAGAAGATGTCATTTCTGTTTCCCAGCTGGCTGTAGGGGGTCAGCATCTCTAGCAGGGCCTTGAGGTGCCAAAATCCCAACCTTTGGTTCCTTCTAGTCATACGTAACTCCTGGAAATTTTGCTTCTGTGCCTGCGGCAGCCAGGGAAAAGCTGCTGGTGTTGTGGGAGTGGGCACAGAGGGTGGGATGGCCCCAGGGGCTGTTCCTTCCCTGCGGGCGAGATGGCAGGGAACATGCTGTGCACCAAACCTTTCTCAAACACGTTTACTCCAGAGACGCTGAGGACAGCACAGCCCTTGTCTGGTCCGTAAGGGACCCATATGGTACAGGATTTCTGGTTTAGCAGTTTAGCTTCATCCCAGCTCAGAGGCTGCGATGCCTGCTGGAGCAAATCACAACTCGCAAACTGGCAGAGGATCTGTTTGGCCAAATTTGAATCAGAGCTGTGTGAAAAGCTGCTCCCGTTCTCGTGTCAGCAGAAATTGCAGCCCCTTCTTTAAGGGGAAGCCCTGATTAATTAAGATGCAAACATGATTTTTAAATGTGAATGGCTGCTTCAAAACCGATCATGCTTAAACTGTGTCTTGTTTCCTTCCTGCAGGGACCCTTTGCTAGGTGAGTCGTGGGACCAGAGCCCCCAGAGCTGTGTCCCAGCCCTTCCTCCCTCCTACCCACCCTGGGCCTTTTGGCAAGAGCAGGTCAGAACCGCCTCCGCACAGCAAGGAGGCATGAGCGATGAAGATTACCCTTAATCCCCTCTTAATGCTGAGAACTCCTTCTAGCCTCTCATTAAACGCTTTGCTGATTATTAATGGACTTTTATTTGAGAGGAAAAAAAAAAAAACCCAAAACCCCCACACTTTACAGCTTTGGGCTGATTCCTCCCTGACTTTTTATTGTCGACACAGTGGCTGCTGGCACGGGGAGGAGGAAACCACCTGCCTGCCCCTTATGTTGTTTAGTGTCAGAGCTGTAGTAGGGATGGGATGGGATGGGATGGGATGGGATGGGATGGGGCGCAGGTTTGTCTCCATCCCACTGCTGCCACCACCCATGAAGGTGGGGCCGCTGATTGAGGGTGGTGGGGTGAGCAAAGGGGGTGTCTGAGTCACTGAGATGTCTTGCCTGGCACCTCTGGGATTGGGGGGGGGACACCTCGGCTGCAAAGACATCACTGGGAGATGCTCGGAGCTCCTGGCTCCTCAGCCACAGTCTCTCTCCTTGCTGTTGTGTCTCGCTCTTTTGAAGCTGCTCTCAGTTTGCACCTTCTGCCCTGAGCTCTTCTGGGGGGGCTGGGGGTGGGAGCCAGCTTGCTGCCTTTAGCCATGCAGGCTGGGGGGATCAGTGCTTAGAGGAAAAGGAAGAAATCTGCGGAAATATCACAGAGTCCTGTGGTCAGGCTGTAGGTTTGGAGTTAGAGCATATTCCTGGATTTATCTCCCCAGCCAAGGGGCCCAGCTTAGCCCCAAAACAGAATTCAACTGTCCTGGAAACTCCAGCCACTGGGAAGTGCCTGGAGTGAAAGGCAGTCAGTTCCTCCGTGGCTAAGGCTCTGCTGTAGTGACAGCAGTTCCCAGTTCAGTTAGCTCCTCTCCCAGTTCAGTTAGCTCCTCTCCCACAAGCGGCTCCTTTCCTGCTGTGAAAGGCTCAGCTCAGCAGCCTCAGAGCCCCCAGACCATGGTCCAGCGAGCAGATCGCCTGCCGAGGCTCTGAGGCGGCTCCTTCAGTGCTGTCTACCAGCAAGCTGTGAGCCCTTCCTTGCAGGAACCAGTAAAAGTCAGCCTTAAATCCCAGTAGCAATTTATTCCTGCACCTCAACCTTCCCTGGGGACGCAGGAGATGGAAGGACACGACCTGCAAGGGGCAGGAGCATCCCGTAAGGTCCCGTGTGATGTTCTCGGCAAAGCGCCGCTGCCGCTGCCTGAGCGTGGGTACAAAAAGACCCGGTTTTGGTGCCTTCCTGAGCCTTTCTTTGCTCTCCCAGCACGGCTCCCTTCAGCCGATAGAATTCCTTGTCAGCTTTATGGGGTAAGGAGGAAGGGCTGGCGCTGCCGTTCAGCCTCCCCGAGGGTTTGAATGAAGGAGCCTGCGGGGGAGTGGGAGGGAGCAGGGCCCACCGCTGCCCTCCCGCTCCCGGCCCCCTGGCTGTTTGCTGATCTCTGGCAATTTCGAAGAGCAGAAAAACCAAGTGGTGGTTCTTCAGTCTGGGAAAGAAGCAATTCTTTCCTGCTGACCTCCTGCTCCCCTGCCCGATCTCGGTCAGCCCTCTGATTCCCCAGGAGTGCCTGAATGTGCAGGAAATGCTGTCAGGGCAGATGGAGACTTTTCAGGGAGCACAGAGCTGCTCGCCGTGTCCACCCTGGCCATCAGGAATTCCTCGGGGCAGAAGGAAGGGGTGTTTCTACTTTGGAGAATGTCCGGTGCTGCCAAACTCGGACTCCCTGAGTCCCAAAGCTGGGCAGGAACCGCTTGGGTCTTGCCAACGCCACGATCTGGGGTTTAATGCTGCCAACCCAGAGCAGAGTCATTGCTGTGGCATGTTTTATCCAGGGCCCAAACGTCCTGGGGGAGGGCTGGGTACTGTGCTCTTTTCTAGCTTTTCTCAGCCCACATTTGTGTGATATTAGAGAAATAAGAGAGAAATCTGTCAGAGGCAGGAGGGGGAGCAAGGCCTGGAGCTGGAGCCGGTACCCAGACCTCTCCCAGGAGTTCGTTGGCTGGTCCTGACCCAGCTCTGCTCTTGTATCCAACCCTCCAATTTTTCCTGCACACACAAAGATTTGCATGCTCCGCTGCTCCATACATTTCTGCTTTTAACGGAATTATACTTGAGTCAGGCCTTAATTTGGCCTCTGGCTACTCTATAAACCAGAAGGGGTTTATTTAACAATAAATGCCAAGAGGATGAGGCCATATTCGGTACCAGTCCGTGGGTACCACTCCACGGAGGCTGCTTTTGGATCCTGCCATGGCGCGTGTGGTTACCCTGTGCGAGCGCGTCCCTCTCCGTTTCCCACATGGATGTTCCCAGCAGGAAACGGCGTTTGGAAGCGGATGGCGCAACCTCGCCTGCTTCGCACACTGACGTCCCTGCTGAGAGGCTGACAGTGAGGTTAGAAACCTCCATATTTCAATTAAATCTCTCCTACGCTGAACACAGAAATCAATAACGTGCTTACGCCATCCATCAGCTGGCCAGGAATCTCCGTGGCCTCCGGGAAGGGGCCGCTGCGGGTCGCTTTGCCACCTCCAAAGGGCTGTCAGCCCCGTGGCTGCTTCCTCCTCCGTGCTGAGCCTATTGCTCGCTTCTGGTTGTGATCCTGCCAGGCCGTGGCTGAGCTCAGTTCCCCGGGCCCGGAGGTGGGGGTGAGTGTGCGCGGCGAGGTACAGGCCAGGGAACAGCATCCGCGCTCCGACTGTCACCTTCGCTCTGCTCCCCTTCCCCCCTGCTGCTGGTGGGGCTGCCTGGGGAGGGGGTGACCACGGAGACCTGTCTCAGCAGAGGGAGAGGAGCAGCGCAGGGTGTGGGGATGTGCTGAGCAGAATCCACCCAGGTGGTTTTGACCCTTTTTGGGCAGCGGAGGAGCCGTTAAGGGGCTCCTTGCATTGAAGGCCAGTGCGGGTCCTGTGAAGGCTGAGAGCTGGACGAGGCTGAGCCGCGCTGGAGAGTGAAGCACCTTTCCCCTCCATCCCACAAAAATAAACCTGACCTGAGCTGCTGTATGCACCGGCACCTTGCAGCGATGCTTTTTTGCCCCAGCACGTTGCAGGGGCCGTGGCCTATTTTGGGGTCTTTCATCATCGTTGCGCAGCTCACCCTGCTGCTCTCACAGCCCTTAACAGCCGCCCTGCGCCACCGAGCCCAGCTCATCTCGCTCTTCGTTAGCTCTGCCTAACGAGGAGGGGGCTGCTGGCAGCTCGGACCGTGCAGGCTGGGCCAGCCCGCTTCCAGAGCAGGCAAAATTGTATTTCTGACTTGGCAACCATCCCGAATGTTGTCTCGGGGCCCCCCTGGAGCAGGCAGCCGCAGGAATGAGTTGGAGAGCTTCACCCCCAAGGCACTGGTGGGATGCTGAGGGTGTTTAGTGGGGAGGTTATTTCTGAGCTGCCATGTCCTCCCGGTCCTGCTTGCCCTTCTCGGTCACCTTGGCATCACCTTGCCAAGAAATTGTCCTGACTGGCCAAACCTCCCTTTCAGAGCAGGGCTTGTACTTGGTGCCACTCACTTGCCAGCCCCTGCCGCTGCATTTGCACCAGTCCTCTCCCGGGCACAGCAGCTTCAACCTTTCACAACAGGCATTATTTTAAACCTACAGGCATGAGCTCTGGGGCCAAAGGGGAGGGACTGCCGAGGCTCCATCGCTGCCTGACCCTGCTGGGGATGATTTCCTCTCCCTGGGCTTTTCCAGTGACTCTTGGCTTGCACACCTTCGTGGCCTCATGGCCACACATCGGGCTGGGGACACAGAGCTGGTAACAATGCTGTCTCTACCTCCACGTGACCTTGGGGAAAATCACTCCATACCCTCATTCCTCTTTTCCCTCTCTGAAAACCAGGGACAGCACAAGTTCACAGCCTCGCCGGGGTGTGGGGAGAGCACATCACAACCCTTGGCAAAGGAGACCACAGAAGGAGGAGGCAGTGAGGGTGCGTGGCACGACACCAAGGTCACGCAGCTTCGTCAGAGCCCAGAGCAGCATCTCCTGCCTCCCCACCACGCGCCGTAGCCGTGAGCAGGGTCACTCTCCACCTTTACGGAGCTGCCCGGCCCCGATCGTGGCACGGGCACCTTAGGGCACAGAAATGCTGCCTGTAAGACAGGAGCAGAAGGCGGTTATGGGCAGGGACACAACTCCATGTTTACTCTCAGTTGCTGACTGAGGTGATTCAAGGATAAGGAAGAGCAGGGGAAGTGGCCTAGTTTACAGAAAATTGAGAGGAGGACTGTGACAATTGCAGCCACCTCCATTGTGCCGCCGTGTTTTCCCCATCGCTCCCTCCGTTTGGGAATGTTTCCTTCATCTCCCCGGGTCTGTCAGTTGGGAAACGGCAACTTCAGAGCGCCGATGTCTGTCCAAGGACGCGTCTGTCAGAGCCGAAGGCATTCGGGGGGTCACTGCAGCCCCGGCGCAGACAGGACGGGGGTAAATGTAACTCCAGCAACTCCCGGGGCTGGCTCGGTGCAGGAATTTCCACTCCCCGGAGCTCTGCATCCCTAATAGTCACCCCCAGCCTCCTGGAATGCAAGATATTCTAGCAACCAGAGTTTTGCAAATCAAAGCAGCTGTTCCACCAACATCTTGCAGCCAGGGAAGGAGACAGCCCTCGGCTGACTGACTACCCAGAGTCAGGGAGGGCGTCTGGCTCCGGGTGGGAAGCACCCACTGAGACGTAGCACCCACTGAGACGTAGCACCCACATGCGGGGTGCTCGGGCGAAGGCTCAGCCCGGCCGATGCAGGGGAGGAGAGTGGACCTGAGCACGTCCTGGTCTCTCTCCAAAATTAGAGCTACCTCGTGGGGACCTTCCCGAAGGCTCCCCCACTTCGGAGGACGTGCTCAGCTCGCAGGGGCCTGCTTCGAAGCGGCCGGGATGGGCCGTACCCCGGGAAGGGGGGTTCCTCCGGGGCGGCGGTGCCTCCTCGGGAGCTCCAGGGCCCCACGGACAGCCCGGGCTGAGCAGGAGCCGGGGAAGGGGATGGCCGAGGCGGACGCGCCGCGGCGGTGGCAGAGCCCGTCTGGTTTTGCCTCCTCTGCTCCAGTTCAGCCCCATGACACGAGCGGGCGCCGCTGCTGGGGGGCAGAAGAGCCTTTGCCTCCCCCGTGCCCGATCTCTTCACTCTCCCCGAACCCATTTTCATCTCTACGAGCCGCCTTCCCCGGGGCCGCCCCCGCCGGGACACGGGTTGGGGGCGAGACCTCGGTTCTCCCGGAGCCCCCGGGGCTGCGTGTCCAAAATCCTCTTTAAACCCACAAAGTCCCGGTCGGCGGGTCAGCGATGCCCCCCCCCCCCCAAAAAAAAAA
>NW_020799130.1:2628748-2631224 GCF_003259725.1 Athene cunicularia
GCAGCGCGCCGATTTATGGTAACCACGCGAAGGGAATAGAAGCCGTTTCCCCGGCTCGGTGACCGGCTGCCAAACCGTGTGACGTGGGATGAGGGGACCCTGCTCCGGCCACCACGGCCTCTCCCCACCCCTCCTCTGCGCCACGAGCCCTCCTGCCCCCGTGGGGGGGTTCAGCCACGCTGGCCTTGGGTGGCTCCACCAGCTCCGGTAGCCACAGGACAGGGACTGCAGGTCCCAGTACACACCGATGGGTCTGACTGGGAGCACTGGGGCCACACTGCGGGTGGGAGGTGACGGGGTCTGGGCCGTGTGTCTGGGCGGCATCGCTCACTCGCTGTCTGTCCGGGCTGGGTGTTTATTTGCTGTCACCTGCCAGGGAGCCCGCCGTGGCCTGTGGGCTCCCGGCGGCGGTGGCAGCAGCGGGATCCTCCCCCGCCGAGCTTGGTCCCCACGGTTTGGTTCATGGACTGGTCGTTTCTCTCCGTTCTGCACCGGCCGTGGCCACAGAACGGCGCCGGGCAAAGCGGAGAGAGAATTGGGACTGAATCGGGTGTGACGGGCCCAGCCTTGGCTCTTCTCCTTCCCGCCCTCCGGCCGTGGTTGTGCTTGTGGGTCACAGTGAGAGCTGGGGTGTCCCTGAGGGGCCCCCTCACCGCGGGGAGATCCCGCAGAGCTGCCGGCGTCTCCCCATGGACCGAAGCCCCTTCGCGGAGAAGCGACAGGCACCCACGGCACGAGAGAGACCCAGAAATCCTCCGCTAGGGCCAGGAGACAGCCCTGTCCTGCCACATCCCAGCCCCGCATCGTTCCTCCGCTCTCTTTCCTCAGCCGGAGACGATGACAATTCCCAGCGCCGTGTCCGTGTCACCGTGCCAGGGCCGTGCCCGTGCTGCACCCACCGCAGGGCCGGAGTGCTCGGCTGCAGCCAGCTGCATCCCGGGGAAGCGCCCTTCATCCCCTGCCTGGCAGTAGATTAAAATTTCATCACTTCAGCGGTGGAGAAGGTGCAAGGAGGGGAGCAGAACCCCCAGGCTGGCGATGGGGCTCAGCCCCTCGCCGGAGCAGCCCGCACTGAGCTTGGTGCACACTCCAAATCCAGGCACACGTGGCCGGGCTCAGCTGGTGGAGCTGAGATAGGGGCGCAGCCAGGCAGGGGGGGCTGCAGGCCGGGCTCCTGCCTCCCCTGGGCCTTCGCTCGCCGGAGCACGAGGCTGGGCAAGAGGCTCCGCCAGGCCCTGGGCTCCTGTCGGCGTTTCCTCCGTGGGCTGCACACCCGGAGCGGGACCACAAGACCCCGGCTCCAAGCGCAGCCGAAGCGGCCTCAGCTGCGGGCAGAAACGCAAAGCCAAGGTCGTGCCTCCATGCTGCCGGCAGCAGCATTTCCCTGCCTCCGTGCGGGGAGTCCCAAATCCCCCGGCAGCCGCGAGATGGAGGGATTGTCACATAAAACCAGTAACTCCCCGCAGCTGAGCTGCCCGGCCGGGCCTCAGGAAGGTGCTGCCTGGGCTGGTCCCTGTCCTGGGCCGACAACGGGCCACAGCCGGGCCCCGGCACACGGGACGGCCGGTGTTTTGCCCCAGTTGCTCCTGGCAGATGGGAGAGGATGGGTCCTTGTCACCACGCTACCTCCCAGGCTCCCACAAGAGGGTTTTTGATGTGTTCTGGTATTTTTTCCAGAGGCTGAACACAATTAACATCCTAATTCCCTGGTTTTAACTTTCCCCCTTTCCAAAAAAAGGGGAAACGTTTGCTCTTTTCCAGCCCCGTGATGTCTGCCACCCTCAGCACGTTCCTCGGGACATCACCAACAGCACTGAGGTCCCCGTGGGGGGATCAGGTCCCAGCTGTCCCCTCATGCGTGTCCCTTCCCTGTCCCTTCTCCTTTCCCACATTGCCAAGGCTTTTTGGGGTGTCCTGACCCCCCCAGTCCCCTCTGGGCTCCCGTTGCCTCCCTGTGCATTGCAGAGCCTCCTCCACCTCCCCAGCCCGTACCAGCACATCGCTATTCAAGTCACGCGACGCCCATCGCGCGTCCCCGATGTGCCAATTAAGTCACAGCTTTAATTACGCACTTAGGCTCGCCAGTCGCTCGTCTTCCCTCTCGCATCACCAGACGGACACCTGGGAGGCTGCCAGCCACCCCCCTCCTTACACCCAGCCCCTGTTTTCTCCCACTTCATCCCAAATATGCTGGGCCGGGCTCTAGCAGGAGCCGAGCACCCAGACCACGGCCCCATGGACGGAAAACTCCCCAAATCAGCGCTGTGGGGCCATTGTGGGGGTCTCATTTTGGCCCAGGCTGCCTCCCCTGCAGCCCGTGAGGGAAATGGATGTGGTGTGTGGAGCCACCACAGATGTCCCCCAAGAGGGACAGTCCCAGCCCTGGGGTCCCCAAGGGTCGATGGTGGGACAGTGGGATGTTGGCAGATCCAGGGGACCCTCTGCTGTGGCTCCCCAGGAGATTCTGCACCCTCAC
>NW_020799130.1:2642162-2645470 GCF_003259725.1 Athene cunicularia
CACCGCATCTTGCCGGGGGTGCCTGCGCCCCCCTCCCGCCCCGCCACATCTTGCAGAGGGTGTCTGGTACCCCCCCCCCAGCCCCTTGAGGAGACCTTTCCTTGGGTGTGTCCTCGGCAGCCCCTCTCTCTCCGGGGGTGCCCGGTTTTGGGGGGAATCCCCTGTAGCCCCCCTGCCCTGGAAGTATCCTCCCTGGGGGTGCACAATCACACTTCTAGGGGTGCCCGCTTTGGGGGGGGGTCCTTGCAAACCCCTCTCTGGGTGCTGAGCCCCCCACGGGCTCCCCTCCCAGCAGTGGGAGCTGTCCTGGGAAGTGGGGAGGGGGCACAGCCCCCCCCTGGGCAATGGGGCTGGGTATCGTGCAAGCCCCGGGGGGGCCCCGACTGGGACCCCTGAGTGGGGTGGGGACACACAGACCCTCCCCCGGGCTGCTGGAGTGGGGATGGAGCTGGGGTGGGGGGTGATGGAGAGACACTGTGGGGTCCCAGCCTCCCCTTGACTGGGGGCGGGGGGGTTCCAGCCCTACTGGGCTGCTTCTCCTGGGGAGTCCTGCTTGCCCTGCGATCCCGAAGGACGGGGGGGACTGGGGGTGCTGAGCCCCCTCCCTGTGTTGGGTAGGACAGCAGCTGCTCCAGGCACTGAAGCCCTCCGCCCACCCAGGAAGCCCCCTGTGCCCATCCTCTCCCCACACAGGGGTCACAACACAGCCTGGGGTGAGGGCAGATGCTGGGCGCCCACCCTGACCCCCTCCCGGCCCCTCCGCGCTCCTCGGGGTGACCCTGGCGGGATGGGGTGCGCTCGCTGGGTCCCCCAAGGGTGTGGGCACCCTGAAGTGGGGAGGGGGCCCTGAGGAGAGAGTCCTGTGGCCCCCAGCCCTCCCCGGGGCTCCAGAGCCATCAAATATTAACGGAGGCAGCGGAGGAGCTGAAAATATCCCTCCCTCCAAGGGAGCTGACCCAGATCCGGCCAGCCCCAAAGCGGGGCTGGACCCAGAGCCGCAGCCAGCACCCTGCCAGGGCCCAATCCGGCCCCTTCCCCTCCTCCAGGCTGCTCTGCCCTCCTGCTGCCAGCTATGTATCCCCTATATATTATGCAAATGAGCTATAAGGGCTTATTACGCAAACGCGAGGGGGCTGGCGCTGCCCAACGCTGGGTGGTCCCCGGGGCTGGCCCCGAGGGCTCAGAGAGGACAGAGGGGATGGAGGGGGCTGCATCGGCGTCCACCCGGGTGTCGGGGGGCTGCCAGCGAGCGCTGCCCCATCGCTCTCCCCTCCTGTAGTGCAGAGGGACCCCCCCCACCCCGAGCCAGGCCAGGCACCTGCCCCGCTCCAGCGCTCGCCCCCTCCCCGGGACGGCCGGCGTGTCTCAGCAGCATGGGGAAGCAGAACAGCAAACTGCGGCCCGAGATGCTCCAGGACCTGCGGGAAAACACCGAGTTCTCCGACCTGGAGCTGCAGGGCTGGTACAAGGGCTTCCTGAAGGACTGTCCCTCCGGCATCCTCAACGTGGAGGAGTTCAAGAAGATCTACGCCAACTTCTTCCCCTACGGCGATGCCTCCAAGTTCGCCGAGCACGTCTTCCGCACCTTCGACACCAACGGCGATGGCACCATCGACTTCCGAGAGTTCATCATCGCCCTGAGCGTCACCTCCCGCGGGAAGCTGGAGCAGAAGCTCATGTGGGCCTTCAGCATGTACGACCTGGATGGCAACGGCTACATCAGCCGGGAGGAAATGCTGGAGATCGTGCAGGTACCGGGTTCCCTTGCGCTGCTGCAACTCCCAGTCTGCGGTCCTGTCACCCTGGTGTGACGGTGGCCGTCACCTCCCGGGTTGGGAACACGCACCCCGTGTTACCCCCGGCACAGGGCTTGGTAGTTCCTGGGACAGAGCCTGTTGCTGTCTGCGGAGCCGCTCGCTGACTCTGTGGCTGCGGGGATCAGCCTACCCCGGGCATCCCCTGCTCCTTCCCTGTCCTGGGGACATCCCCTTGTCCCGGGGCGCATCCCGCTGGCCCCACTCACCCTGCTCCTGGGGAGGGCTGGGGACACACAGCCGTCCCCGAGCACCCCGGGGCAGAGGGACAGTGGTTGGCAGAGCGATGGGAGATGTTCTCCTTGCCCAGACCCCAGCCGGGTGGCATCGGCAGCAGCAGGGTGACTCGTGAAGCCATTGCGGTGACATCTCGGTGGCATCTCCTCCCATCTGCCTCCTGCTGCCGCGTTCTTCCTGCAGGGCTGCCGCTTGCATCCGCCCTGGCTGTGCTGGGAGCTGAAGCTCCCCGGAGCCCGAGCGCACAGGGAGGGTGTTAAACACCAGCCCAGCTCCCAGGGCAGCGAAGCCCAGAGTTCTGTCCCCCATTTCGGGTGAGCGATGGCAGGCGCCCACCTTGCACCCACCCTCATCCCCATCTCCCTCTCCCAGGCCATCTACAAAATGGTCTCCTCCGTGATGAACATGCCCGAAGATGAATCGACTCCAGAGAAAAGAACGGAAAAAATCTTCCAACAGATGGATGCTAATAACGACGGTAAATGAGAGGAGATGGAGGGGATTAAGGGAAAGGTCTCACGACTAAATCCGGGGGTCTTAGAAGGAGCCGCACGCACGCTGATTAAATGGCTCGCGTCCACTGGGGTGGCCGGGGGGGAGCCCCAGCAGCCGGAGGGGCTCAGGGTGTCCCCGCACCCCGGGAAGGGAGCCCAGGGGTGCTCATCCCGGGCGGGCGGGTGTCTGTGGTGTGTGCCGGGAGGTCTCTGGTCCCGTCAGCGCAGCCGGGATGGGGTGGTGGCCGCCAGGCTGAGCTGTGTCCCCCCCCTGTCCTCCGCAGGCAAGCTCTCGCTGGAGGAGTTCATCAAAGGTGCCAAGAGTGACCCGTCCATCGTGCGCCTGCTGCAGTGTGACCCCAGCAGCACTGTGCAGCTCTGAGCCCCGCGGACCCCCGCAGCCCCCCCACAGCCCCACAGCACCCCTTGACCCTGCAGCCGGCCACTGCCCACCATCCCTTGCCCGGCCCCCGCGGTCCCCACCACCGTGTCCCCACAGCCCCTCGCGGAGAGAGAGCTGGAGGCTGGGGCAAGGGGGAGCCCAGGGGGGACAGTCCCCATTGCTGGGGGGCTCCTGCACTGGCTCTCGACTGGGGGAAGGATGGAGGCAGGGTCTGCCCTGAGCGAGGACGCTTCCCCTCAGCACCGGGGGCGCGGAGCAGGGGGACAACCCAGCCCAGCGAAGCCACTGCTGCATCTCCAGTGGGCACGGGGACCCGGCCCAGGGGACAAAGAGCCGGTGGCTCAGGGGCCTCCCAGCACC
>NW_020799130.1:2645520-2656315 GCF_003259725.1 Athene cunicularia
TGTGTATAAGAGACAGACCCTGCACCCCGCGGTACCAGCAGCGCAGAGATGATGGAGGCGGTGTTGGCGACGGCATACTGCAAGGACACGGCGTCCCGGGGGTTGACCACAAAGCGGAGGACGATGCCGTGGACGAGGGCGCCGGTGATGAAGTTGAGGTGCCCGATGATGAGGAGGATGAGGCCCGTTTTCATGAGGACCCTTCGGTGGCTGCCGGGATCGAGGTGGCCTGGGATGGAGGGGAGAAGAGGGCTGGGCAAGGATGCTGCACGGTGTGGGGTGGCCGGCGCTGAGCCGTCCCTCCTGCCCTTACACCATGCTCAGCACAGTCACGGGGCATTTGGGGACACCCCAGAGGACGTGCCCCGTGCTGGCTGGGGGACAAGCAGGAGGTGATGGGGAGGGAGGCAGCCGCAGGCAGCCCAGGTATGCAAACCGCGGCTCCAGCCGGCTCTGCTGGGAGCGGGGCGGCAGCGTGGGGCCAGCAGCTGCGGAGATGGGCGACCCTGATGGGGCTGGGAAGGGCCGGGGCTCCCCGGAGCGATGAGGGAGCTCTGGGGGGAGCAGCTGCCTGTAAACGGCAGCTCCAGCGCTGGGTTTTGGCACCTGAGTGGCCACAGCAGCAGCCGGGCTGTTCCCCCATCAGGACCCACCCCAGGGCTGCTCTCCTCATGCACCCGCCATCACCCAGCTCCGGCCCTGAGCCCATCCAAACCCCCCAGCTTCCCCCCCTCCCTGCCTCCGTTTCCTTTCAGGAGGGCAGTGCCGGAGCCGCAGGGCCGGGCCACCCTCCCACCGCAATCCCCACGCCAGACCCAGACTCACCCACTCGGCACATCTTCACCAGGCGAGGATCGGGCCCCCAGAGCCCCTCGGGCTGGCAGCTGGGACCTGCGTGTCCAGGCTGGGACTGGGACCAGGACCAGGCCACCAGAGCTGCTCACCTGCTGCACCCCAATTCCTGTCGGACCAGCTCCCCGGGATGGACAGAGGGGTAACTCCACCTTCGCCTGCCTCCGCCGAGGGGAACCACAACCCCGTCCCCACCCCTGCACTCCCCTTGCTGCCGTGGGGATACACCACGTCACTTCTCCATCCATCCGATCCCTCTCCACCGCCCCAGCACGCTCAGGTCAGTCCACGCTAAAGCGATGGCAGCAGGCTGGGATCCGGCCAGGCACATCCAAGGCCAGGGGCTGAGGGTCTGGGAGGGGGATGCTGCTGGACCATGAGGCAGAGGTGAGCACCGTCAGGGACCGGGGATCAACCTGCAGAGAGAGGGAAAAGCAGAGGGGTCAGGGGAGCCCTCCCTGGCTCAGAGATCCTCGCTAAGCAACACTGAAAAAGCTTATTGCAGACACGAGGCATCAACAATTCCAGGGACAGCAACACAGCCCTGGCTCCTGGCCTCTCACCAGAATAATAATGTCCCACCTGAGCCCCCAGGCTAGACCTTGGCCCCTTCAGACCCCTCACACCTCACAACACTGGGAAGTTGGCTCGGCACAGCGTGAATCCCCGTCCTTTCCCCCCCATAACCTGTGCAGCGAGCACAGGGAACACTCCCAGCCCTGCCACAGCTTCAGGACAAGGCAGGTCCAGCCCCTGCAGCCACAGGTGACACACACCCTGTCCCCACGGCCACTGCAGGCAGAACAAGGCTGTCACACCCCCCTTTCTGCCAGAAGAGGAGATGCCGCCCTTTCCCCCACGCCTTGGGCTTGGGGCAGCCTTCACAAACGCTTAAGCAGAGGCAGCTGGAGGATTTCACCGAACATCGTCGGAAAGGACGAGCTGGATGCGAGTCGAATGACAACCAGAGTCTTTATTCAAATAGTCCCTTAGGATGTTTGCAGACATACAGACACACGTACATATTTACACTCTTACACACCTCACAGAGCTTGAACCAATAAATTAAAACAAAAAGAGGGCGGGGGATTTTTTTTTTTTTTTTTTCCTCCTTTTTCTTTTTTGTCACGTAAGAAACAGCAACTCCCCGAGGCGAGGCTGGGGAACCAGCTGGAGAATCGCAAACAGAAGCCAACACAGACACAACCCTGCCCCCAAAAAAATGCAACGACAGCAAGTGTGCTTTTCAGCAGGAGGCCATTTCATACTCTGGCTTCGATGCACTCCAGTTTGACTATTTCCTCCAGCCTGCAGCCCTCGGCTTGGGCACAGTGGCTCAGGGGGGCACTTGGGCTCTCGGCGCCTCTAGACTTGGGGGTCTGTGGGCAGGCTGCCGCAGTCTGAGGGTGGGGGGACTCGCACTCATCCGAGGTAATGTCTGGCACGTCGTCCGACTGACTGTCGGAGCTCTCCAGGTCGCTCCGTATGCTCTCAGGCTGGGCCAGGGTGATGTCCCAGGTTTTGCTGGCCATGCAGTCCTTTTGCTCACAGCTTTGGTGTTTGCACATCTGCTCCTGCTCGCCATCCTCCTCCTCTTCGTCATCGTCGTCCTCCTCCTCTTCTTCATTCTCTGCCATTTGGGTGTGGACATGCAGAGAGTCCTCTGTACTGCTGCCGCTGGCCAGCTGGTAGTGACTTGGTTTGGCTTCGATGTCCACCTGGATCTCCATGTTATTGCACTCCCTGCAAAAACAAGCACCCCTGAGTTACTGGGTACAGTTACTGGGTTCAACTGGGTTACCACTGGGCACTGCATCACTGCACCGGGACGATCACATTTCCCAAACATGAGCAGGATGCTGCTCATCACCCCACAGCATCTGGGAAACAGCAGCACTCGCTGCTCTCCTTGAGTCCTCTTAAGGGCAGCCAAACCGTCCCCAGGCTGAGCCAGGAACTCAACTGGGAAACCACCAGAGTCCCCACGAGCAGCCAGGAACAGACCTTGAGAGTCCTGGGCTGCAGATCCCCCCTCCTCAGCCTCCACACTGCACATGGAAGCTGCTCCCAAATTGTCCCCAGTTGTCCTTGTGTGCAAGTAAAAGGATCAATCCACTTGCCAGCTGCAGAGCTGGTGCAACTACAGTCGTCTCACCACCCACAGCAGCACCTTGCAGAGCAGATTTTTGCAGGACACCCACTACCAACACTCTTTTCACCACCACACGTCCTCCTACCTGTCCTGGGGGTTGTAGGAGCTGATGATGGAACCAGCCATGGCTCGAGTGCTGGCGTTGTCGCTGATAGCCCCCAAGCTGACCGAGTCTTTGGGGAAAATCTCCTTCTGGACATCTGCCTGAACTTCCAGCCTGCAGGAAAGAAAAGGATTTCTCAGAAATGCCTTCGATGATCCTTGAGGGGCACTAAACAGTCGCTGTTCATCATGGGAAAGCAAGAGGCCCTCTGTGCTGGCCCAGCTCAGCATGACAGAGTTTAACCCCAATGGTTCCTCTCATTTAGTCTCAATTTTGGCTCCGTTTCGGTAAACCCATTCTGTTTTCCATGACGAATGTAAAATTGTGTTGATCTCTATGACTCATGCAATTCCTGCGAAGAACAGGATTCCACAGATCTAGCACACAGCCATGATTATATCCTGGCTGCCATATCAACTCGTGTCTCTAATTACCCAGCGAACTGACTCACAGGCAAGTTTAGAGGAAAAGTGTGGTGTAACCTCCTGACTTGGAAAGCAGCGACCCTGCTTGCTATGGGCCACTGGAGAATAGGAAACATCAGGGCCTCTGGGCTGAGATCAGAGGACTGGAAGATCTTTAAGGCCACGCAGGCATCTCTGCGCTGTTCCCAGTTAAGCTGAAGCATCAGCTCTGCACTTTCAAGGAGCTCAGTAGGGACAGAAACTTATCTCTTGTCCTCCTCGTAAGAACCAGCCTAGCACTGACTCCAGAAGTAACCTGGTCTGCTGGGACTGGTTATTCTACAACAGACCAAGACACAAAAATACTAGGACACAACTCTCAGGTGCACCAAGGGCCACTCACAGTCCTGGGAAGCTCCCTAAAATAAGCCTGCTCAGCCAACACAGGCCTTGGGAGCCTCTGCCCTTTGCTGGCTGTGCCCATCAGTTCAGTTACCTGCTGTACTTGCCCTTGCCTCCCGAGAGGACCCCGCCGCTGAGGGTGCCTCCCGAGAGGGCAGCAAAGCTGGCTGTCTCGCTGTAGTTGCCCTGCATCACGCTGAGGCCGTCGGTGGGGCTCCCGCTGGTGCTCAGCACACTGGTCAGCCCCTCGATGCTGCTTTCGCCAATGCTGGGGTTCTTCAGTGCCCGCCAGGCATCGGCCACTGCGGGGAAGAGAGCACGGGAATCAGAATCAGCCAGGGAACTGTTGGGCTGCCACGGCGCTGGCAGAGCTGGGGGCTAGACAGCAGGTGCCTCGTCTCTGACTGCCTCCCTGCCTCCTCCTGGGCGAGGAAGGGCTGAGATTTTGCTTTGAGAGCTAGACAGCTGCTTCCACACTAACTGCTTCCAGGCAAACCCAGGTAAAGACAGATGTTCAGAGCTGGGAAGTGCTAAGATCCCCTACGCTTCATTAGAGGAGGCAGCGACAGGGTCTGGCTTCATCCTCTTCCCTTCACCAGTTATCACATTACCTGTGATTGGTCCATCATCTTCATCAAACTCGATTTTCACCCCCTTTCCGTTAGCAGTGCTGACTCCACAGCCCCCGCCTCGGCACAGAGAGATCGGCACCACACCATAGACGTAAGCCAGCATGATGGGGACTCCGATACCTGGAGAGGAGGACGTGCCGAGTTAAGAGGAGCTTAAAGTTGAGTGTGTTGGCACACAGAAAGGACTCTTGGGGGTAGGGACTCTTTTAGTTGTCTTTACGCTGCTTTTAAAGGTCCTAGTTCGTAACAGATAGAGGAGGAGCCCTCTGTGCTGCTACAGTGCAGAATGAGGGAACCCCAAGAGCGCAGACAGCCTCAGCTGAACCCCCAAGACATCAGCCACCAAATCAGTCCACGGGTAAGAGACAGCTCCGTGTGTCAAGGGACGCCACTAGGGGCTGTGGCACCTGGGCTGGCTAGAGGCCAACTCAAGCACACGAAGATGTGCAGCCTGGATGTGAAACGGAGGGATGCGCCCAGAAAATGCACACAGCAGCAAGTCTGCAAACTGCCCTTCGGCCACCTCATCTCACAGGGCTGGGCCACCCACTTGTCTCAGTGACTACTGGCCCACCAGAAGGGAAAGGGACTGCGCCCACTTACCAACACTGACAGCAGCGATGACGGGAGAGGCGATGACAGACAAGGTGACCCCACCAGTAATGGCCAAGTTTCTCTTGTGCTTAGAGGTTTTCTTTCCCTCATACCTGCTGTGGATCTGACGAAAGGAGAAGCACCAGGTGAGAACAGAGCCTGGCCGTGGGCAAACAACCAGCAGAAGACATTAATAAGCTTGTGATTTTACAGTCTCGTCAGCTGCATCAGCCCTTAAAGAACCTTATCTTGACCACAGATCAGAGCTAGCAGGTGGGTCTGTGTTTAAGAAGCAGCTACAAATACAGTGCTGACGTGCCATTTCTTCCCTCTCAACGCCTCCTTATCAGCACAGACACACAACAGTATCCCACAGTTCGGGTCAACAGGTCAGCATCAAAACACGAGTGACTTATGCAAGCCAAAGCGTGGTGCTCGGGGGCCAGCCACCGTCCCATCATCACAGGGTGTGTTAAAAAGCCCAAAGATAAGCCAAGGTTTAGAAGAGACAACTGAATTTTGGTTCTGTGAAATGAGCCACCCCCTGTATCGGTTCTAAATCTCTGGTCAGATGCCTCGAGTACAGAGAACGCCCCCAAAGCCCCGAATCCCTCAGCTCCAACCTTGTGTTCTCCACACTTACCTTCCTCCCGACGTACACAGGGATGCCAATGACCATCGCAGGAATGGCAATGCCAGCGATGAGGGAAATGCCTACAGGAGCACCAATCAACGTGCCCAGCTGCCAGAGAATCTTCTTTTTACGACTCCATGGCTTTTTGCCCCAGAATGTACAGCCAGAGGGGCTTAATGGAAGGAAAAAAAAAAAATTACATTAACACCACAGCAATTTCTAAGTGTTCCTGAGAACACCGAATTCCAACTTCCACAAGACTAAACCACAAAACTTAGGAAGCGGATAGACAACACAAAAAAAATGTTTCCCTCTTTTTTTTTTTTTATTTCCCCCCATCAAGATTAATCTGCTCATCCAGGTGATCATCACACTACTGGGACTATGTTTAATATTTGGCGTGCTAAGAGCTCTCAAATGCAACTGCATCAAGAGAAGCTTTTCTTGGCGTGGAAGAGCGTCCTCCCCCTACAGCGCGGGGAGAAAGTTCAGATCTTTGGGTCAGCGAAGAAAATTTTTCTGGCCGATTGGAGAGGCAGGAGGATGAAAAAGGCAAACACACGGACCGAACTCCTCCGAGCAGCTTCAGGGAAGCGCGTGCTGCTCCCCTCCTCACCTGAGGTAATGCAGATCCGAGATCTCCTTCATACAGAGCCAGCAGAACTCGCAGCCACACACCGCGCACGTCATGTGGTTACAGCTCCCGTCGTTCATCTTGATGATGTAAGCGCTGCAGCGCGGGCACGGCTTGATGTCATCAGCTACGGGGAGGAAGCACGGGGTTGAGTTGGACTCTGCTGCGAGCATGAAGCCTCAGTGAGGGGGAATCTCGAATCTCGTTATGAATTGAAACCTTTCTGTGCCGGCCGGACACCTTTGCTAACCACAGATAAAGCGGGGATGGCTGTAGCTTTAGTTTATCTTCAGAGCAAGAAGATAATATTGATGAGACGGATCCCACCAAAGCCATTTGCCTGGACGGCAAACTTTAAGAGTTTATTTTAACTTTAAGAGCTTATTCTAGCCTTGAACAGGATGTATTCCAGAGCATGTTTAAATGCTGGGAACAAGTCATACCTGCCCTGTGCTAGCCAAGGCAACAGCGTAAGAACAAACCATTACTAAATTGCTCCACTGAGGTGATTCATGAGCCAAGAACGACAGAGTAATTGGGGGAACAAGGCATCGGAGAAACTCCAAACCCGGCCTTCAAAAGCAGCCAAAAGGGGAATGGGGCCTGCAGCCCCACAGGGAGCCCAGTACAGGGCCTGCCCAGTGCCCAGTTTGCTGCTGGCAGAGCAGGACGAGGGTCCCTCTTCTCATCCTTAACTCAAGCATCATCTGATCGCAGTTATGCAATGGCTGCGCAGTGGTTCAGGGCTCTGCTGGCAGCCTCCACAACGCTCCACAATATGAAATCCAGCTGCTGAGGCCAGCTCGCACCTTATTAATCACTCTGTTGAATCCAGCAAGAACAGGGTGGGGAAAAACCACTGTCTCAAGAACCTCCCTTTCAGTGGGTAAGTGCTAAGCTCTTCCTGGCAGGGATCTGCTTTAAAAGGATGAAAAAAAACTCAGGAACTCTATTTTGCTTGCTGGTTTGTACCACAGGCTGTGGCAGTATTTATGCTGTCCATTATCAGGGCCCTCTAACTGGGGCGTGTTGAACCTTGACATACCACTAAGCCACCTCCGAACCACCCACGACAGCTCCGTTCTAAGTAAGCGCATTAACATTTAAACTCCTGACACAGAAGGGAAAGCAGGGCGTTTTGTTTGGGGGTAGGGTGGGACTTTACGAAACGGCCTTACTGCCCACTTCCAGAGTCAATACAGTTATTTTTAACGAACCCTAGCTCCGTAGACACAGCAGCTCCTACCAGGCAGCGCGGGAGTCTGTGGGTTGGCATTTTTTTCTGTCCCCGGTATTACTAACAGTGCACAGAGCAAGGCTCCCCACTCTCAGCTAGGCACAAATGCTACTCTTTACTACTGCAGCAGGCAAATTTGAAGTTGCAAGGCTAAAGACTGCCTGTTTGTTCCGGGTTTAGATCAGCCAGAAGTGAAAACATTCAAGATCAAAACAGCCACAAGCCTGGCTGGGGTGGATGAGGGGAGCTGCCGTGACGCGGAAGGACCCAAAGCACATCGTCACCCACTGATCTGTTTTGCGTTCTTGGAAGAACCCACCAGGTTTGGTCTAACACACATGAGAAGGGGAAATGACTCTGAGTTTCTCAGCTGTTCTCACCCGTGGCTGCTGGAGACCCTCAGCTGTGCAGCGTTCCCCGCAGGGCACTAACACTCCCCTGCTTTGACGGGACGGGGCTTTGCACACAGGTGGCTCTTTCTCAGCTTCACAGGCATAACTGCAGCACTGAGTAACCAAAAAAAAAAAACCCGTGTGAATCCATACCCGGCCCGGATTCTTGTCCGTAACTGAGGCCCGACGTGTGCTTGGTCCGTACTCGGAGCGTCTGTGCCCGCTGCTGGCGGGCCATGTCGCAGGTTTGGTTGGGATGCCATATCTGTTTGCAGTGATAGCAGAACTCCGTCTGGCAGCCGTCCCTCTCGCAGGTCAGCTTGGGGCAGCTGGCACAGCCGTAGGCAATAACCGCGTAACTGGAGAAGGAAGACACCGGGTGAATTAGTAAAAGACAAAGTTATCAAGTGACAGTCCAGTAAGCCTTTTAATTCAGGCTGCCCAGGGGTGGCACGGGGGGCTGTCGCTGTCTGAGCTGCCCTGCTCAAAGCAGCTGGGAGAAGAGCCGGGGCAGCGAGCCCGCAGGCTACGCCGAGGACATGTGCTTTGGCCCCCGGAGCCTGCAGAAACATTGCCCTGCGGGACAGGGCAGCCGGTGCAGTCGCTCAGCCCACTGCTCCCATCTCATTTCTTTCATCTTATTTCTGATCCCTGTCTGCTCAGCAGCCTCCACGCTAGACAAATTCCTGCTCTCTCCAGTCCTGTGGCTTGCGCTGCAGGGCCTGAAATTAAGTCATGCTAATTGAGTTACTTGGGGCAGATACCTTTTATACAGACAGCTTACAATATTGAATTCTCTCCTCAGCAACTGCTGGCAGTTCTCACTGTCAATTCACACAGACCAGATCTCTCTTGCTCGGTATGTCCCCTGCTAACAGCTTGTTTCTGCTGATCCAGGCTCCTAGGAAAGGCTCAAGCTGCTCTTTCCAGGCACCTGTGGCTAAACACGCATACCCCAGTTCCTTAGGACTGGCACGGGTGGATGCTATGTGGCCCGGAGGAGTCTAGGAAAGCTGAGGTTGTCCTGGGCACTTCTATCAACCAAATGATTCTAAACAGGGGATCAACAGGGGTTTCCACATGCAGCTATCTCAAGATCAACATCTTGATCTCCACAGAATTTCCTTTTTTAAAGAGCAGTGAAGAACAAAGCTCTGCCTCTGGAGTAAGGCAAAACTGGAGGAAAACCAACTGACTGTGCAAGAGAGGGAGGCCAGGTTCAACCAGCTCACTTTTCTGACGGTAGTGTGACACTTCCAGGAGAAAGCGTGCTGTGTACACACAAGTCTAAGCAGCACCACCAAGCACTGCTGCAGGAAAGCTGGCTTACAGTCATCTTAGGATGCGGCTGTTTCCACCGGCAGGGGCTGAACTCAGCAATTCCAGAAGCACCTTCCCGTTCTGTGACACCAGTGTGGCAAAGGGTATTTTTGTTGTTCATCCTCAATATTTTTGTTAGCGGTCAGAGGAGAAGAACTCCTATTTAAGGTTTTATATTTAGAGCTTGTGTAGCTCAAGTTGTATTGCCTCTTCTCAGAGGCAGCAGCGTGAGAACCGCTGAATGTGTCATACCACAATGATTCATATCCCGTGGGAGTTTGAGCAACTTCATCCTGCCAGTGTACGACATGATCGCCAAAGAAACAACAGCTCTGCGCCGTGCGCGGGGCCGGGAGGCACGACTACAGGGTCTCCACGTGCATCAACGGCTGCACGCTCCTGCACTTTTACTTTGGCTCCTTTCAGGAAGGCGCTTCACTGCCCCATCCTCCAAGGTCAGTTCTGGCTGCACAGTCACACTTCCCCCTGGAAAGGAGGTGCTGAAGCACCAAGAAATTATAGGGATGGCTCTCCAGGGCTCCCAGATCCCTTTCAAATAAATGGAGTTCAACTACCTTGGAAATGAGGTGCAGCAGCTCTGGTCACCTGTGTCTAGATGTGTGAAAATCCCCATTTAACCCCAACAGGGCACTCAGTTACTTTTTTTTCTGCCATAGAGCAATGCATCCCCTTGAATTTACTTTTTTCTCAGGGTAATGCCAATCTACCCAACACCCTGAAAAGAAGCCCAGCTTGCAAATCTCTTCTGAGTCTGTCTGAACAGCTGTTTCTAACTTGGGAGCAGAAAGGCGGGGGTGGATCGGTCGCCCGTCATCGAATGTTTGCCATCTGCACCAGTGCTATCTTCTGTAAACACAGCAGCTAATGAGCATGCTGCAATACGCAGCCTGGTTTCTGCATCTAGAAATCGCAGCAGGATTAATTGGCATAGAGAGCCCTCTGCGCACAGGGTTTACATGTGCTGCGTGCTGTGTTCGGACACGGGCCTCAAGGCTCCTTCCAGCCCCATGTTCCTCCCCCAGGGTGAAGCTCTCACGGCTCAGCCCGGGGCCATGAGTTTCACACGCCAGTGCCATCCACACTGGTTTAGCTTTGCTTCCCATGCCGTCACAGTGGGTTTTCCTTGTCTATGGCTCCAGGAGCTGCTTTTCCTCCACGACTTGGGCTTTCCGGGCTGTGGGGAGGCAGGGCAGTAGTGCAGGGTTACAGCCCTCGAAGTCCTTCCTTTTTCCTGCACAGCTTCGGACAGCCCCCGCTGCCTCTCACTGCCCACGTTCGTCACTCCGCTCCCATCCACGTCCCCTCTCTTCAGTTTCTCTCTCTGTCTCTGGCAACAAGTGAGTATTTGCCTTTTTCTGCCCTGTAGCTCGACTCTCCAGGCTCCCCTCTCTGGGCAATGGCTGTGTCCATGGAAGGGA
>NW_020799130.1:2656365-2658846 GCF_003259725.1 Athene cunicularia
GAGGGGGGGGGGGAGAAAAAGCTGCAAACATAGAAAATGATTTGTATTGCGATTGATGGCGCATCAATTGACCGGGGTTTCCACGGCAACACGCACAGTGTTGTGTTGGTCCTCCTCCTCCTCCCTGGCAGCTCAGCCTGGCTCTTTCATTTACGAAAGACTGCAGTACGCGTGGAAGGCACAGGATGCTGCGTGCCACGCACACCCAGGGTTTTGTCTGCCATCGCCCAAGCAGCCCCTCGCTGCCGTCACCTCTGCGGTGGGTGACACCCAGTGCCGAGCATCCCTGTGCCCCCAGCCCCTCCGCTCACCACTACTGTGGGAAAGCCCGCTGTAAATAATTCATACGCTGACTTTACATAAGCACAGCGACACCAGCTCGCTGGGAAGAATGAATAGGGTGATTAATTTCTCTCCCCGGCCGGAGGGCTGATTCCAACAGCCTTTGTTCGAGTGCTACAGACACACCAGCAGCACTGGTCCGGAGCTGCCTGGTCTCCAAAAGCCCCAGGGTCGCTTCTTGCTTCTGCCGGGCAGCTCAGGAGGAGGACACGTCTCCTGGCTCACCCGGCTGACCGGGGAGGAGGCTTTTGCTCACACAAAGAGCTGTGTGTGACACCAGTCCGCCCAAAGCAACGGTCGGATCAGACTCTGGCTGGGTTACTGTCAAAGAGGCAACGCCCTCCGGGCCGTGCTGGGACCAGCTCCTTCCAACCAGACAGCCTGGGTGACGTACGTCGCATTTACACCTTATCCTGAGCGCAGATAAATATCCCAGCAGCCAAAGAGCTGAGATTTGGTAAGCAGGAACTGGATTTTCTCTAGCTGGTTAACAGCAAGGGCATTCCCTCTGGTACAACCTGCTCTATCTCCTTGATCTTACCCCCAGCGCTACTGAAATATCAAAATCTAGCACTCGATTTTGCTTTAGAAAGGAGCAAAACTGCTGTTTGCTATTAACGTTGCTCTCTGAAGAAACAAGCCCTTATACAGTGATGCTCAGAGGCCATGAAATGGGTAACCTGAGCCAGGTTAAGCGATTTGCATAGGAAGGCTATTACAATGCTCTGATTAAATCTTCACAACCCTCCCACCAAGCTTTCCATTCTGACTACTAGGTCAGACTTTCCTTTCATGTTCTCGCTACCCAGAACTGCAATCCAAGCTGAGTTGTAGCTAAACTTCGCAGCACTTCTCTAAGTTTCCCGAACAAAGCCCTTTTCCAGGCAGCTTTGGCTTATGCTCAAATAGAAACCTAACAGAGTTCGTTTGAAGGAAAAGAGAAGAGAAAATGAAAGCAACATGCAGATAACTATAAAGTCATCAAGCTTGGCCGGGCTGACTTCGGAACAGACAGACATTTCCTCACTTAGGCAATGGATAATGAGTCAACATCACTCCCTGGTGCCATGGATTCACATCTTCTCCGGGAAAAAGTGACCGTTTACGGTTCCTTCTTCCCCACCATGGAAGCTGCAGGGTGTCTCCACACACTGACCCCACGGCTCACAGTGATACATGCGGCTGGGAAACTCCACACTTCCCATTTGTGCAGAAAATAAGCTTTCTTTTAAATTAGGGAAACAAGGGCTCAGCTAAAACCCCCTTTTGAGTCCTATCACTCATACCCAATTTGTCAGTATTTCCACAATCCCCAAGGTCAAATCCCAGCGCTCTAGCAAGACAGTAGGGACAGACAGAGTGTTATTTTGGTACCCAAGGCCCATCAACCGTCCTGAGCAGACTGCTGACAAGCAAGAGAAGCACCCCTACAATGAGGGTTCTTCGTGAGCCTTGGTAGGGGCAGAAGTGTTAGGGCCACCAGCAGCACCCCACTGGGAGTGAGCCGCCCCTCCCTATGCCGTCCTGGGACCCAGGTGGGGACAGCCAGCACCCCAGCAGGACAGCGGGTGGGATACCATCCCCAGGACCTGCTGGGGACAAGGAACATCCCACTGGGACAGTGGGCCCAGGACCATCCTAGCTGGGATGCCACCCCCAGCTGCCCCAGGAGCTGACAGGGACACACAGCACCCTATGGGGACAGCAGGTCCCTCCTCTCCCCCAGGCTGTCCCAGGACAGAGGGGGCAGCATCCCACAGGGACAGGAGGTCCCACCTCACCCAGCTGTCCCAGGATCTGCTAGGAACACACAGCACCCCACCAGGGTGGGGGTCTCTTTTCCCCATATCATCTCAGGACAGATAGATGGGGCAGCACCCTATGGGGACAGCGGGTCCCCCCCTCCCCGAGCTGTCCCAGGACAGAGGGGACAGCACCCTATGGGGACAGCGGGTCCCCCCCTCCCCAGGCTGTCCCCGGGCGGAGGGGACAGCACCCCACCGGACCCCCGTGTCCCCGCCATCACTCACCCGCAGTCGGGGGCCGGGCACCAGCGGCAGTCGGGGTCGGCGGCGAGGCAGCGGCGCAGCATGAACTCCTCGTACTTGGCGACGAGGTGCGGGGAGTCGCGGAGGAGGC
>NW_020799130.1:2658896-2673508 GCF_003259725.1 Athene cunicularia
GCCGCCGCCATTTTGGTTGCGGGCAGCGTCCCCGGACAGCCTCGAAGCCTGCGGGCCCCGAGAAGGTGGCGGCGGGCCCTGGCCCGTGGTAGCGGTGGCCCGAGTGGCTCTGAAGCATCTCAGCGGCATGAGGCGGCGCGGTAGTGCTGCACACCCCGCGCTGGGGCCTGGCCCCCCTCAGCCGCTCCCCAGCTCCCCTCAGCCACCCCGACTCCCCTCAGCATCCCGCCTTCAGCACTGACAGGGCCGCAGGACTTGCCCGGAGCATCGTTGCCCACCCCAAGTGGGCCATCGTGGCCTGCTGGCCTCACCTGGCCAGAGGCTTCACCCCCATCGCAGGCCTGACGCTAATGGTGGGTTGTGAAGGAGCCTGGCACTCTGCTGGGGGTGAGTGGATGGCTGTTCTGCAGCAATTTGGTTTTTAACATGTCTCTTGTTGGAGTGGGGGGTCTATAATGGCGAGGAGGCACCTCTGAATTTATTCATGCTGCTGGGGCATCTTGTCCTGGGCCACATGGCCCTCCATTGTAATATTTGCAAAGAGTCATGTGGAGATGTACTCACCCAGAAACTCTTCCCCGAGTGCAGGGTTTAGCCTCTTTCATACACTGAAAGCACAACCCACATTCTTACAGCAGTCATGCAGAAATTGAAAAACCTCCGTTTCCTTCCAGGGTTCCCCCGTGCCCACAGGGGTCTGCCAACCTCATCTCCCGTTCAAAGGCAGATAAGCTAACGGGAAGGACACTGCCTCTTATTATGCAGGGGAGGCGAAGCAGAAATATCTGTGGTGTCTATGAAGTGCATGTTAAATCGGCACTGAAAGGGCTGCTTTCCCCGTAGACTGTCAGCTCCAGACTGGACAGACTGTAGTTATTCATGTGACAAGACAAGTGTAGCTTCATCACTGTCTCCCAGCTATCACCATTTCTGAAATAATTTCTCTCAGCAAAGCCTATTTGCATAGTTATTACCGGGCTCCTTCCCAGCTGCAGAGGGCCCGGTTCAATGCCTCTGGGATGGAGAACGAGGTTTAACGAACCGAACCCAGGCTGACAGTCGAAAGCACCTGGGTTTCGGTGCTCGCGCTGCCTGACTTGCTGTAGGCAAAGACCCCGTGCCTGTCTGTGCAGCAGGGATAATGATGATGCTTCCCCATTTGATGGGTGGGTGAATGAAGGCACAGAGGGAGTAAGAGCACACAAATGAAGCTTCCTCCTCTGCTAATACCCTTCAGCTCTTCTGTTACCTTCCCTGTATTTTCCTTCATTAATTCTATGCCTGCCATACACCCTCACTTAGTCGCTATCCCAAGATGCCTGCTGCACCCGAGTCCTGCCCTAGAGCTTATGTTCCCCAGACAGTTGCCTCACCTCTGCTGCACTCTGGCACTCCGGCCACAAAACACGTGGCTTTGGCCGAGCTGGAAGTTTTGAACCACACTTAGGATTGTCCTCAGAGTGTTAAATCTCCACCTGGGATCAGGTACCCTGTAATTAGCAAATAAATTTAGCAAGGGACCCAACAGTTCTGCTCTGAGAGAGGCAGGGATGCTGCAAGGGTGTCTGTGGCGCGCGTTGCCCCTGAGCAGTGCGAGTGGCTGAGCTCTGGTCCCTGGCAGGCCATGGGCAGGCATGAAGATGCTGAGCATTTCTCTGACACTTGTGATGTGGAGCCCCCAGAGTGAAATGGCCCTCTCCCCATTTCACTGGTGGGAAAGGAAGGCCAGAGAAAGAAAGATGTTGTACTGGTGTAAAACAAGATTATATTGAAATTAGCTATTGTTGTCCAAAACGAGCCAGGTATGAGGCATCTTTAAATGGCTGTCGCTACCCATCTGTAGCAGAGACTGTCTCGGTTTGATGATTTCACTAGAAAAATCACACTCCTGACTGAAATAGAGAAACCTGAACAGGACTTGTGTGTGGGTCGGATCTCCCAGACAGCGCTCTGACAGCTCAGCCCTACGTCCTTCGCAGCGCAAGAGCACAGACTGTAACTAATTGTGGGAAGGTTTCATCTCAAAAGCTAATGTGAGACAGGCCTGAATTACCAGTAGTGCAGACACAAACAGAGAGACAGAGAGCAAAACCATCTGGAGTCCCTGGGAAAGGCATCAGCTCGCAACGTGCTGATAGGGCAGAAATGACTCTTCATTCCCTTATATGAGGAATCACGATACAAACAGGACTGGGGGAGGCCAGGGTAAATCTGAGGGGCTCATGCTGACTTCAGAGCCATCTTCCTCACTCCTGAGCTGCTCAGACCTCTTGCCAGTCTTTATAAGTTTACGGAAATTCAGTTCTTTTATGGAGCTCAGAGATAAACTTCTAACTGTCCTGACCCTGCTGCAGTCCAGACGTACCATCTACTTGAAAACAATTCTCCGTGTCCAAGGTGTTTCTCCGTGGCGAGTTTCTGTAGTCCTTGCCAGGAGCAGAGACTCCTACTCAGTGTGTTCCTGACTAGGGAGCAGTTTGAACCCGGTAGTTTGTTTTGATTCAAACTGGAAAAAAAAACCCCAACAGCCAGAACCTGGGGTTGGGAAGGAGAGGGCACAGCAGCAGACTGACGGGGAGGGGAGGAAAGAGACTGATTGGAAAGTTGGTGGATTGGGAGTGAGATCAGATCAGCCCCTCCCTGGGGCTGCAGGGAAACTGTCACCAGTCTGACCGTTTAACTGAGCGATATTTGAAAAGCTAAACAAAAAACAAAAAGAAAACATAGAGGGGGGCCGGAATTCAAACGCGTCAGTGAACTGCTCTGCAAATCCCAGCTCCAGTAGGCAAATTTGCTCTTGCTTACGCTGGCAGAAAGCTGGAAGACTGCTGACTTCTGACCCTGCTGCTTAAATCAGGGCAGGATTTGGCACAGACAACTTTTAAAGCCGCCTGAAAATGCCGTATGTCCAGGAAGGCTTCCAGCAGCAGCGCGGGACAGGCTGTGTCCAGGCACAACTTGGAGCCAACCTGCACCGCCCGATCCTGTTCCCGACATGGACGGAGCAGCTGGGGAGACTGGGCTGGGCAGGAGGCACAGGGCCACTTTCCAGAGAAATGTCCCAGCCACCCACACCCCAAAAAAAACCCCTGCAAAGCAGAGTGACGGCTCTGTCACTGGCTTCAAGGAGGAAGAACTTCTGGTGATGTAATGAAAACTCCCCTTCGTAATTCAGAGAGTGAAAGCAGAGGCTGGCTGCTGGGAAGGGATTGTGAAACTCAGCTCTCAGACTGGGAGGATTTGCATGGAGGAACTGGGGTGTGTCGTGGCCGGGAATATTGCTGTGGCGGGGCGCTGGCAGGCGGGCATGCCAGCTTTAGTTTGCAACCAATAAAATAGAAACTCCGACTCCTACCACGTCCCCTTGGCCCACCGCCCCCTTTCCTGGTTACCCAGATATCACAGATGGTAAATACCTGCCTGCTCCTCTCCTCCCTGGCCCGCAGGACACAGGGGATGTTGAAACAGTTATTTTGGGACACACAAAGATTCAATCTGCCTGAAACCTGCAGGTCATCCTGGCACTGAGGTGAGAACTTCTGCCTGGAACAGACTTTCTCTAGAAGTACGTGGATCTCCCAGGGGTTTCTCCCTCTTTACCCAGGCAGGGATGGGCAGTTATTTATGGGTCCCAGGCTGTGTTGCAGAGCAGATAGAGTTCAGAGGAAATCCAGCTCATGTTGCTGCTTTCAGAAACAGCCACAGACACGATGAAATGGGGGAAGGAAGGGAACAGCTTTATGCCAGGAATTCTTCCTTATTGTTGGGCAGGGACACTCTGGAATGACTCAGCTCTGGTCTTGCTGGTCAGTTTGAAACTTTTGGCTCGGGTGGGACAGCCAGGGATGTTAAAGGGATCCAGCTGGAGCAGGATTCACCAGTGCCAAAATGCAGATGAGAGTCTCAGGGGTCTGTCTCCTGAGGACCCACCAAGGGGCACAGCCAGGTCTGTGCTGCAACACCTTGCAGACAAACGCGAGGGGCTGCTGTAGTCACAGCACCTAGAGGAAGGTGAGAGGGACAGACAGACCCACGTAGCACAAAGGTAGCGTTAAACCTCTCCGAGGTGCAGTGGGGGGGCTCAGCCCAGCTCCCTGCCCTGAAGAGTCGTGCCAGGAGCACATGGGCTCCCCTTACTCCTCCTCTGGGGGCCCCAGGTCCCCTGTGTGCAGAGAGGGGGTGGCAGTCTTGGTTTGTCAGAGAGGTTCAGCGAAGCTTAACCCTGAGAGCTTTGCGATCTGTGGTGAGGGATGCTTTGCAGTCGTGAGGTAGCAGCTGTGTATTCAAGAGCTGAAGCTCACTGGGGTCGTTTTCTGCCAGGGCCCTGGGGAAACCCTGGTCTGTAACGACAGGCACTCTGATCATTTCTGAGATGGAGATGTCATTAGCAGTCGTTTATGTCTCTCCAGGGAAGACACCAGTGGCTGAGGAGGGCTCTCCCCAGTGTGCAAATCTGCACAGACTTTCTGGGTTGATCTAGTTAGTTCACGTTCTGTTTGCCTCTTGTGGTCCCCTGAGATGTGTTTGGGGAAGGAAGAGATGATTCTGATTGACTCCCTTTTCTCTGCTGGACTGAACAAGGATTGATGTTCTTTTAAATGAAGAGCAAAAGGCAGGAGATGGGAGCCCTGGGATCAGAAATTGAAGGTTCTTCAGAGAGGATTGTTCTGGTTTACTCTGCGGTTACACCTCCCCTCCATCTCCCCATCCCACTCTGCTCCCTCCTAACACCCACGTGCACAGCACAGCAATATTCCACTCCCTGCTGTGACTTTCTGGGGAAGATGCTGTCATGTGAAATCCTGGGAGAGAGTTACCACATGGAGCTCTCTGAAAGCATCGTGCGTCCCTTGCAGAACAGGCCTGCAGACGCTGCGCTCCCCCTCCTCGAAACCCTGAACGTGCTTGGGGATGGAGGTGGGGGGAGCAGGGAATCATCTTGTAATCTTGGGAGCCGCCTACACGCATGGCAAGGCTTGTCAGCGGCTGATAAAAGAAGTGGGAGGTGGGGAGATTTTGAGGGGGAAGAACTTGGAGGCTCGCATGTCCATGTCGCTCACCACCCTGTCTCCTCCAGGGCTCAGCCAGCCGGCAGAGTCACGGGCTTGTCTCCGTTGCTGACACACGTGCCTTGAAAGGAGACCCCGAACAGGGATGCAGAGATAATTGCCATCTACTTCAGCAGTGACGTAAAGGTAGGGAGCATTAAGCAATTACTTATAATAGTAATCTGACATGCTTTCTCCTCTACAAAAGCAGCATTTCCTTTTGTAATAAAAGCACAGGCTGTTCTGATGTCTTTATATACCTGCTATCCTGCACACTCACTGTACAGCTTTGGTAATAAAAGTAACAATGATCTCCCATCTCAGTTCACTCTTACTGGTGACCTGCTATCCCTAATGATAGGGGATTTATAACTGAGAAGGTTTAGCACGGTTGGGTGCTGCCATCAGGAAAGTGCTGCTCTGATCCCTACAGTATGAGGAAGCAGCCAGACTCCCTCCTCACCCGAGTTGTTAAACAGACAATTATGTGTTTGGTGTTGGCATTAAACACAGGCAAATTAGTCACTGGAGAAAACCCCAGTGCCTGTGACAGCTGGTTGTGGCTAGAATAAGGTGCAGCTGCCTGTCTGGGGCACACTGTGCCGGGCTGGCGGTGGCCAGGCACGCAGCGGGGACGGCCAGGTGCCACCAGGCAGAGGCACGGAGATGGTGTGACAGGGCAGGAACCTAACACGGGCTCTGGAGGCTCTCCTCTCTCCTCGCTCCCTGATGGCAGCTGGTTTTTGGGGTGCTCAGCATCTTGCAGGATGCGAGCAAACCCGGCAGCAGCAAAGGCAGCGAGGCTGAAGGTGAAATCTTCATGAGGACCATGCACAGAGAACTGAGGAAGGGCTTGTTCTACCCTCAGGAGAGCAGATGCAGAGAAGCTAAAGCACTGGCACAGGGCTTGATTTCTGCAAGGAGAACAGAGTGAGGCACTGGCCTGGTTTCCAGGAAAGGAGAACAGTGTGTCACAGAGAAGGCATTGAAAAGACCTGAGGCTTCTGCCTTAGCTTTCTGTCTCACTCTTGCAGACACGTGGGTGCTTGGGAGTTCAAAAAGCTGAGCTGGAGGCTGTCCTGCAGCTGGTGCAGGACAGGAAGCTGTGGGCTTCTCCTGCACAGACCACAGACGGTGTCCCCAGCTCCACTGGACACCCCTGTGTGGTTCAGCATCTTTGTCCCTGCGGCGCCGACTTTTGCAGTGGGAGTGTGGAAACCAGAGCTGGACGGAAAGGTGTGGTACAAGGCATTTGCTCTAGTGCCCAGACCCCAAAAGAGGCACTGGCAGCCCCTCAGCAGCATCTCAAAACCTCGCAGGATCTTGTGACATCCTCTCCAGCTGCTGCATCCTACAAACACAGGTAGGGCTGAGCACACCCCACGTTTCCTCCATCCGACACTCCCATTTCCTATTTTCTGCAGACATGACAACTAGCGAGTTAATCCTGCAGGCCATAAACTAAGCTGTATTAGCAGACACCATCTGTCCTTTTTCATTTGCTGATGCACAACCTATTTTGCTGGGTAGTGGAGCAGGCGCTGCAGTTTCGGGGCTTGCATGTTGCAGTGTCCCTGTTGCCAGGGTATAATCCACTGCTCACAGTGACCTGCTAACAGGAGAAGGCTCCAGTGAACTGAGCACCAGAGGGACCTGCTGTCATGGGCTGAAGCCTGTCCCCATGGCTGTGTGGCCTCGAAGGAGGTTTGAGCCCCAGTCCCACTAAGCACCACTTAACACCTGGGAAGAGAAAGGTCTCAGCAGAACTCCCAAGGACGGGAGCATGACTATGCTCAGCAGGGCCTCTCCTTACCTGGAGCCCCTTCAGCAGTGGCCATGGGAAGGTTGCTGTGAAATAACATCCTCTTAGATCCTTCACCCAACCTCCACAGTCCTGCACTGAGGCTGGGGACAGTAAAAACAAAATAAGAAAAGCGAAGAGGACTGTTTTCATCTTGGTAGGGGAAGGGACACATCCACACTCCTTCACTTGCCAGGAGTTCACTGCCATCGTGGGGAGAGTCCTGAACCTCTCAGGTCTTGTCAGGAGCATGTGGGGAAACATTAGCATGGGGCTTAAACCCCGTGTCTGCCCCTGAGGACACAGATGTGGTACTTCTTTTCCTCTGAGTAACACTGTCTTGGAGGCAAAGTTTCCAAAACACCACCTCAGCACCTCCAGAAGTGCCGTAACCCAGAGATCTTTCTCGTGCCAAAGTGGGGTTCATGGGAGCAGGCTACGTGGTGTGCTCAGCACTCTGGCCGTGCTGCTCTGGCCTCAGGTAATTCCTGTGCATTGCAGAAACTAAGCAACGGCAATCACAGCAGGACAGGGAATGGCAGGAGAATTCTTTGCTGATCTCTCTAAGAGAATCTGGTCATGTCTTGGAGCAGTCTGGTGACCCTTGTCTGGGTACAGAAGTACAGACATTATTAAAGGTCATAAAACCATCAGGATATTTCCAAGCTGGGCATTATATTCGACTTAACCAACTCTCAGAGCAATTCCAAAGGTTAGCACCTTGCTGCATGAAGCTGCATTTTGTCCTGAATTTACCAAGTTTGTATTTAATTCAGTGCTGGTGGCAGAAATTTTCCCCAAGCTCTGAAATAAAGAGCATGGAAATTCTGTCATTGTGCGCCCTTAGGAGTCAGAGAGGGAACTGAGCACAGGGGGCTCGGTGCTAACACCCTCGTCTGTTAACGCAGAACCAGGGCGGTCTCTGGCCTCTGCCTGGGGTCCCAAAATTAGCTGGGGAGTTTTCAGCTTCCAGCCTCACCACACAACAAAAGTGGAAGAGAGAGTGGAAGGAGTTATTCAGACTGACCTTGGCATTAACCAGACAACTTCTGAATTAGCTCAGTTGCACCATTTGGGCTTTCCGAGGAACTTCTGTGCCATTGGTGGCCTCTGAGTAGCCACTGCTGGCTGCTGCAAGGACAATGCAAGTAAGCTAGTGTGGAGTCACTTCCCTTTCCTGCTAGTTCTGCTCTTTTCTGTTAAAAACTGACTTAAGCTCTGAACCCCAGGGTTTCTTATCCTGTTGCAACTGTAATCGGTGGTGACTTCTGCACAGCCTTGCTGCCTACAGAGATGCTTGACCCCTTTGCAAATCTTTCTAAGCTTTGGACACCCACAGCTTCCAGTGGCAGTAAGCCCTGCTGTCTCCTCCCTGTCTTCGCTAAGCTTTGCCCAGCATTCCCTTGTCCGTGCTGTGGACACTCATTTGGCCTCTACATCAGATGTGACAAGAAATAATGATTTTTCTGCAAGATGCCATCCTGTCCCAGCCGCTTTCCTGCAAGGTGTGATCTCCATCCTGCACTGCGGGGAGAGGGGGTGGTGGCCAATGTCAGGATCTGTGCTGGGAATGAGGTTTACTTGCAGACTGACAGCTCAGGGTATAAATCCCCACAGCAGGACTGCTCTCAGCGTTTCTTAGTTCTTTCTTTGTGCTTTGGAAAGAGAATTGACTCAAGAATTGTAATTGATCTGAGGCCAAGGAACAAACAGCCTCCCTTCACAGGCCACAGCCACGGGCCTTTCCTGTGCGCCAGGTGAGGAAGAGGAGTGGGGAAGGGCAGTGCTTCACCAAAACCAGAACGTACCCAAATCTGTGACTACCATCAGGAGGTGGGAAGAGGAAGAAACAGCCCATGCGGTCAGCCCTGGAAAGGGCAGTTCCTGCTGAGAACTGGCTGGGGAACATTCCCATTTTCATAACCAGCAACAGCTGTCAAAAAGGGAAAGAAGAGGGATTCTGGACCCTGCCAGCAGCACCTCCCGTCTGCAGCCGGGCCGGGAGAGCAGCAGAGTGCTCCCAGCACAGCCCTCTGGCCCCGCAGCAAGGAAAACGTGTGTCATTTTCCAGAGGGCTGAGCCAGCGCTAACCAGGTGGAAAATGTATGAGTGTCTCACTCTGAAAATCAGCTTGATCAGGGTTCCCTCATCTCAGATGAGATCTTTCCCCAGCCTGAGCCTCGTCTGCCAAGCCCCTGCCCACAGCCTGGTTCAGTCCAGGGCTGTTCCCCCAGTGCTCTGTTCTTTCTGCAGCAGAACAAGGTGGGAAGGGGGAGAGGGGAGCTGTAGTTTGGTTCCTCCTACATTCCTGGGCCAGCATGGAAAGGTAAACCAGGTTTGTTCTGCTGCGGGTTGCTGCTGACCTACCGCTTCCTTCCCCAGCCTGAAAGCCTCTAACTTTTCCTCAAGCAGAGCCCACCTTTACTGTAGCCAGGAAATTCCTCTTCTCCCTCCCTCCTCTCCCTCACCCCTTCACCATCATGAGAAACCCTCTTCCCTCTCTGGTGCTGATGTCATCTGTGGGTTGCCTTAGCCAGTGTTTAAGCAAACTAGTCCCTGTGCTGCCTGTGGAGGCTGGCCTGTGCGCAGCAGAAAATTGAGCAGGAATTTTCTGGGGTGACCAGTGTGCACTGAGACCTCAAAATGCTTCCCTGAAATCAGGCCCTGCTCTTGCTCCATAGCATCCTTCTAGCAGGGAGGCAGCAGCGATGACCGTTTCTCATCTGCCCAGCTCTGCTCTCTCTGATCCAGCTGCCATCCCAGTTTCCCTGAGTACCAGGAAAAATCCAGTGCCTGCCACTGTAACAGCAGTAGCTGCCTCCCAGCTGCCTCGGAGTTACAGGATCCCTCCCCAGCGTAAACCCTGCAGTCTCTCAGGGGGCAACTGTTGGCAATAACAGCCCTGTTTAAACAAAGCAGAGACAGCCTGACTTTACACGGCCTCCTCTGCCTTTCCCTGCCCCCCTGCCATCATGCATATTTGGGGAAAAGCCTCTCAAGGCAGCGCTGACTCCTGCGCTTCCCACTGTACGTGCAGCTCAGCCACAGCCACATGCTGGGGTTCACGTAGCTCTGGGTCCTGCTCCAGCTATTCCCGCCCACTTTCCGTGGATCTCCTGCAGGACTCACAGCCCAGCACCCAGGGGTGCTGCCCATCCTCAGACACATAAGAACAGTGCTCTCAGCATGGGATGAACACCAAAATTGCAGCTGGAGAACCTGGCAGTGGACATGGAGCAGAGCCCTGTCCCCGGGCTGAGGACCAAGAATGCTTCTTTCCCATCTGACAAGCCAAGGCTTTGAACCCTGCCAAACCCCAGTGTTTGTTCCTGCATTTGGCAAGCGAGAGATGGCAACAAAAGCATGTGCAAGGCAGAAAGAGGAGTTCCAGTGAAGGAGGGAAGTGGGTTTCTCTTGGGTCTCTGTGACCTCTTCTGGTTTGGAAATAACAGAGATGTGCAGAGACACTAACAATACACAGCGAGGGTGTTTCAACTGCCCCAGCAGCAGAACAAGCCCTGTGGTCTCCTTCAGTCAGAGGAAACTGGAGCCCAGAGCCACAGCCCAGCTTTTGGCTGCTGGGATGGAACCAGTGGAAATCCAGCTCCAGGGAGTCGGTGCCTTTGCCTGTTTGCAAGGAAAATTTATTTGCAGCCGTGGAGCCTTACTATGGGCACCTTGTCTTCCAGCCCTGGTTCTCTGGGATACAGGTCCTGCTGTGCAATGGGAACAGTTTTTCTTCTGCTGGCAGCAGCTGAGCCAAGTTGTCTTGGAGCCTGTAGACTGGGAGTTATATCAGCAATGCCCTTGGCCGTGAGGATCCCATTGACTCTGTCCTCACCGCCCTCCTTACAGAAGCGAGCACAGGGAATGAGCTGTTGGGGCAGAGCCAAGAGAGGGACTGAGACTGAAGAGAGTCAAATGGCTCCAGCAATTTCCCCGTGTGCTTCCAGCTCTTCTTGCTTAACCTCAGAGAGGAAAAGCTACTCTGGCAGGAGGAGAAAAAAGGAGCCAGGTTCTGCACAGGTAGGTCAGGAATGCACCTAGATCCCCCCAGAGATGAGAATTAAGACCAGATTTATAGCAAAAATAGAAATGCTGATTTGGCCGAAGGAGTACCATTTCTGTTGGGAAACAGAGAACTATTGATTACTCAAGTAACCTCAGCTATTAAACAAATAGCTACCTCAGCAGAAGGAAATGTCAGCCTGGGTTTTGGGAGAGGACAGAGGGGACGCCAGGGTGGCCAAGGCAGTGGTGGGAACACACCAACCCGCTCTCCTTGACTCAGCTGCCGCCCTGCCTGTGCTCAGTGGTACCAGATAAGGAGGGAGAGCAAACACAAGGTAGGCGCCTGTGAGTGCCTGCGTGTGCCGCTGCAAAAGGAACAGGAAGACATTCACTGCAGGGGAGTCACGGCCAAGATAGACTGGGGAACAGGAAGGATTAAAATGTCTCACAGGACCTGGCTCAGCTCCCAGAGCCCTCTCTGGACACTGGCACAAGGGCAGCTCCTCCCGGTGCCCAAGGCCTCTGCAGAGGCTCGCAAGTTCTCAGCCCTCTTTTCGCAGGAGGGCTTGTGTGGCAGGCTGGGTACCACACCCAGCAGAGCACGAGTTCCCATTTATTGTATTTCTGTGTTATTCTGTATGTCTAGCAGTGCTAGGCCATGGTAGGGACCAACACACAGGTAATACAGCACGGCCGTGGAACAGGATCACATGAAGACGCTAGGAGCATGTCAGAGACTCGGCTACTTCAGCTGATGTGCAGATGCCAGGCTGTGTAATATTCACATGATCAGCCCTTTTGCAGTGTAGGCAAGTATAGGGGGAAAAGCAAGGAGAGCCAGCTGAGCAGTGGAGAAGGTCAAGGACTCAGAGGGTTGGCTTGGCCTTTCTGCTTGTACGAGGTCCTGGTGCTAATCCCCCACTAAATTTTAGATAACTTTAAAAAAATCAAGTTGAAACAGGACTTAGAAGCAGTCCTAGCTGCGTTCGCAGCTGGCCATGCAGAACTGAAACCTCAGGGACTGAAACTGCAGGAAAGCAGCGTTAACTCCTCCCAGCATGCTTCCCAAACTGCTCCTGGGAGCCTGGTTCAAGCTGTGCCGGGCACAATCTCATCTGGGAGCACCTGGGCCCATCAGAGCCAGCTCCCTGCCACGACACCTGCCCTGTGCAGCACAGAGGGCTGGCACAGAGAGCTGCTAGCAGGTCCTCTCCTCCCCTGCCCACCCACGTCAGAGGCATGAAAGGCAGCTGGCCACACAGCCACCTGGGTGACACCACCTCAGCCTGTTCCTAAAAGCCTCCAAGCGTGGGGTCTCCGACCCAGAAGTCCCACACAGCAGCACCAGCTGTTGCTGTTTGCTGAGTTACCATAAAATAAGCAGCACTGTGGCCACCCCAGGCCACTCCTGAACGCTCCCTATAGACCCAGCATCTGTGTCATCGTGGGGGAAGATCATGCATCTTGCAGCCTTCCCTAATCAAAGCATATATTTATGCTCCTTATTACAATTCTGCTCTCTCATGTACTCTCAAGCATTCCTGGCTGCATCTCTCTGTGCCCCCAGCCCTTTAAATGACATGTGCAATGCGTGAAAGTTATTTCAGCAAAATGGTTGTGACAGGAGCATCGGCCTCTCCCTGTTCTTAGGTTTCAAACAAGGTTGCTTCAGCCCTACTGAGTTTTGCTTTATGCCTCTTCCACCTCCACCCCAGTACTGGTTTCCAACAACCCATAGGGGTTACCAGCAATGGGCTTCTGACCCCACATGTACTTTCCTCAGTCAGATACACACTGAGGATCCAGATGGGTGAAAGTCACCTGCACACAGATTGAGTGGGTGCTAATGAACTCACTTTCCAATTTGCTCAGGTACTGCAGGACACTGCTGCCCAGCCTGTGTGTAGGTGTAGAGTCTGTACACCCTCCTGCTGTGGAACGGGAGCTGTAAGCCCACCCGCTTTTTCAAGCATTAAACAAGCCCAGCTTTTGGATTCGGAAGAGAGATAAAATTCACCCCAGGGCCACGGGCCAGCACAGCACATCGGTACCGCTGGGATGCTGCAGGGCACAGAGGTGACCGTCACCCCTCGCTCTCTCCGCTAGCAGATCGGATCCCGTTATGCAACCGTTACGCTAAAAGGCAACATGACATCCAGAGCGGTTTCAAGGACTTTGTTAATTTTCTTTCAGGTCTGCAGATCCCCAGGATCCACATCCAGAGAGCTCCCGGCAATAACTGTGCACCTGGCTGCCTTCCCCAGAACTATTGCTTCCTGCACAGGCAGGGTGAGTGCTGATTCTGCTGGGGATGGGGATTTTAGGATTCCCACCCCAAACGCACGCTGCTGGGCTCGGTCCCAGTGCACCAGCTCTGCTTACAGCTTCCTATTAACTAGATGTGGCTTAGGGGGACCAGGTCTCCAAACTTCTTGCTGTCATTCGTTGATGATTCGTGCTCCAGCCCTGAGGGAACTCTGGTCCCCTTCTCCAGAGAGGGACCACAGCTGCTCTCCAGTCCCTCCAGCCCATCCTGGAGGCACAGGTACCCCTGGCTCTTGCCAGTGCAGCGTCAGTGACACTCACTGGTATCCCGGGGGGACACGTTTGCTGTTTGTGCACCAGCCAGCCAGGCTGTCACCCAGTCTCACTGTCCAAGAACCAAGCCCTGCTGTGCCAGGCTGTTAGGGCATTGTATAATACTGCTGCTGCCCGAGAGCCATCCCACAGCAGCCAGCCAGATGCCGAGGCAGGCTCTGACCCCGCTGCCGCTCGCAGAGCCCACCCTGACCAGCTGTCCCCGGCGCGTCTCTTACCTCTCTCTGGAGCCCACTCCCGATGCAGCTCTCTTCCCTCCGCAGTCTCCCTCCTGGCTCTCCCTTTCCCACTCCCCTTCCCTCTGCGCCACCTCCCCGGCATGATGTCAGCGCAGCCCTGCCTCCGCAGCCTCCCCATCACACCCCTCCACGGCCACGCAGCCGCCCATCACACCCCACTGCTGCTTCCCTTTCCAACAGTTGCCACAGCGACAGGAGGGGGAATCCCATCCTCCCGTCCTCCACCTCCCAGGGTCTCGCTTGGTATCACCCACTGCAGCTCTTCCTAAAGACCCTGGAGACCACGGGAAGGACAGGGCAACAACTGGGAGCAGCAGCAAAGGCCAGTGATACCAGTACAGCCTTGGGGGAAGCCGTGGCTCAACATACCTATAAGGGAAGGGAGAGCAGAGGCAGTTGTGGGGAGCAGGCTCAGACAAAACAGGCACTCACCTTCTCCGCAGCCATCACCACCCACGTCCCCAGCACTGTGCCCACGCTCTTCCCACTTTTCCATCCCCTTCCCACCCTTCCACCCGCTCCCTTCATTGCTCTCAGCCAGTTCTTTGTTCCCCAGCTCCATGTGCTCTTTGTTTCAGGGCTGTGCACATGTACCACGATCATACAGACTGTCTACAGACCAGGGATTTGTACTACTTGCTCACAGCTTGCACTCTGTAGTGACTTCTTGCTCCCAGGTCAAGGTCAGAGATCAAGTATCCATCAGAAACTTAAGCCCAGCTCCAAACCAGATAATCAAGAGTCAGTGGACTCATTATTACTAACCACAAATCCACAGTGAAAGGTTTTTCTGCAATCTCTCTTTCACAGATGGTTTCATCAGGAAGAGAGAAGGGCAGATACTGTATTTTTAGGACTGCAGCACATTTTTAATGGAAAGAGATGGCCCAGGGCTTTTCATCCCCCCCCCCCCCC